>NC_052624.1:144146394-144463990 GCF_016161935.1 Mauremys reevesii | reverse complement strand
TAAGAATGTTGAGTAGGGGAAAATGCAAATTAATATAATGCAAGAAATACATGAAGGTTACCAGTGTTGCCATAGTTGCATAGCATGACTGCGCCCCTCCCTGCTGACTCAGCAGTGTAGTGGAGCGTTGCCTTGCCCTAAGGGGTCTGGGCAGGGGAGGACTAAAGGGGTGCCTAAGGATCTGCTGATGTGTTTGGAAGGTAGGAGCTCAGAGTTAGACATCCAAGGGGCCTCAGCACTTGTTGCTAGCATTCCTAGCAAGGTTCTCCTGACTAAAGAAGCTAAAGCTGTTGCTGAGAGCAGCACAAGCCCATCCATGCTGCTGGTTAGAACTTGGCTCTTGGGCAGAAAATCCCTCTCTGCACTGGTCCTGGAAACACACGGACTCCATTTAAACCCAGTTGTAGCTGGTACAGTTATAGTCCCACTGTGAATAAGGTCTGTGGTCCAATCTACGCTTTTCATGCTACCATTTTGGTTACCCACTTACAATACAGTAATTGTGCCAGCATCGTTCCCCCTTCAGTGTATTTGGAGCACAGCAGTAATTAACTGTGTTTGAGCCATGCTGCAGTCTTGGGGTGAAACCCTGGCCTCACTGAAGTCCATGGCAAAACTCCCTTTGATTTTTAATGGAGCCAGGGTTTCACCCTTGGATTTTAGCAGGGCTGTAGACGTCGTTCAGGAACACAGGTGACTCCTGGCTTAGCCTTGCCTGCACTATAAGATCACAGTATTGTACCTGTGCTCCTTACGTAGTTGCTGGCACTGTGTCGATGGGACCTAACTGAAAAGTGCTTTATTCTGCCTCTTGAGCATTCAGACCCATTCGCTGGCTGTGGCATTTCCTAATGTCAGGGGTATTTGGGATGCCTCACTGGAACTGGGCTTTGTATTTTGTGCAACTTTGGCATCAGCGAAGGACATAAGCTCTTAACTGGCACACAGCCAGCAGTAGCCAGTGCCCTGGCAGTGCTGACCTCTCGTTCCTAGTGTTGTATGGTCAGGCACAAGCATGGCAGCGTGCAGCAGCCGTGAATGTGGTGCGAGGCACGTTTGTGGTCCAGGTCCTAACCGATGAGTGGGGGGTATGTAACATAAGAACGGCCATACTGAGTCAGACCAAAGGTCCATCTAGCCCAGTATCCCGTCTACCAACAGTGGCCAATGCCAGGTGCGCCGGAGGGATAATAATCAAGTGATCTCTCTCCTGCCATCCATCTCCACCCTCTGACAAACAGAGGCTAGGGACACCATTCCTTATCCATCCTGGCTAATAGCCATTAATGGACTTAACCTCCATGAATTTAAAGTAGAGTTTAAAGTGTCTGAAGAGGAGTTGGATGTGAACATGCCCCCTCTGGGATCTACGTAGACTTGGGTTGAAATGGAGAGAGAGCAGCAACAAGAGGCATGGCCCTTAACCCCAGCGCTCTTACTTTGACGACTTCTCAGTAACAATATTCTGCCTATTGCTCTCAGGAGGAAATTTCCAAGTATGATAGGATCTGTGAAGAGGCCCATGCCAGATCCAAGGATGAAAAAATCCTGCACATCAAGCACTGGCTGGATTCCCCTTGGCCTGGTAAGTAACTAGCAGCTTCCCTGACAAATGGCCGGAATTCAGGAACCACTTCTGCCTCCAGTGGATTAGACCTTCGACTTCCGGCGCAGATAGGAGCCGTGTGTCTCCAAGGACGTGTAATGAAGAGAGTGGGAAATACACCACTCCCGCCTGGTGAAGAAAATGCAGCCATCGGGAAAGCATGGGGGACTGACAGAGGTGGAGCAGCTCAGGGTTTGCTCTGCATCCCAAATCCTCTTCCACATCAGAGAGTACAGAAGGGCCTGTAACATAGTCATCAAATGCTCTTACTACAGAGCCAGCCTGGCCTTCTCCAGGTCACAGATGATCTCTCCTCCTTCCCCAGGTTTCTTCACTCTCGAGGGCCAGCCTCGGAGCATGACCTGTCCCTCTACTGGTCTGAATGAAGAAGACTTGGTCCATATAGGCAAGGTGGCCAGCTCAGTGCCTGTTGAGGATTTCACAATTCATGGAGGTACGAATGTGCTGGAGTAGATGCCCCTGGCACCCCAGTCTCTGGGGGTTTATTCTTTGTAGAGCTGAATGCTTTACGGAGTAGAGGATATGGTTAATGCTGTGAGTGGGAGTTGTTCCACCATGATCTACAGGGAGTCATGGTCTCTGACTGAGGCCATAGGCCAGCCTGGGGAGTGGGAGGGAGAAGGTCTGCTAGAATGGTTAACTCTTGGAACAAGCTACTAAGGGAAATGGTGGGTTCTCCCTCTCTTGGTGTCTTCAGACAGACTGGCTGCCTTTCTGGAGATGCTTTAGTCATACACAAGTTGTTGGGCCAGCGAAGGGGTAACTGGATGAAATTCCATGGCCTGTGTGCTGTACAGCACTGGCTCTCAAACTAGAGCTGCCACTTGTTCAGGGAAAGCCCCTGGCGGGACGGGCCAGTTTGTTTACCTGCCACGTCAGCAGGTTTGGCCAATCGCGGCTCCCACTGTCTGCGGTTCGCTGTTCCAGGCCAATGGGGGCTGCAGGAAGCGGCGTGGGCCAAGGGACGTGCTGGCCACCCTTCCTGCAGCCCCCATTGGCCTGGAGTGGCGAACTGCGGCCAGTGGGAGCTGCGATTGGCCAAACCTGCGGATGCAGCAGGTAAACAAACCGGCCCGGCCCGCCAGGGGCTTTCCCGGAACAAGCGGCGGCCCTGGTTTGAGAACCACTGCTGTACAGGACTAGATCTTCAAATCTGAGTGAATGGGGACTTCCATGTGGTGGTTCAGACCCAAAGTATGATGGTTGGGATGGGGATGAGTGCTAATGAGACTTCTGAGGGTGCTTATCTGTCCCCCATCACTAGTATCTGAGATGCTTCCCATCTTCATGTGTTTATCCTCTCATACCTCTGGGGGGCAAGCAGGGCTGGTATTGCCATTGTTCAGAGGGGAAACTGAGGCCCAGAGAGGCTAAGGGATTAGCTCAGGTAACGCAGGCAGCCTGTGGCAGAGCAGGGACTTGAACCCAGTGTCCCATCCTTCCGCTCCAAAAAAAAAAAAAAATCCTTTTGATAGTGCCCAAAGTCTCCAGCTGGTACTAAGTTCTTGACCTTTAGATCTTCTTGTGAGTTCCACAGTCTGGTGACATGACTCTATATGTCCTCCCTCTCCCCCCATCCCCCCATCCCCAGTACCTTCTGGTTGGGGACCTGGCAATGCTCATGCTTTTGACCCAGCACTCAGAAACTGTTCTCTCCACTACCGCTTGGACTCCTCTGAGGTTAGAGTTCAGGTCTCCTCTCCTGGGCAGTGATGTCTGGCAGTGAGTGCTCCTAATGCAGGTGAAGTTGGCTCAGCGAAAAGCACGTTAGTTAAAGAAAACAGAGAATGGCCAGCAACTCCAATTGTTTCTCAGAGCTGGTCTCCTCTGCTCCTTACCTGTATGTGCTTTATCCTGCCTTTACCCTGTGCTAGGCTGGAACAGTCCACCTCCCTTTTGTCCCTTTATGTCCAGAGCATCTGCGTGTCAGGGAATCCAGACTGCCGATAGATGGGTTGATAGCACGAGCCGTCTTGTCCCCAGCCTAAGGCTGCTTGCACAGTACGTCACTGCAATTCCTCCCCAACGGGCTGCAAACTGTGTTTTTTCTCTGCAGGTTTGAGCCGGATTCTGAAAACCCGTGGGATGTTGGTTAAGAACAGGACAGTAGACTGGGCCTTGGCAGAGTATATGGCGTTTGGCTCCCTCCTCAAAGAGGGAATCCACATCCGACTGAGCGGCCAGGATGTCGAGAGGGGGACATTCAGGTAAAGCCGGCAGTTTCCCCCAGTAAAAGGGGATTCCAGCCTTCCTCAAGAGGCTGCTGAGTGGGGAGTAGAAGAGGCCAGCCTTAGGTTGCCTGCTGTGCTGGAGCTTAGCTGAAAGGCCAGGGGGGAGCCCAAATTGGGGGTGGAGGGGTCTCTTTCACAGCACTTAATGGTGTTAGTATGGGCAGCTCCTAGATATGACTGGAACCTGGCTTCATTGCACTCTGCAGTTGCAAGCCAAGCCTCTCAACAGAGCAGCGTGAGCCAGGCGGCCACTTGCACGCAGGCACTTGCTCTGACCCACTGGCTAGGGTAACACTTCAGTAACATTACTGCTGGCGTTGTTTCCTCCCACAGCCATCGTCACCATGTACTGCATGACCAGAACGTAGACAAGAGGACCTGTATCCCCATGAATCACCTCTGGCCAAACCAGGCTCCTTACACTGTCTGCAACAGCTCCCTGTCGGAGTACGGAGTCCTAGGTTAGTGTCACTGGGGAATCTCCCCTGGCTCACGACGGCCACAGGGCTAGTTCGTGCTGGGTTGTCTGTGCCAGGTGCTGGTGTATATGGCCTCTTCACTCTTCCTCTCTCTTCTCTGCAGGTTTCGAGCTGGGCTTTGCTATGGCTAGTCCCAATGCCTTAGTGCTGTGGGAGGCCCAGTTCGGTGACTTCCACAACACTGCTCAGTGCATCATTGACCAGTTCATCTGCCCTGGCCAGGCCAAGTGGGTGAGACAGAATGGCATCGTGCTGCTGCTGCCCCATGGCATGGAGGGCATGGTAAGGGTGCACTCGCTTCCCATCTTTCTGGGCAGCACTGACAGCTCAATGTCATGGTTCCCATAGCGCCCCAGGATACTTCCCCAGGCCAAACACTGCACAGACCAGGTCTCTGTGTGATCAGTCACCTGGGAGCATGGGGGTAGTCCTGCAATTCGGATATTGCCCACCTCTTTGCCTGTGTCACCTGGCCTCACCAGCCCATGTCACTGCTTCCCATACAGCTGTGTGTTAACAGCCTGCAGAGGGGCCTGGACTCCATGTGGTTGGGAGCAGTGCTAGCCGCTCTACAGGTTAGACTGTACGGGTGAAAGGAACAGGATTTGGGAGCAACTGGTCTCAGCACAGGGGCTTGTTGGGGCCACGGGAGTGGAGTCTAAAGGTCAGTACTAAGGGACGGCTGCAGCTGTTGGACCTACTTCTTAGTAAAAATCAAAACTTTTAAACCAGAGTGAAATCCTGTTGGGCAGCACATACCAAGGTCCTCCTCAAACAGTGACTAGCATCAGCTGGCTCTACGCCCAGCCGCTCTACGAGGCATGGAGAGCTCTCCTAAAGAAGGAAACTCGCATGTGTGGTTCACTTCACCTCTTGTTGGTTTTGCCCACAGGGTCCTGAGCACTCGTCAGCCAGGCCAGAGCGATTCTTGCAGATGTGCAATGACGATCCAGATGTCTACCCTGTAAGTGTCTGGCTGTGCTAAACTCACACTCTTCCCCTTTGGGGCCTTTCCCATCTCTCCCCTCCTGCATCTTGGAGCACTTGCTCTGTCCCTGACTCTGATCACTACACAGCAAAGGCTTCCAGAAACAGCTTTGGGGGATTTTGCGGATAGGATGGTAACACATGGAACAATTTTACAGGGCACCCGGATTCTGGGCAGCAGGCCAGGGGGAGCAGGATATAGGAAGCAGTGCTGTGCTGGTGACTCACATTTAATGACTCCTGGGCTTCCTTTGTCCCCAGAGTCAGGAAGACTTAGGCTGGGTTATCAAGGGGGACTCGGAAATGTCCGTTGCTGTGTTAGCACAATATGAGCAGAGCTCTAGTTAGTGCGCTAATGTGGGGCAGTAAAGGCTGGCTGTAACCCAAGCAAGGCCAGTGCATGGAACTCTGTTTCCATGGCTTCTGCTCTTTCCTCCTTGGCTTTCCCCAAAAGCTGTCATCAGAGTCACACCCATTGCTCTCAGGCCCATTTGCTCATTTTTTATTAGGGAGCGATTTCCCGGTTCCATAGCCGGGGGGTTTATCGGAGTATTTCCAAGTGCACTCCAAAGTCCTGTGAAAACATGGCAGCTCTCCTGCTCTCAGCCTGTGCTGTCTGCATAGCTGGCCCATGCAGTCCCTTTTTGGGTTAGGGACACGGAGGCACGAAGAGGCCGGGATAGGCTGAAAACCACCTGAGAGGATAGTATAAAAGGGAAAGCAAAAAGTTACATTGGCCCAGAATTTGCTGTGTTCATTCCTGAGTAGTGTCCTAAAAGCTCTGCTAGGCAGAGAAAGCAATGGACAATATTAGAGCCGGGACTCCAGTGGCTTTGAGATACCTGCTGCTAAAAAACCTCAGTTGAAATGGAAAAACTAAAGTGAAGCACTTAACTAAACTTGACTTTTAAGAGCCAAGTTCTACCAATTTGCCTGGACTTGAAACACTCTCTAGGTTGAGCTTGCAGGTTAGGGCCGCTGCATTCAGCTAACCACTGGTCCTGGGCTAGTGATGAGCAAGAGAAACTCCTGGCCCCCATTTTGGGGTACTCCAGTTGACTCACATGGCCTCTCTCTGTTCATACTAGAGCTGCTGGCAGATGTAAATGCAGGATGTTAATGTGGGACATTCACAATTTTGTCTAAACTGTTTCTACTTCTCATGTGCTGTAGAAACTCGATGACTTTGACGTACGCCAGCTGTACGACTGCAACTGGATTGTTGTAAACTGCTCCACTCCAGCAAACTTCTTCCACGTCCTGCGAAGGCAGATACACCTCCCGTTCCGGAAACCGGTCAGTGAGCTCTAGACACTGCCCTGGTACGGACCCAGCCACGCACCATTGTCTTGTATCTCAAGTGCTAGGTTAAAGCCAACGCTTGGCAGGTGGGGTATGGGTGCTGGTGCCGAGAGGTCTTAGGACCTGGATTTGAAGCTAACTTCTCGAGTGCTCCAGTAGGGCTAGTCAAATTTTCCACCAAAACTGTTTTTCTGCAGAAAATTGAGATTTTGACCGAACAAAATTTTTTGCAAAATGTGTTTGCTTTCTATGCAAAAAACCAAAATTTTTGTCCAAAAATAAAACAAAAACTGAGCACCCTAAAACTAAAATACTTCAATTCTAGAATGCTGCCGCGGTGCCTCATGGGACTTGTTATTCAGGTGCTTCATGTTCTATGAGCTGGGTTCCCCAGCCAGACTACATTTCCCATGATGCAGTACAGCCTCATGACTGCCATAGAGCATAGCTTCCTCTCACCAAGAGCGGTGACGGTGATGCATCATGGGAGATGTAGTCCAACCTGGGAGCCCAGCCTATAGAGAACTACTACTCCCATGGGGCACCATGGTGGCATTTCAGCATTGAAGTATTTTGCCAAAAACTCCCCAGTTGTCTGACCAGCTCTGTGCTCTACCCTTTACCTGGTTAATGGATCGGTACTAACAACCCCTGGTAAAGGTCTATTGCCTGATAAGAGACACCAGTATTAAGTATCAGAGGGGTAGCCATGTTAGTCTGGATCTGTAAAAGCAGCAAAGAGTCCTGTGGCACCTTATAGACTAACAGACATATTGGAGCATAAGCTTTCGTGGGTGAATACCCACTTCCTCAGACGCATGTACCTGACACATGTACATGCATCCGACGAAGTGGGAATTCACCCACAAAATCTTATGCGCCAATATGTCTGGTAGTCTATAAGGTGCCACAGGACTCTTTGTTGCTTTTTACCAGTATGGGGGTAAAGGCCTCTCAAAGGCTGGGCAGTCTGTGCCTGCTGATCTGTGCTGTGGTCACTGTTACAGGTGAGCTGTACGTTCCCGAGCACACTGGGGCCCTGTGAGTGGCCCTTATTAAATAACCATGTCTGCTAAGGTTCAGTTGAGCTCTGCCCAGCCTGGAAACGCCTGTCCTATCTGGGCAGCGGCATTGGTGAGCCGCCTGCACGTTATTCCATAACAAAAGGGCTAGAGGGGAAAGTAACGCTGAGTGCTGCGCAAAGAAAACGTCCTGCAACCAGACCTGCCGACAGCGCCAGAGTTGTGCACACCACTTCACATTGCCCTGCCCCAGAGCAGCCTTTGGCTTCAGTCTTTCTCTCTGGCCGGCATGGGAGAATCGAGACATTCCTGTGATTCCTGCCTGGGTTAAATGTACAGGTCATCAATGGCACTTGAATTAGGGGGCTGGGCAGGGGCCAGGCCGGAACTAGCTGACCAAAGACAGTGGGGTGTGGAGGGAGGGTCTGTGCTCTGGCTCTCGTAGTGCTCATCCAGTCCGCAATGTGCAGCTTGTGTGCCAGAAAGGCTATTTCCAGCCCCTTCTGATTGCCTTGCCTTGATCTTCCAGCTGATCATCTTCACTCCAAAGTCGCTGCTGCGCCACCCCGAAGCCCGCTCCAGCTTTGATGATATGTTGCCAGGTATGAAGGGTGGTGCAAGTGAACCGGAGAGATGCAGAGCAGGGTTCATACCACAAGAGGGCAGTGTCTGTCTTCTCTTTCATAGAATCATAGAATATCAGGGTTGGAAGGGCCCTCAGGAGGTATCTAGTCCAACCCCCTGCTCAAAGCAGGACCAACCCCAACTAAATCATCCCAGCCAGGGCTTTGTCAAGCCTGACCTTAAAAACCTCTAAGGAAGAGATTCCACCACCTCCCTAGGGAACCGATTCCAGTGCTTCACCACCCTCCTAGTGAAATTTTTTTTCCTAATATCCAACCTAAACCTCCCCCACTGCAACTTGAGACCATTGCTCCTTGTTCTGTCATCTGCCACCACTGAGAACAGCCGAGCTCCATCCTCTTTTCAACTACCTAAAAGGGGGTTCCAAGCAGCTATCAAATCCCCCCTCATTCTTCTCTTCTGCAGACTAAACAATCCCAGTTCCCTCAGCCTCTCCTCGTAAGTCATGTGCTCCAGCCCCCTAATCATTTTTGTTGCCCTCCGCTGGACTCTCTCCAATTTTTCCACATCCTTCTTGTAGTGTGGGGCCCAAAACTGGACACAGTAATCCAGATGAGGCCTCACCGATGCCGAATAGAGGGGGATGATCACGTCCCTTGATCTGCTGGCAATGCTCCTACTTATACAGCCTAAAATGCCGTTTGCCTTCTTGGCAACAAGGGCACGCTGCTGACTCATATCCAGCTTCTCATCCACTATAACCCCTGGGTCCTTTTCTGCAGAACTGCTGCCTAGCCACTCGGTCCCTAGTCTGTAGCCGTGCATGGGAGTCTTCCATCCTAAGTGCAGGACTCTGCACTTGTTCTTGTCTTTACAGGACCCCACCCTGTTCCCAGGTCTCTCTGGATTCTGGCTCCTGTCCACATGTATGACAGTCCAGAACTGCACCAGGATGGTGTGTGCTTCAGACTGTTTCTCTCCCCTCCCGTCTCTCTCCCTGCACAGCCCCCAGCTCAATGGGGCCCTGATCTCAGTGGGGTCTCTAGGCCTTAATCATCTCTGAGCTAGCCCAGTCCTTCTGCAGGCATAGCCAATCCCACAGGGTCCAGGCCTGTAGCTGGCCCCCATTAGCATTCCTCCTCCCACCATGTGTGGCCCCTGGACTGTTGAGGCATGTCCCCCATGGTTGTCTGTGCTCTGCTACAGGCACTAACTTCCTGCGCGTAATCCCTGAGAGCGGCCCTGCAGCCCAGAACCCCGACAACGTCAAGAGGGTGCTCTTCTGCACCGGCAAAGTGTATTACGAGCTCACCCGCGAGCGCAAGGCCCGGGACATGGAGCCAGACGTGGCCATCACCAGGGTGGAGCAGGTGAGCATGTCTGTACTGCAGGGGGCTCCACGGAGGCCAGGGGCCAATAGTCAGTCCTGTTGCTGGCTTGCTCCATGTCCCCAGGAGCCATGAGGAGTTTAATCCACAACATGTCCGCTGTGGCTCAGACACAAAGCGCTCTGCCCCTCGTCCCACTCCCACTGCTGAACGTCCCAGCCCAGCCTCAGGGTGGAGATCAGGCAGAAATACGCCATCACCACACCTGAGAAGGGATGGACGGAGGGGCCAGCTCAATCCTGTGTCTTCAGTCTGAGTCCAGGAGACGCTGCGCAGCACCCCTTGGTGGGCAGAGCTGGGGTATCTGTGCAGGTTTGCAGGGAAGAGCCCGTTGGTGGCGGGAGTGGTGTTGGCCAGCCCAGCGTGCACCCCACCGTACAATCTCCTTGGCCTGGAAGGGTCGTTCAGGCTCACGCTAGGCGACCCCAGGCCCTTTAAGTGTGTAATGTCAGAGCTGTGTGGGATCAGGAGATGCTGCTGAGGCAGCACAGGCTGAACAGTGATCATGGAGGCTGCATGGCCCACCGCACACCTGCAGCTGCCTGTGCCCCACCTCCGCTGCTGGCTGCCCCAGGCTTGCGTGCCCCAGTGGAACTGAGCCCTCCCTGTTCCCCTGCAGCTGTCCCCGTTCCCCTTCGACCTCCTCCAGAGGGAAGCACTGAAGTACCCCAACGCCGAGCTGGTCTGGTGCCAGGAGGAGCACAAGAACCAGGGCTACTACGACTATGTGAAACCCCGGCTCCGCACGACCATCGACCGCGCCAAGCCCGTGTGGTAAGGGCCATCCCTCTGCACCATGACGGGCTAGTGCCATGGGTGGCAGCCACACCTTGTCCTGATCTCGGGACCTTCCCATGGATGGGCAGTGTGGTGCCATGGGTGGTACATCTGAGGCCACTGGCTCCCCAGTGGATTTCAGTATCATGTGGGAGCTGGGATGGAGATCTCTGTGGCACTGGGGGGTAGGTAGTGTGGGCTGGGGAGTGGGGGAGGTCTCTTGGGTGGGTGTGACAGAGTCACAGGCCCGATGCTCTGGAACTGCTCTGTATGAAGCCAGCCAGGACTCTGGGGTGGCGTGACTCCCCTCAGGACATGCTGTCCAGGGCAAAAAGCCTCCTTGGCTACGGCCTCCCTGGGACTGACCTCGGAGCTTTCAGCATCCCTGTTCATATCATACACTTCCCCTTGGCAGGTCCACCTGGACGGGTCCTCTGGGGAAGCCAGAGGGCCCTACACCCCCACTCTGCAGTCAGCTGCGACTCTCAGCCAGTGTGTAACACAGGTTTATTAGTCAGCAGGAACACAGCGTAGAACAGAGCTTGTTAGCACAGAAATCACTGACTTTTAGCCAAGTCCATCTTGTGGGGGGGGGACCCCAGGCCAGACGCCCTAGACTCCCCCCTCAGAGTCCCAAACAGGAGATGGCCCAGCTTCCAGTGACCCAACTTCTGACATGCCCGTTCCCCCTCCTCCTGGTCTTTGTCACCCTTCAGGGGCAAAGTGTCACCTGGTCTCATCCCCCTCCTGGGTCTCAGGCTATGAAAGGCATCGGCCATCACTTGTGTGCAGGCAGCTGGAGCCTCCTCACCTGCCCCCGAGGGTCCCAGCAAAAGTGTCACACCCTGTTCCCACCATCTAGGCATTGGTGCAATACACAGGGAACCTGAGGCACACACCGCATTCACGCAAAGCAGCAAGACTCACATAGGCTCACGTACAACATAATACAGTCACAGTGGGCATGTCGGTCTCGTTGCACTCTCCACAAGATGGTAACTGGGTGAGGGACAAGAGCTTGAAACAGGGTCTGTGCTGTGGCTAACAGCCAGGGGGGGATGCTGCAGGCAGCAGGGGCTGGTCCCTGGTTGGTGAGCGCTGGGCTTTGGGCAGTGGGGTTTGCACATGATACAGCGTTTCTTTCTAGGCTAGGTGGCTAGATCTTGGCAGCCTCAGGCCCTCTCTTCCATCCAGCTTTCCTGTTGCTAGACCAGGCCTGTATGTAGCCATCCCAGACCTGAATCCAGTGTAATGTCCCGTCCCTGTGCTGGCCCTCATCTGAGCTGCTGCTTCTCCCTCCCTTGCCATAGGTACGCCGGCCGCGACCCAGCTGCTGCACCAGCCACTGGCAACAAGAAGACCCATCTGACTGAGCTCCAGCGCTTCCTGGACACCGCCTTCAACCTGGACGCCTACAAGGCCTTCTCCTAGACCCCACGCAGCTGCTGCAGCATGCTGTCTGTCTCTTGCTCACCTCCTGTCTCCGTACTTAACTACAGACCTTGTAAACTAAATGCCCGCGCCTGGAGTCCTTGTTCATCACTCTGGCTTGTTGCCTTTCACTGAAAAAACCCAAGCGGCCTGCAGAGCTATAACTCCCCCCTTGCCCTGTCCTTGAGGGGCTGCAGTCTCTGTGCCCTCCTGAGTGGCCAACTCCATCCTAACGCTACCCCAAAAGCCCGCAGCGCCAGCCAGCTCAGGAGGGCTGGCAATCAGCCTCTGCTAGCTTCTGTCCTTAGCCCACCCGCTCCCTGCAGGGTTGCCATGCTGCCTTGTATCTGGCTCAGGGGAGCGGCTGGGGTTGGCAGAGCCAGGAGGAGGGACATTGCAAGCACACCTCTCCCCGGCAGAGGAAAGCTGCCAGCAGCAGGGGTTGCAGTTAGGTTCTCCATAAGAAGGAGACCGTTCCTTTTTCCTTCTGCCTGTGGCGGTTCTTTCCCAAAGCTCAGAGCCTCTGTGGCTAACGTCCTCAATCGCTCCTGGCCGGCTGTGCTTGTCTCGTAGCCTTGGGCCACTGGCACTGTAGCCCGCTCAGGCGCAGTAAGATTTAGTGGGGCCCTCGGCACAAAGAACATTTGGATCCCTCACGCTTTTCCCCGGGCCTGGCTCGAAGCCAGAGCTGGGCCATGGTAAGAGCTGCCCAGGGAGTCCTGGCTGCTGTGGGGAACCCTGGACCTTCCCCCTGCCCTGGGCAGCATGCCCTGGGGGCCAGGGATACAGGCCAGGAGTTGCTTTTGGGGCTCCCCAAGAGCTGTCCAGGGAGCCTGGGCTGCCGTACCACAGCCTAGGGTGAGCATACGTCCCCTTTTGGCCAGGACAGTCCCCTTTTTAAGCCCTGAACCAGACATCCTGACAAATGCCCAGTTTTGCCAAAAAGGGCCTTGGGCGGGTGAGTGGCAAGGTTTTGGTGGAGACCCTGCGCCTGATCTCCTGGGCCTGTGTGTTAATGTGCCACGGCGCCCACTCCCAGCTGTTTAACCCCAGATCCCTGCTACCTTGCTGACAAACCCCAGGGCCTGGCATGCACATCCCTCCTGCCCCTCCTGCATGTCCATCCTGCAGCTGCTGTCAAAGGAACCCAGTGTTGGATTTTCAAACTGGCCCTTGGCTGAATCACAGGCACTCACTGCTTGGCTGAGCCCGGCAGGGCTGTCTCTAGTGCGGGAACAGGGATGTTGGTGTGTGCTCTACTGTGCTCCGCTGAAGGGGGAGCCCGGGGCTAGTGGCACAGCGCCTCTGAAAAGGGCTGGCAGATTCCTCATGGCCCTCCCTGCCAAGGCCCATCTCTCCCCAGAAGGAAGGGGCCACTTGACTTTAAACGGCTTCCCTGCCACTAACCATTAATCTCCAGGGTTGCATGGAGTCGGGCTGTTTCTAAACACTGCAGCAAGGGGGCTGTGGGTGCTGGAAGAGCCAGTGCTGGGCCAGCGTGGACCTCTTCAGAGCTCTGCTTACAGCGTAGGAGAGTCCCTCGAATCTCTCCCTTCTGCCCTCGCACTCTTCTCTCTGCACCCGCAATGGGCAGTCCCAGCCGCATGCCTGCTGGCCTCACTGCTGGAGCCCCTCATCCCCAGTATGGGGAGCCTCTTAGCCTGAGGGCCTCAGCCCCGGCTGGGGCAGCACAAGCCCATGGCCCAGCCCCAGTGTGGCCAAGTGCAGCGCTCTGCATCTCTGAACAGCCAGCATCCGCCAAACCTGCTTGGGTGAGGAACACTGAGCCAAGGGCCCTTCCTCTACTGCTCAGCCCCAAGGGGCTCTGGGTCATTTTCATGAGATGCTCCCAGCTGCTATGGGTGAGACACCAGCACCCCTCTGTCCGTGTGAGCAGAGATGCTAGCCTGGTGCCTTCCTGAGCTCCCAGCACCTGCCCTCTCCAAGCCTCTCTGGGGAACCCATTCACTCCCCTCCCAGCACCGTGTGAGGCTTTCACTCAGCTCTCTGAGCCCTGTCTGAGGCTGCGTCTGGTATTTAGCAGGACAGTGCTTTTGAGACTCATTCCCCCGGCAGCCCAGCCCTGGGGAACCATCCCTGCCTGGGCCGTCCACCACCCAGGGCTGCCCCCTTGTCAGTCAGGTCTCTCCCCTGAGCTCTTCAGACTGCTCGCTTGTCCCTGTGTTGGAGAATCCCCCTCTGCCCGATTGCTGCGGCTTTTCCCTCATTTCCACAGGAGCCCCACTGCTTTGCCTTTTGCCTCAGTTCCCCTCCTCCGGAGCACTGCATCACATTGTGTGTGCTGGCCCCTGGGATCCTGGCTGCAGCTTGGGAATAAAAACTTCGAGCCAGGGCGCTGGGCCCAGCCTCCTCCCGCCACTGTGTGGCCAGGGCCTGGGCTGCAGGCCCCATCCTGGCTTCTCGCTCCTGGCACTGAAACATCCAACATCTCTTAAGGGTGAAGGCTGCTCCCAGAGCTCTGATCTCGCTGGGCCAAAGCCAGGCGGAGTAGAGTGATGCCAGCCATGTTGCCCCTGGGCATTGCTTTGCCGCCCCTCACTCTCAGCCTGACTGACTTATTGAAGAAAAAAGAACTAAGCCCTGATCTTGTCTCTGGCTTCCCCAATAAAAGCCGAGGCTCCTCTCATTCTGCATGGTGCCCGCTGCTGGGCCCTTCACCCATCTGGGCCCCATCAAATGGGCCAGCCAGGAACCAGGCCTGTGCGCGTCTGGCTCCAGGCCTGTACAGTGCCCCGGGGCTCACCACTCCTGCCTCTGCCTTCTCCCTGGGGGCAGCTCAGGTCCTGCACTGCCTGCTCCCAGCTTGTGCAATCTAGCCTCCCTGGAAGAGGGCTGGAGTCCTAGCTTGGCTAATACCTACCTCTGCCCAGGATGGGGGTCCCTTGGCCTGGGCCTAGCACCCGTTAGAGCAGCCGTGTGCTCCCCAGGCCCAGGAATTGCCCCGTGCTAGGGGCAGCGATTGGCCTTTGGCTTCTCTTCCCTGGGGAGACCTGGCTCCAGAGGTCAAGCAGCAGTGATGCAGCTCCACAGCTGGTTCTAGCAAAGCTCCCCCTGCTGCCCCCCGGATCCCTCGGGGCCCTGGGGCTGCATGGAGAAAGCTGGGCCTGGGTTACAGCCAGGGGGCACCGGTCATGCAAGCTGCATCCACTAGGTGTCCCTCGTGTGCTACAGAGGCAGGTGAGTGGGGCAACCTTGCCCCACGTCGGAGTGGGGTATGTCAGGCAACGGGGATTCAGGGTGTGGCTCCTTCCCCTGGGCCCAGAAATCTCAGGAGGCAAGGGCCTTTCCCCTTCCCAGCACCTGGCCAGGAGCAGGGCTGCCCATCTGCTATTCCAGCACAGCATCCTGCAGCCCACTGCTGTGGTCAGTCCTGGGGCGTAGAGGGAGCATGCCCCCTGCTGAGCCCTGCCCTGCAGATGGCACAGCACCCCACCACTGCAGTGGGGTCAGCAGGGGCTATGGGGGGCACACCCCCTGCTGAGCTCCCCACCCTGCAGCACAGCGCCCCCTACTACTGTGCTGGGGTCAGTAGCCCCCTCCTCTTCCTTGGCCTCCCACCCAAGTACTGACAAGGTTGGTGCCTGTCGGCTGAGAGTGGATGGTAACCCTGTGTGAACCCAACCCTCCACCCCTGTGCATCCCTGACCGGGGGCAGGGGGGGAGCAATGCACATGCAGCCTTTGCCCCTGGGCACAGAGGGCTCTGCCCACGGCTGCGTGCTGCTCCCAGCCAGCACCTTAGCTCAGCTCGGGGCCCGGCTGGCTGGATCACAGCTAGGATTTCATCCTAGGTGGGTGCCTCGGGGGGCCTGAGCGTGCAAACTGCTGCCCTGCCCCCCCCCTTCTGTGTCAGCCTCTTGTCTCCCTGCTGTGCAGAGGGGGTCTGCTGGCCCCACGTGTGCCTGTGCTCCAGCCCGGCGGCACTTCCCCAGGGGTGCCAGCACCAGTGTGTGTGAGGGGTCCCCTCGGAGCCCCAGTCACAGCGGCTCTGAGCGTGTTGCAGCCCCGGTCTCTTGCTCAGACTGGAACTGCCCCTGGCTCATGCCCTAGCGCGGCGGAGATGGCAGGGCTCTCACGCTCGTGAGCAGCAGCATTCCCATTGGCTTCACATGCCCCCTCGGCCTCCTCCAGGGAAATGCAGCCAGAGCCCTGACAGGATACCTGGGCACCCTCTGGTTTAGGGCCGTGTCTGCCTCATCAGAACGAGGGTTCACCCCCAGGCCTTGCTGGCTAGGCAGCCCCCTCTGCTCTCAAACTGGCTGGAGCTAGGGTTCCGGGCTGGGGCCGGAGTTTGGCACCCCGTCCCCCAGCAGCAGGGATCGTCACCTTTGACAAAGGCAGCGTGTTAGATGAGTGGGACAAGGAGGGGCCCAGCAGCTACCTGCACAGCTCCAGTGTCAATTATTCCATCCTCAGGGCCACTACATGGTGGCAGAGCATCGGCAAAGGAGCCACGGGCCCAGGGCGGCAGAGCCCAGGAACCATCTGACACCCAAAGACAGCAGAAGGGGGCACCTGGCTGGCAAGAGGCAGGGCTGTGGGTAGTGCCTAGGGGAGCCTGGTGCAGGAGGGCTGAGCACTGGCCTTGCTCAGAGGAAATGTCTGTTCTCTGGCTCTTCCCCCCGTCCTCCAAGGGACGTTTCTGTACTTCCCACAAATGCCAGGGGCTTGGTGTAATCGGCCATTTCTGTTCAGCCAAGGCCTAGGGCTAGAATGGCTGCACATTGGGGTACGGCGGGGTTGGCAGAACTGTGGGGAGATGGATGCAGGGCTGTGTTAGCAGGGGCCTGCGGGTCAGGATTGAGGGGCACTGGCAGAGCAGCGGGCAGGGTGACCAGATGTCCCGATTTTATAGGGACAGTCCCAATATTTGGGAATTTTTCTTATATAGGCTCCTATTACCCCACCACCACCTATCCCAATTTTTCACACTTTATATCTGGTCACCTTAAGCTGTGGTGGGGGAGCCCAGCACTAGGATAGCAGGGGGAGTGCAGGTCAGGACAGAGGTGCACTGGGAGAGCAGTGGGGGAAGGGAGCCCAGGGCTGGGATAGCAGAGCACAGTGGGGCAGGATTGAGGGGCACTGGCAGAGCTGTGTATGCAGGGGGAGCCCGGGGCTGGGATAGCAGAGGGCTGCGGCGGGTCAGGACTGAGATGTACCAGAAGAGCTGGGACAGGGAGGGAAGCCCAGGGCTGGGTTTGTGTTTTTTTGGTGCAGCGATAGGATCGTCAATTTTCATGGCATTTTGCCTGCTTCTGCAGAGGCCGGGCACACTCATGGTGCTGGTGCCAGTGCTTGGCTACCCCTCCCTTCCCAGCCTGGGAGCTGACCCCCCACTGCTCATTCCTCTTTATATTTCAATCCTTGACTCTTAATCCAAAGTAGCCCTCCCACACTGCGCTCTTTGGTGCCAGCCTGCCCCAGAGGAAAGCACTGCAAATGAAAGAGCCATTGGGCGCTCATGAAGCATCTGAATCGGGCTGACCTGGGACCCCGGAGCAGTCGGACAAGGAAGCTAGTGAGGGAGGGGTAGCAGGAAGGAATATTAACATCTGCCAGTGGGGAACACAAGATACGGCACAATAATTCCAGAGAGAGAAGCACACACGCAAGAATCAGGCAGGGGCTGCTTGGAGCTGACAGAAGAACCGAGCCTGAAGCGCAGAGGCTTCTAATTACACGTCTTCCCTTGGCGAAGGTTTGTGAGGAAAACATACCGGGCCTGCTTCTCGCAGCACTGAGTGGCAACTAGACTGGTGCACGGTGGGGCGGATTCTGATTTGGGCACGGGTGTAAATGTCCCCATGGTGCTGGGCAGAGCACAGCAAAGACCACTGTCAAAAGGCTAACTAAAGCAGGGGGTTCTCAAACTGGGGATGGGGACCCCTCAGGGGGTCGCAAGGTTGTTACATGGGGAGTTGTGAGCTGTCAACCTTCACCCCAAACCCTGCTTTGCCTCCAGCATTTATAATGGTGTTAAATACATAAAAAAGTGTTTTTAAGTCATAAAGGGGGTTGCACTCAGAGACTTGTTATGTCAAAGGGGTCACCAGGACAAAAGTTTGAGAGACACTGAACTAGAGTGAGAGGGAATTTTGAAACTCCATCAGCATAGAGAGAAAGCAAATCCTTTAATAACCAAGGGCAGGAGGTGAACTTAACAATGAGACCCTGTACTCTTAAATCTGATGTCAATGTATGAAAGGAGATGGGCAGGAGGAACTTACAAAATAGAGGCCGGCACCCTCGGGCCATTTAAATAGATTCATCTTTGGGCAATTGCCTGAGGATTATTTTGGAAAAGGGAGGTAGCGGTTGCTTGGGATAAAAGCAAATGTGGTACCACTAAGAAAAAGGATCCTGGCGCTGACTTAGTATTAATTATCAATGTTATTTATGAATTAACTTCTGACCCTTGTGAAATAATAGAAGAAATCAGACACCCAAAGCTTCTGGAGGAGCGATGAGGAATATGCCACAGACGTGCTTAAAAATAACCGAACAGTCAACAACTCCTGGCTGGAGAGGATTTCACAATGGACTGACACCGAGAGTTTGGTCATGTGTTGCCTGCATTCTTACGCACAGATTCTGTTAAATCGGGAGTGAAAACTCAGCTGGGGGCCCATGATGAAAGGGTCGACCCACACAGTGCTGAGTCAGAGTGGTGGGGTTTAGTTAGGTGCTGCGGGAACCTGTGTCCTACCTAGTTTTATTTCTTCTCTTCTTTAACAAGCTGGAAGAGAGAGGGGAGAGAACGTTCATTAATTGCATTGGCTAGATGGGGCAGGGCTGTGAATACCAGTGAGGATGGAGAAATAACCAAGGGAGGCATGGAGGGCATAAAACTAGCAGGAGAACATAAGATCGTGGCACTTAGTTTGAGAGAAAGGCTTGCCCAATGGTTAGGGAGCTAGTGTTCAGGTTCCTACTCTGCAATGGACCCACCGTGTGACTTCAGTTAGGCCCAGATCCTCAAAGGTATTGGGTGTCCCATGCCCATTGAGTTCATACTGCTAAGTATCTGTGCCTCAGTTTCTCATCCGTGTAATGGGGACAATAGCTCTGCGCTGCCACGCAGAGGTGTCATGAGACTAAAAGCTGCTGTGAGTTGGGTGGCGCATCATTAAGCCTGGGGGGTGGGGGTGTCTAGTTGCCATTCTTCAGTTGCGATAGCTGTAGAAAACAGTGCGACTCCATTATGAGATAATACCAGTCTTCACCCCAAACATGGCCCACGTGGGTCTGCTCAGGACACAGAACTATGTGGGTGAAGCAGGTTTTGCTTGACGGTGTTTGGTGGGAGCGTGTGCCTCTGAGAGAAGAGGCAGAAGTGGCCAAAAAGCCAGGCAGACAGGAACAGAAGGGCTGGTATTGCGGCCCTGAGAGAAAGCAGGGAGGGATAGCTCAGTGGTTTGAGTATTGGCCTGCTAAACCCAGGGTTGTGAGCTCAATCCTTGAGGGGGCCACTTAGGGATCTTGGGCAAAATCAGTACTTGGTCCTGCTAGTGAAGGCAGGGGGCTGGACTCGATGACCTTTCAGGGTCCCTTCCAGCTCTATGAGATAGGTGTATAAAGCCTATCACAATCTCAGCAGTGGTATGTACTTGTTCCCCTAGTTGGGGAGTTTCCTTCCCTCCTCTAGGATTTCTGGCACCCTGTAGGATCTCAGAGGCACGTCCAGCCATTTACATGCTCTGGAGGTCGTCAGAACAGATCATGCCCTTGGAAGCTTTAGTGGGAGGGTTAGGCATATTCTGGTCCTTGACTCTCACACACCTCCGTGGCTGCCCTGAAGCTGCATTGCCCCAGAAAAACTCTGCAGTGAGGGTGGGTGGAGAGGCCAGCTCTGCTGGAGGCAGATCCTGACCTGGGAGGTTAAGACCAAAAGCCTTCAGCTGGCTTCAGGCACAGGGCAGCTCGGGAGGGACAGATGTCACACCCTGCTGGGGATAGTTCTGTGGTTACCCTGGGCAGAAGTGTCACTAACCAAGACGTGAGCTGTTACTTTTGGTTCCTTCTAGCGCGTCTCAGCAGCGTGAGGCCAAGCAGGCTTGGGCCCTGGGCCGACAGTGCTCTGGGAGCCCTATGCCACCCTGCCCACATGGCCGGGCTGGTCCAAGGTCCCTGACCCCTTCCTTGCTCCTTGGTCTCTCTGTGTGCTGAGTCCCATCCTGTGGGAGCCCCTGTGGGATTGCAGCAGCTCTGAGCCTGGGCTGGCTTTGGACCCATGACCTTGGAGCCAAAAGACAGGGGGGCTCATCTCACGCCCAGCCTGGCTCTGCTGCTTCCTGCACAAGTCTGGCTTCTCTTGAGCGCCAGGCTGTAAGTGCTGGAGCCCGTGGGGAACATTATGGCAGGGACCTGGGCAGCGACTGGCCAAACTGGGCCTTTGCTCCAGCCCCTCAGAAAGGGAAAAGGAGCTGCTCCCTGGATGAGTCATTTCCTGGCCTCCTGCTCCCCGCCTGCTTCCTTCCTCCCCCATGGCCATGGAGCAGGACCTCCTCCAGCCTGAGACCGGAGATGGGGTCTGTCATACGGGAGGAACCCAATTAAAACTGGGGGTGGGGACTGGAGAAAGTGACGCATCAGTGTTTGAGAGAGACTGAACTGGGGGGAGGTTTTAATCCCAGCGCTCCAGAGAACATGGGTCCTGAGGGCAATGGGAGGCCCAGCCACCCCATGCCCCCAGCTTGCTGCCCATCTCTCCTCTGGCTGTCCCTCCCAGTTCACAGCATTCCCCCCTCCTCTCCAGCTGAGGTGGGTGAGGGGGCAGCTGGACCCGCCGGTGGGGCAGGAGGCAGAGACTCAGCAGCCGCCCTTAAGGCCGCCTGGCTAACCACTGGGGCAGGGCTAATGAAGCAGAGGGGGAGCATAGCTGCTGTCGCCTAGTAACAGCCATGCACCCTGCCTGGCAGCAAGAGACGCGGGGCAGGGGGAGCAATACAGCCCCCCCATCCTGCTTCCCATTCCCCGTCTTTCAGCCAGGCCTGAGGGGGCTGAGAGGGAGCCAGAGGTGCCAGTAATGTGGCCCACAGGCTGCCGGGAGCGGCCTGCGTGTCCTGCCCGCACTCCCTCTGAGCCGGGCTCCATAGTGGTGAAAGGCCCAGGGCACCAGCGTGAGCAGCCCCCACCCAGCTCATGCTACCAAGGGCTGCTGGGGGGCTGAGGGGTTGCCATCCGGCCCCGGGGGTCTGCGTGGGCCCTCTGCAGCAAGCTGGGAAAGGGGCCGCTAGCGAGAGAGGCGCAGGTGTGGGAAGTCCCAGACGGGCCTAGAAGGAGCAGACCCATGGCCAGGAGAGAACAGGCCCAGGCAGCCTCAGCACCTCACAGATCAGGGCCCCAAATCAGCTGGGAACGATGCAGCTGACCCCCTCTGATGCTTCTCAGGGCACCCAGGGCTGTCTGCCCCTCCCCCCCCCATTAGAGGCTCTGCTGCCTGTGCCAGCTGGGGTTGAGCTCCCTGCCACTCACACACTCTCCTCCAGGCTACACCAGCCCTGCCTTTTTCCTGTGGGTTGCACCCCAGCCCCAGAGTCCCTTCAACGTGCCCCTCACAGGGTCCAGCCCCTGATCACGGGATCCCCACAGAAACCCCAATGCCACCAGCCCCAAAGGTGCAGCATCCCACAGCGTAGCAGCTTTCCCGTCACCCAGCGCTCCTGGGCCACACACAGCCCTGCAGGCCAAGGAGAGTGAAGCAAAAGGAAATGTGTTACGAGGGAAAACAGAGACTTAAACAGAAGCGAGTGTGAGTAATGGTCACAGCTGGTTACAGCGCAACAGATACGCTAGAACGCGAGCTAGGCCTCGGTGCACGAATAGTCTCATCCGAGCTCAGCAAGCAGCATCTCACCCCCACAGGCAGGCCTGTGGCACTTGCCAACCAGCAGGGAGGCCCAGCGTTTAATAAAGCCCCAAGTCATCGAGGTACAGCCTCAGGGAATGGGTACAGTGGGTCCTACCACTCTGGGCTGTACTGCATCAGGCTTCTGGAGCGCGCGCACACACACACAGACACGCGCACGCTGTCCTATCTCTCTCTCTCACACACACACACAGTTCTATCTCACACACACGCTGTCCTATCTCACACACACCCACACACATACACACACACAGCGTTTATAATCTGCCTTTGCTGGGTTCTCATTGTCTTGTCTGGATTGGTGCAAAGGTGGCCACATGAGCAATACCCTACGTCACCAGTCACGTCAGTGGTGGCTGGTCTGTGTCACGCTCGGAGCTCGACAGCTGCTGCTTGCCAAGAGGCGGTGTCTGGCACCAGCTTTTACAGCTGGGTGCCCTGTGCCAGACTCTCCCTCCAGGACAGTGTGGGGGCGTCCGGCACCCGCCTTGTGACAGCGCTATGACCCTCCACACCCCTGGCCAAAGAACCTACATTTACCTCCCCACATGTGTGGGCCTGGAGCAGGGGAGATGTGAGCAGCCAGGTGCCTTGATTGGGAGAGTCAAACTCCTCTCCAATCCTCCCTCTTCACCACAGTCCCTCTGCCTTGCACCTGTCCCCCTGGAGGAGGGGATCCCAGCTCCTCTGTCCTGGCCCCACTTGCTGCTCTCACTGAGTGAAAATCTCCCTCTCAGTCTTGTGCTTCCAACATAGGCCAGCAGGGGCCACTGCTCATTTGAATGATTTTGGGATTCTGCTGGAGAGCCCATATTGGACACCTCAGCCTCTAGGACCCTATCTTTTGTAGGAGTGATGAACTAACTGATGGGCTTGCGCTGTCCAAGGGACTCTTGAGCAGTGTAAGACGGTGTAGTTCTGGGGTGCAGGGCTGGGTGATTGGCTGGTGCCTCTCTCTGTATAACTCATGACTGGCTTGGAGAGCCTTCATGCAATTGAGCTGGATGTGGGTCTCCACATGCTGATGGCTGAGTGATCACAGCACCTGGCGGGGGGAAGGGGTGTTGCTGTTTGTCATTGGCATAGCTTTATGACAGACATCCCAGGCTAGAGAGGTAAGGGGGCTCAGCAGTCCCACAGTTTCAGGCTGTACCCCAGGGATCCCATCACAGTGGCACAGCGAGCAGGATGAAATACACAGCTTGTAGTGCTCAGTGAGATTTGCTCCTCATACATCACTGTAGAGATTTTAAGTGAGACTTTAAGTGTAGAGGCTGGAAACAGTCAAGGAAAGGTTACGCTTTTTCTGACATGCTGTACGTCAGGGGAGCACCCTGCACCCCCACGTTCATTGTTGTAAAATGACTGTGCGGTATCAATGCAAAGTTTGTCATGTCGGGTGTCTTTGGAAGGCTCATGATGCACTGAGCAGTGTTGTTACAGTGATGTTATAGGTTGTAATTTCATGTATATAATTATGAGGCTGAAAATGTGGCTCATGGCTAAAACAAGCCCAGGCAAAAACTCTCCAGGACCAGAGGGGCAGTTCACACCTCATCAGGGCATGGATGGGACAAACCCAGCCCAGCCTGGCAGGAACAAAGGACACTGGCCTAGGCAGCAACAAAACATCTGTTGGACTCTCCAGTGAGTCACCCCCTTCCCTTGGTCAGTTTGGGACTGCAATGAGGTAATGCTCACCTGACTCTGAAGCGGGGGGTGGGGGGCAAAGCCAAGAGGGAAGAAAGGACATGATAAAAGGGGGAGACCCTTGCCATGTTCTCTCTCTTCCACCTCCATCTACAGACACCACCACCAAGCGACTGAAGCGCTGATCAAAGGGGAGAGCCTGGCTGAAGGGCAACCAGCCAGCCTCTGGTGAGAAGCAGCTAACTTTGTAAGGGCACTGAAAGTGTTAAGATCAGCTTAGAATGCGTTTTGCTTTTATTTCATTTGACCAAATCTGACTTGTTATGCTCTGACTTGTAATCACTTAAAATCTATCTTTTGTAGTTAAGAAATCTGTTTGTTTATTCTACCTGAAGCAGTGCATTTGGCTTGCAGTGTGTCAGAGACTCCCCTTGGGATAACAAGCCTGGTACATATCAATCTCTTCGTTAAATTGACGAACTTATATAAGCTTGCAGCATTGAGTGGGCATAACTGGGCACTGCAAGACAGAGGTTCCTAGGGTTGTGTCTGGGACCAGAGATATTGGCTAGTGTCATTCGGTTGCACAATCCAAGCAGCAGCTGGCCAAAAGTCACTCATATAACTGAAAGCAGCTTACATGCCAGAGGCTGTGCATGGACAGCCCAGGAGTGTGGGGTCTCACAGCAGAGCAGGGTAAGGCCGGCTCCCAGAGTCGAGGATTGGAGTGACCTAGCAGATCACAGTCCAGATAACATCAGGGGACCGTCACACTTTTGTTCTTCTTCGAGTGATTGCTCATGTGTATTCCACATGCACCGGTGCTGGAAGTTTTTCCCCTAGCAGTACCCGTGGGGGGGGGGAGCGCCCCCCGCGACCCCTGGAGTGACACCTCCCCCCACCCTCAGTTCCTTCTTGCCGCCAGTGAAGGTGCGTCAGAACTGCTCAGCTCTAGCTTTGCTGCAGCTTGTCCCCAGAACTGTTCCTTCGTTCATTAGTACCTGTTGTCAGTTAGCTATTTCAGTTAGCTTAGTTAGTTAGTGAGTTGTGCGTTGTAGGTGTTCTGTGCCCAGGCGTGACCCGCACGCGGACTGTCTGCGCTGCTTGGGAGAAAGCCATATCAGCGAAAGGTGCAAGATCTGCAAGTCGTTCAAGCCCCGGATCAAAAAAGAAAGGGACATTAGATTCTGGGCCATCCGGATGGAGTCGGCGCTGACCTCGACCCTGGCACGCTGCTCCAAACAGGTACCGCCGCATAGGTACATGGAGACTCTCCGGTACCATCGACAGTCCGCACCGCTCCCCTTCCACAGGGCATGCCAAGAGGACCGGAAAGATTCCCTCTTCGCAACGGCACAGAGGGAAGTCTGGGACAGAGGCTAGACCCATGTCAGGCAGCCCTCGATCCCCACCAGGCCCTAGGCCTCGGACTCACATTGAGCGGAGTAGCCCGGCCCCTTTGGCGCAGGCCTCTCCAGATGTCCAGATGCCATCTATGCCCTAAGCCCTCCAGGCGGCCAGGGATGTCATGTCCATGCCAGTGCCTGGAGCGCCGCCAATGTCGTCCCATGCTCCAGAGGCAAACCACTGCTGGTATCGCTGCAGTCTCTGCCGGCCCGGTACTGGTCTTGGTCGAGGGAACATTCCTGACACCTCTCACCGCCCAGTGACTGTTCAGGGCTCAGTCCATGTGGATCGCCCTCGACGCCGGCTAGACTGTCTGGATGGGTGCCGTCCGACTGGGACTCCCGGCACTGCTCATCTTCACGGAGTGAGCACAGACGGGACCATGGCGGACGTCACCAACGGTCCTCATCTCGAAGGCGGGACCGCAGTCGGTCGCGGCACGACCATCAATGCTGTTCCCACTCGGAATCCCGCTCCAAGTCTCCACCAAGGCATCATAGCCCCGGGCGTCGATCGCCAGCATCTTGCCGTCGCGAGTCCACTCATTGAGGCCGTTTGCAGAGCAGCTACTACCGTCGGAGCCATTCCTCCATCTCGAGATCGCGGTCCCATGGCCGGCATAGATCCCGGCACCACCACTACTCCAGGTCCAGAGGCAGCAGTGGGTCGTACACCAGCCCAGCCTCCACTCACAGCCGCCCGTCTACAGGCCAGGCTAGCCAGCCCGAACAGCCAGCCCTGCTGGTGCCTCAGCAAGTGCAGTGGCACCGAGCATCGTGGCCAGCCCAGTGGTACCAGTGGGCACCGTGGCCTCCGGTGCAGCCCCCAGTGGGGACTCGCTCAGTGGCTGGGGCATCGAAAGCACCATCGGCCTCCATCTCTAGACTCCCAAGAAAGGAGTTGGTGGGACCTGTGTCCTCAGCACCGTGCCCGGAGTCTGACCAGGTGGTGGATCCTCCGGTGCCGGCCGACACCCAAAGCACCGCACCGGCCTCCCTGCCCTGTCCGGAGGAGCTGATTGCGGCCCCGCCCCCCTCCATCCCACAGGAGGACTACTGGGCCCACCAAGACCTCTTAAAAAGGGTGGCAGCGAGCCTCCACCTCCAGGCAGAGGAGATGGAGGAGCCCTCAGAGGGGTACGAGTATTTGTATATGCACCCAGCGCCCAACTCCTTGGTGGTCGAGTCGGTCAACCACAGAGAATGGCAGGGGCAGCCAGCCCCAACCCCAAAGAACAAAGACTCTCGGAGGCTGGATGCTTTCGGGAGAAAAGTTTATTCGTCATCAAGCTTCCAGCTGAGAGTAGCAAACCATCAGGCTCTCCTGGATCGCTAGTAGTTTAATCTCTGGGGATCCCCAAGTTTGAGGACTCTCTCCGGGAGCGCGATAGAAAGGAGTTTAAGGCGCTCGTGGAGGAAGGGGCAGCGGCCGCGAGGGCAACCCTGAAAGCCACTTCAGATGCAGTGGACACAGCCACGCGGTCCATGGCCTCGGTGGTGTCCATGAGATGGGTGTCCTGGCTCCTGCTCTCTGGGCCATCCAGCGAAGCGCAGTCGTCAATGCAGGATCTCCCTTTTGACGGTAAGGCGCTGTTTGCTGAGGAAACAGACACAAGTCTGCACGGCATGAAAGACTCCCTCACGACCCTCCAGACCTTGGGCCTCTATGTCCCTGCTCCGGCAAAGCCCAAGTTCAAGCCGCAGCAGGGTCCCACCCAGGCCACCCTCCTGAAGTACAAGGCCATCCATAAAAAGCAACGGGACAATAAGAAACACCCGCAAAGACAATACCGGCCTGCCCCTCAGCCTGGGCCCTCTAAGGGCAAGCAGGTGGTTAAAAGGCAGTTTTGACGGGATGCTCGGGGATATCCCGCCAGTTTTCAGCAGGGATCCACCCCCCAAAAACCTCCCTTTTTCCAATCGGTTGTGTGCGTTACTCCTGGAATGGTCGCAGCTCACCTCAGACAGATTAGCCCTCGACACCATCTCCCAAGGTTACACCCTTCAGTTTACCTCCTCCCTGCCCAATCACCCCCTGCCCCAATCCCTCTTGGGGGACCCATCACACGAGGCTCTGCTCGAGCAGGAGGTTGGGTGGCTCCTGGAACTAGGAGCGATAGAGGCGGTGCCCAAGGAGTTCCTGGGCAATGGGTATTACTCCTGGTATTTCCTTATCCCGAAGGCCAAAGCGGGGTTCAGGCCCTTCATGGACCTGCGAGGCCTGAACAAGTACATGATGAAACTCAAGTTCCGCATGGTTTCCCTGGCCTCCATCATCCCATCCCTGGATCCCAGGGATTGGTACGCAACCCTCGATCTACAGGACGTGTACTTCCACATCCACATATTCGAGGGGCACAGGCGCTTCCTCTGTTTTGTGGTGGGACAGAATCACTGCCAATTCACGGTCCTCCCGTTTGGTCTGTCCACTGCCCCCAGGGTCTTTACAAAGTGCATGTCGGTAGTAGCGACCTATCTCAGGCCCCGGGGGATCCAGATATTCCCCTATCTGGACCACTAGCTGGTGAAGGGCACCTCCCGGTCGCAGGTGAGGGATCATGTGGCACTCTTCCTGTTCACATGCACCGCCCTGGGCCTGTTGGCAAACAACACCAAGTCCACGTTAGTCCCAGTCCAGTGCATAGAGTTTATTGGGGCGCTCCTGGACACAACGTTGGCCAGGGCCTCTCTCCCCCCAGACAGGTTCGAGACCCTGAAAGGGCTCATCGACTCGATCGTAAGGTTCCCGATGACGACAGCCAGGTCCCGCCTTCCCCCCGTTCCCACTGATCAGCAGGGTCCTAGAGAAAATAAAGACGGACAAGGCCAGGGTCTTCCTCATTGCCCCGGCATGGCCCAGGCAGCACTGGTATCAGACCCTCCTGGGCCTGGCGGTGGCTCTGCTGTGGCTGTTGCCACTCCGCCCGGATCTGCTCTCTCAGGATCAGGGCCACCTTCTCCACCCCAACCTGGCAGCTCTTCACCTCACGGCGTGGCTGCTCAGTGACTAGGTGGCAAGGAGAGGACATGCTCAGAACAGGTTCAGCGCGTCCTCTCGAAAGAAGATGGCCTTCCACTTGCCGCTCCTACATGGCGAAGTGGTCTCAGTTTTCTAGGTGAGAGGCGGACCAAGGTGTGTCCCCAACGGCCGCCCTGATTCAGCTTATCCTTGATTATCTCCTTCACCTGAGGGCCCAGGGCCTGGCGCCCTTGTCAGTCAGGGTGCATCTGGCAGCCATATCGGCTTTCCATCCCACGGTGCAAGGACACACTGCATTCTCCCATGCTATGACCGGCCGGTTCCTGAAGGGTTTGGACCGGCTTTACCCATATTCTAAGACCCTGGTCCCACAATGGGACCTGAATCTGGTGCTGGCTCATCTTACGGGGGCCCCATTTGAACCGTTAGCCACGTGTTCCTGGTCTCACCTCTCATGGAAGGTGGCCTTCCTGGTTGCTATCACGTCGGCCAGCTGATTTCCACTCAGCGGCTTCCCAACTGGAACACTTCATGCATCCGCTCCTGTTATGAGCTGATGGGTGTCCCCCTGCTGCCCATTGTTAGGGCACACTCGACTCAGGCGCAGGCCTCGTCGGCTGCCTTCATGGCCTAAGTCCCTGTTCAGGACATTTGTAGGGCCACCACATGGTCTTAGGTTCACACCGTTTACCTCGCACTATGCGATAGTCTCCCAAACCAGGGATGACGCTGGGTTCGGCAGGGCGCAGTACTCCATCCCGAGAACTTGTGAACTCCTACCCACCTCCAGCAGATACAGCTTGGATTCACCTACTGTAGAATACACATGAGCAATCACTCGAAGAAGAAAAGGCAGTTACCTTTCCCGTAACTGGTGTTCTTCGAGATGTGTTGCTCGTGTCTATTCCACATCCCGCCCTCCTTCCCCACAGCTGGAGTTGTCTGGCAAGAAGGAACTGAGGGTGAGGGGGGGACACACAGCTCCCCTTACACTGCACCAGGCAGGGGCCACTTCAGGGTTCGCGGGGGGCGCCCCCTGCCACGGCTACTGCTAGGGGAAAAACTTCCAGCACCGGTGCACGTGGCGAGCACGCACACCTACTGTGGAATAGACATGAGCAACACATCTCGAAGAACACCAGTTGCAAAAAGGTAACTGCCTTTTATTTTCTGTTTGCTTACTTTGGGAAAGGGAAATAGAAACAGAAAGGCATGAAAAGGACATGGAGCAAGAGTGATGCAGTTGGAAGGTTGGTGCTGTAGAAACGGCAAGCAGCAGAAAAGGCGAAAGAGCACCAATGAATCTTGGAGCTAAGAGCGGCAGAAAAGGCCAAGGAGGAATCTGCACATGAAAGGGCCATGGAACTGAAAGAACTGGAAATAAGAGCCCAGAAACAAGCCAAGGTGTTAGCACGTTGGAGGGCCTTGGAACTGAAGCAGGTAGAGGGAGCAGCACATCAATAGGTCCTAGATCTGCAAGCCAAAGAAGCTGAGGAGAAGGAAGAGGAGCAGAGACACCAGTTGGACTTGCTAGGAAAGTAGAACCAGGATCCTCCCACCCCACTGATTCCCATCGCTCCAAAATTCCACAAATGGGACCAATGGAGTCCTGCATACAAAGAGACAGGTGATATCACGGAATATTTTACTACTTTGGAGAGGTTGAGTGCAGTTTATGAAATTTCTGATAACAAGAAGATCCCCACTTTGGTTGCAAAGTTAACTGGTAAAGCTCTGAATATATTCAATGAAATGTCAATTCAAGATGCTTTCGGCTAGTGTAAATTCAAAGAAATTGTCTTGAAACAATTTTCGATTACCCCTGAAACATATAGGGTGAAATTTAGAAATCTTAAGAGAAATGCTGGTCTGAGTAATGGAGAATAGGTAAACAGGATGAAAGATCTAAAGGGAAAGTGAGTGAGAGGAAAAGGTGGTAAAAGTTTTGAACAAATGTTTGACCTTGTTGCTCAGGAGCATTTCCCAAGTATATGTAAAGCTAATGTGAAACAGTGTCTATGGGGTGAAAAGGTGAAAACTGTGGATGAGCTGGTGTCTCTAGTCAATGCCTTTGAGCAGACCCAGGCATCTATTGAGAATAAACTACAGACAGAAGGGTTTAAACCTGGTGGGAAGGGAGGATCCCATTTTCCCCTTGGGAAAAAGGAGGATGGTTGGGAGACTGGGCACTTACCTCCCCAAAGCCATTCTTCTAATCCCCATCCCAACCCCCCTGTAAAAACAGAAGAGCCCAGAAGGTGCGATCAGTGTAATTCCACTGATCACCTGAGGAATACATGCCCTGTGCTGGGAGGAAGCAGACAGCCCGTAGCCCAGGTTAATACTGCTGTCCTTAGCACAGAAGCCTCGGAGACACCTGACACTTATCATACTGGTTGTGTGGGATTGGAGCACACAAAGGTTGTCAAAATGAATGACAGGGAATACTTAGGATGGGAAGATACAGGTGCAGAGATTTCTGTGGTTAAGCAGAGTGTAATTCGAGAAGGTGACACATTGCCAGGGCAGATGGCAGAGCTTTTATTAGTAAGAGGTGTCAGGATTCTTGTGCCTCTGGCCAAAATGCACATAGAAACTGAGGGTTTAGAAAGTGTATTACAGATGGGAGTGGTGGACGATATCCCCATTGATAGGCTCATTGGAAATGATTTTTTCCATGTAGCTCATGCTGGTAAGGTGTAAGAAGGATCATCTTGCTGGGATCCCTGAGGGAAAGGGTAAAGCGCCAGGAACAGCTGAAGGAAAGGGAGAAAGTCTCTTTGATTTCTCTGCAGCAGAAGGAAGCAGCATGCTTCCAGGTGTGTGTGTTGGGGTGGGGGGGATCTGAGACCGGCTCCTGCACTGCAGCTGAAGGCAGCTCTCCTCAGGGAGGGAGGGGGGTGGAGTGCCTATCACTGAGAGAACTGTTCCAGCCGTGAGTCCTTTGCAGCTGAACCAGGGACAGACCCCACTATGCACAGCACAGAGAGATGTGTCCTGGAGGGATCCCAGAGAAGGAAAATGGGGTAAGAATAGAGGGGGAACATGAATGTCTCCTCACTGGTCCTCACTTGAGAGAGGATTGCCCAGGACAGAGGGGCTGATTCAGCATCTGTGCACCCAAGCAGGCAGCCTGTGACTTGGGTTTTGAGAGGAAACTGTGCAGCTGACCTTCCGGAGGGAAGCAGTCACACACCTGACCTCTTGGGGACAGAGAAAGGGCTGATGGAGGGTACCCCAATCCAGGTCCATTTTCCAGGCCACTGGTCCTGATATGCTTGTGGAAAGTAACTGTGTCTCTTTAAGTCAAGATGCAGCTCCCACACCTGTAACAGCCAAGAAGTGGAGTCCAGAAAGTTGCCAGGCAGAGGTTGTCTGTGAACATGCAAAGGACTCAGCTGGCAGAGGGACGGGGGGGTAAGACACAGGCTGGTAAGACACAGAAAGCAGCTGAGTAAGCTCCTAGGAAAAGGTGCATCTGACCAAAGAGCAGACACTCTTAGCCCAGAGAGCACAGATCACAACCCTCTAGGAAAAGGGGGCAGGGAAGGTCCCAGTGCTGGGATAGGGGATCACAGGGTAACCCCAAGAGGGGAGACGGATTTTTTGCATATATCCAGTCCTGGGGTTGGGACACAGCTCCACAGGGGCCTAGCCAATATGCAGAATCCCCTTAAATCCTCACCTAACCAGGCCTCAAAGCCCCAAAGAAATGGTTGGACTGAGAAGTTGAACCCGTACTGAAGGGAACACTGAAGGGAACTGATTACAGGCAAAGGTTCAGGAAAGAGTTAAAAGACACAATGGGTATTGAACAAACCAGACTTTTCTAAACAGGGGGCGTGGTATGGCAAAGACACTTGTGAACGCCCGAATGTGATAAAGGGTTTGGTTCTACTGTCAAACCTCAGGATCAAACATTTGATGCTAATGTTAAACCTGATAACAGAAAATTTGGTACTGATGGTAAAACCTAGGGAAAAGGTGCAATCTGCATGATTTCTGGGGAAAGACCTTAGCCATGCTGAGAGTGGTAAATAAGAACACACTCTGTGTTATGAAGCCCTATGGTGATGCTGCTTCTCAGCTAATACCTGTAAACAGACTTGAAGCTTATCACAGCAGAGAAACCATAATAAACCTGGTCTGCTGAATGGAAGGGGAAACTGAGGCATACTTCAATGCTTTGATGGCTAAATGCCAAGATACCTACACTCTGGAAAACATTAATATCTGCACTGAGTTAACGCCAGCTGGAAAAGCAGAAGGGTTAACAATTCTGCCCTGATACAAAGAGATGCTATCTAGCAACCCAGGGAACCCACTGGCTAACTTTTGAGGTTATCAGACTGATCCACAAAGTGTGAGAAGGTACCCAGAGCTTTGCAAGAGCATATGTGGGTAACACAACAATGTTCAGCAACACTTGGGAGTTTTATGGTCAAAACCTAAAGAGGACCTTTGGCACACTGCCTCCACATTAGTCGGTGACCAACACTCTTGCAGTAAACTAAGGGGGTGAGTGGGGGGGTGACACTATGTATGTCAAAATACCACCCTGCAACTCCCACTTTCACCTCTGAGATGTGATGGTGATGTGTTTTGTACAATGAAGGCCTTATGAGGTCACATTTAAAAAGCCTTGCTCTGTTGAACGTTAATATCCTGGTGAATTGTGTGTACTCTCATTGTATGGGAAGTTATGAAGTATTGCTATATGTGTAAGCCCCTTCGTTTTCAGTTGAAACCGATTTTTACCAAAATATTCCCAGGTTTTACAAAAAATATTATTCATTTTTTTCAGATTTTCACCCTACTTTTGAATCATTCAAATATATAAAACATAACTTGTTTTATTAGGAAAATGCAATACATTACTTGAGATCTATGTATGATGATAATCCATTAGTCTGTGTGTAGATGCAAAGCTGCCTGTTGAAGTAAGGCTGTGTATTAATCTGGAAGATACACCCAATAAACAAACAACTCTGAAGTGCGTGCACATCTGAACGTACTGATAAATCTCACGCCCACCACATACACGTTTCAAGCTGCTAGCAAATAACGGTTTAAAGATTTGACACACTAACACAGGAAGAAAACGAAAATCTGTATCAGAATACGTTTCAGAACACGAAAGTAATCAAACGTTTTAAAAAAACAAAACCAGGAGAAAAGAGTGAAGTTGAGTGTATGCACTGCAAATGGTGTGGCCCAATTATTAAGTGTAAATATTTATAGGCTAATGATTCTGAGTCTACAACAGTCAACGGTTTATTCAAATGAAAAGTTTTATTTGGAGATTAGAGATGTATTGTTTTCTTAAACTCAGAGGTGGTGGCACTGTGTTTTGAGTTCTGTTTTTATTCTGTAGCAAACCACACTGATGAACGGAATTCAAAGCATACTGAATACTTTTTTCCTGACTTTCCGTCCACCAAAATAATTTAAACCCTGATATTTACCCAGAAAAATTATGAATAGCTTTTTGCACTGATTTTCACCTGTTTTGTTGTTGTGGTAATACACACTGATAAATTCCCAGGAAAAATTACAATAAAATAAAAACTGAAAAAGAAGGGTCCCATATCTGTGTTACTGAAATATGTTGGGAGGCTGGGAGACACCCACAGCTGGCCTTTCAGTGACAAAAAGGAGCAGCCATCAGTAGCCAGATAGGCGTGGACAGCCCTTCACTAAGAAACCCCTCTCCAGAGGCTCCTCGAAGAGGGCAGGTACACAGTAGGGGCCACCTGACCCCACGTCACAGCCAGGATATTTCTAGCAGCTGGAAGAAAATATAAAAGAGGGGCAGTGACATCACCACTTGGCCTCTCCCCTTCCCCATCGCAACGCCTGGACTATCATCTAGAGAACAAAGACTTTGAACCAGGGAGATTGGTCCCAGGCTGAAAGGGAATCCAGCCTGTGTATTGAGAACTGTAAGCTGCCTGTAACATCTACTAGGGCACAAGACTGTTTGATTCAAATCCAGCTTAGTTTGTAGAATTTAGACTGCAAATTTCTTTATTTTTTTTATGTAACCAACTCTGATCTCTCTGCCTGCTACTTATAATCATTTACAATTGATCTTTCTGTAGTTAATAAGCCTCTTTTATATTTGACCTAAAACAGTATGGTTTGGCTGAAGTGCTTGGGGAATCTCAGCTCGGGCTAACGGGCTGGTGCATGTCCACCCTTTGATGAAGTGGTAAACTAATTAATGAACTTGCACTGTCCAAGGGAGTCTTGAGCAGTGCAAGACGGTGTAGTTCTGGACTGCAAGGCTGGGGACTGGGTGATTGGTTGGTGCCTCTCTCTGTATGATTCATGAGTGGCTTGGAGAGCCTTCATGCATTTCGCTGGGCTCCACCTGCTGCTGGCTGAGAGATCACAACACCTGGAGGGGTTCGTGGCTTGTCACTGGCATAGCTTTGTGAAAGACATCCCAGGCTGGAGAATTAAGGTGGCACAGCAGTCCCACGGCTCCAGGTTGTACCCCAGGGATCCTATCACACCCACCTAGTACATGAAGATCGCTTGCACGCACTGGATCATGGTGCCATCCCATCCACCATGTGCCCTGCCACCGCATACAGCTCACACAGGAATGTGCCCTGACCCCCATATTATGGGAGGGCGCCCTCCTGCTGTGCCCAGTGCATTCACAAACTGGCATGCACACACACTGACCACCTGGGAAATGCCCACAGGGCAGGTATCTGGCCGATTCCCCCCTCCAGTGGAGCAAGTTGCAACAAAGATTCCCATAAGAATTGAGCGCAATGATGATTCCTGCACGGCAGCCAGCTGGAGGGAGCTGATTGTAACAGAGATGCCCATCTCCCTGTGTTGGGGTCAGGAAAGGCCAGAGCAGTTCCAGTCCCTGGCACCCCATTGGGCGTAGCCACTACCTGATGTGCCGCACAACGAACCTCTCCTGGGGAACAAGCACTCTGCAGGCAACGACAGGGCAGCTCACTGCCTGGCATCGGTGGCAGGGACGCCCATGCATGTACGCAGAGCACACGTCTGCAATTCTCCCTCCACCCCCTGGCGCTCCTCTGTGATGCCCAGAGGACATGGAGTGACACAGCTGTGCTGGACCTGTCTGATCTATAACCCCCTGGCCCTGGAGCACTGAGGCCACAGACAGCATGTGGCCATCCAATTCATGTGGCCCCCTCTCCTCTTTCTTTGTGCCACCTTGGCACCTAAGCTTGCCGCTGCCCAGCCCAGCCAGCCCACAGAGCTAAGCTCCCTGGCCCAGTGCCTACAGGATTGGGGCCAGCCAGCCGGCAGCGCAGCGGTGCTGTGCCTTTAAGCCATTGCACCCTTTGGACTCAGCTCTTCAGGGTGTGCTGAGCCCTTGGCTGGCTGGGTGGGTGCCCGCACAGCGGAGAGGAGACTCCTGCAGGCTGCACTGTGCGAGGAGGGGTGTTGGTGCCTAGGTGCCCTGCTCCCCCCAGTGCCCTGATCTGTTAGACCCCCTGGGATGAAGCCAATAAAAGCCCCCTGCCCCAACCCAGAGTGTTTCCCCTTTTCACTCTGCATAGATTGGGACTGTGCTGCCTAGCACACACCTCCTCCAAAGAGTGGACGAAATGCCCATTCTTCACTGTCAGGCCGAGGGCTGGCAGGGAAAGGAGGGAGGGACTTAAGGTGACAACGAGAGAAAAAATTAAGGTGGCACAATCTGGGATTGCAGCTGCATGCAGCAAATAACCCCAGTGGCTGGCAGAGGCCAGGATGCCAGTACCCTGGAGCCTTCTACGCTGCCAGAGGCCAGCTGTGTCGGAGCTGAGTGCATGATGGGCAGGTGCCCCCCAGCCATGGCTGCTGCTCTGGGCAGTCCCTGTGTACAGTTGAGTTGCTCTGCTTAGGGGAACAGGCCCTAGATTTATTAGCCTGACCCTACTCTGCCGGCCCAGGAAGCCCTCCCAGCCCAATGGGTAGTACTGGAGCTCCCAGGTCTGCCTCTATCCACTCCCCACACGTCCCTAGGCACCCCGCCCCCCCGCAATGGAGCCGCCTGGGGAGGTGTTAAGAGCCATGGCACCAGTACATGGTGCTCATGAACCCACAGCTGGCCCGATAATAACTATTGTCCCGTGCAAATGGTGTCTTCTTTGCAGCTCCGCACAGACCTCATAGCCTTATCTAGCTCCATATGCACCCCTCCGTGGGCCCGTAGACCTCTCTGTCCCTCCGTCCCCAGGCACACTCAACTGCTAGCTAGCCAGCCCCATACACCTCTTCTACACCCTTCTCACTCTCTAATCTATCTCCCTGCACACACACCCTATCTAATCTATCTAGCCATCTACCCCTGTCCACACCCTCCTCGCTATTCACATACACACCCGGCTAGCCAATCCCTCCATCGCCTCACATGACTCTTTGTGTGTCTGTCTATCTCTGCACACATCTCTCTGTCTATCAGTTCGCTACTGCAGTCCCAGCATTACCAGGGGCAGCAGACAAATTTCCCTTTTCCAGACCATCTTATGCAGCCCTTCCTCGCTGATTGCCTGAGCCAGAGCAGCAGGATGGGCACATGGAACCGCAGCTGTCTGTGGGGTCTGGGGCCCCACTGGACCTAGGGTGACCAGACAGCAAATGTGAAAAATCAGGCTAGGGGGTGGGGGGTAATAGGAGCCTATATAAGAAAAAGACCCAAAAATCGGGACTGTCCCTATAAAATCAGGACATCTGGTCACCCTACCAGGACCTGGGCTGTCCATGTGGCTTGCCGTCTTCTCCTGGCACCCGCGCTACTCAGGGCCCCTGGTTTGGTCTGCACGGCAAGGTTTCAGGCTTTTCTGCACGGCCCCCTGCTTGCTATGAACCTGAAACACTTTGGGGCTGCAGCGGCCCTCACCTCAAAGGGAATCAAAAGGAAATTCTTTACAGCTAGAGCTTGGGGGCCTCCCTAACTCCCAGCCAGTCCTGCTCAGTGTCACTGCATGGGACCTCCCAGAGGCCTGGCCTGAGCAGTCACAGAAGGGACCCCTGACTGCAGCGCAGGAGTCACTGAGCGTCGGCAAAGCCAGTCCTCACATGGGCTTGGCAGGGACTGGCAGAGTTTGTCAACTGGCTACATTTCTGTCTCAGTACTTCTACGCCAGCATCACCCTGGTGTCCGAGCCTCTCGCAACCCCAAAGGGCCCTAATCCTTTTTGTTGTACAGATGGGAAACTGAGGCACGGAAAGACCAAGTGACGCTTTCAAGACGTGCAGGAATTGAACCCAGGGCTCTGCAAGCCCATGCCAGTGGCCTGTCCCCAGGCCCAGCTTCCTCGCCCCTAGCCCTGCAAATCTTGGTCTGACACATCAAGCTGCATGTGAGTTTCAGCCCATTGCTGCATGGGCCGATCCTTTTCTCCCGGCCACAGAGACATGACACCACCCCCACGTGACCTGCAGAGTCTCCCCTTTCCTACTGCAAAGGATGGGGAAACCGCTCAGCTGCAGCGTGAGATATTTACAGCACAGGGAAGCTGGAGGGGGTGAGGGCCGGGAGTCAGGCTGCCTGGATTCTAGTCCCACCTCCAAGAGAAATGTGGTCTAGTGGCTAGAGCTGGGGGGACTGGGAGTTGGGACTTTTGGCGTTCTTCCAGTGAACCCTGTGTGACCTTACACAAGTCCTCCCCCCCCCCCCCCGCCCCTCTTTGCCTCTGTGAAATGGAGACCCTGATTCTCACCCACTTGCTAGGGACATTCATGAATGCTTGTTAAATGCTTTGAGATCCTCAAGTGTTTGTCCAGACTCGGCCACGCCAGGGGCATCACCCTGTCCAGCTCCAGGTCTTCCATTCCCGTCCCAGATGCTCCAGCAGAGGCTGCCTGCTGGCCCGAGACAGTTAGGGGTTGGACCACGTTGCCTGTAGATGTGTGCGTATGTGTCGGGGGTAGGGGTCCTGCACATGAATACTGCGGGTAGCACTGAACAGGCTCATGGAAAACATTGCCCGTTATCTTCCCAGGATCAGGAAAAGGAAAAGGAACTTCTGGCCGCCCTCGGAGCTGCCGATGTAAGGGATACTTCCTGCCTGCTGGCGCTGGGAGGAGCGGGCCTTGGTGTGACCTCCTGCAGTGCTAGAGGGGCTGGCGATATTTGCAGCAAACTCTTCTGGGGTTGCCGCGTTTGTGGGAGGCTGCAGCTGGGAAAACTAGCATCTCTCTAGGCAGCGCATTGGATAGAGCACAGGACTCGCTTCTGGTGGCTAGCACTCAGGACATCTGCATTGTCTTCCCGGTTCTGTGGCTGGCCTGCTGGGTAACCATCCCCTCTCTGTGCCTCAGTTTCTCCATCTATAAAATGGGGATAATGACACTGCTCTTCTTTGTAGAGCATTTTGAGAATTAGGTGTTTACTTGTTATTGTCTGGCTGCCCCTTTTCTCACCTCCAGGCCTCCTGTCCTTTTTCAGCCAGTCAGTTGTTTTGAGGGATCCGTGCCCTCTGCGGGCTCCAGGAGAGAGTGAGGTTTATAGGGATCCAACCCTGACCCCCACAGCTGGAGGTGCTGGGTGGGGCTCTGGGGAAGTCCCGGCTCTGGGAGCAGAAAGATTTGATGGATGGCATCTGACTGCTGGCTGAGCCAGGTTCTCACCTGATCATCTTGACTGGCCTGCACCTTAGGCTGTGATTCTGACGGGTGTTGCAGGACAGGTGAGCTGGGCCCGGGAGACCTCCAGGGAAAACAGAGTGCTGCCAGGGGTGCAGGTGGCATTTTCCTCTCAGAGTCGTTGTTGAGCCCAATGCCTCAGAGGTTGGGGGGGGGGGCACTGTGCTGTAGGGAGCAGAATGTGGGGCTTAGTGGGGGGGCTCCCCTTCAAAGATGGTGCTGACCCCAATGCCCCAGCCCATTGCTAGGGGGCGCTGTGCCTTTGGAGGTGTGATCTTTCAGAATAAAAGCTGGTTTGAGGCCCTCAATGTGAGGTCATCAAAGACCCCGTGGGAAGCAGCCCTTGCACCTGTAATGCTTAGACCTGGTTTACACTAAAAAGTGAGGTCAACCCAGCAACATTGCTCAGGGGTGTGAAAAATACACACACACCCCCGCCCCGAGTGCCGTACTTAAGCCGACCTAAGCCCCAGTGAAGACAACGCTAGGTTGAGGGAAGAATTCTTCCATTGGCTTAGCTACCGCCTACAGTGTGGGAGAACCCCTCCCCCCACCTCGGTGTACCTGCTGTCTACACTGAAGCACCACACCTATGCCGCTGAAGCATTTCAAGTGTTGCCAAGCCCTTCATGGGCTCTCCGGGGGCAAGCAGGCAGGGGGAAGCCCCAGCCCTTCATTAGCTGTATCAGCCCTCAGCTTGGTCTGCGTTCACCCAGCATCTGCAAACAGTCTACTCTACTTGCACTGGGCACACTCAGATGTTTAACCTGGATGTGAGCAAAGCCTTGCTCATACTAGTAACTGCACACCCAGACTGGACACAGTATCTGCTAGATAAGGGGCTATGTGTAGTGTTCCACACAGCACACAATTAACCTGTGGAACTCATTGTCAGGGGATGTTGTGAAGGCCAAAGAAGAGCTAGGTAAGTTCATGGATGACAGGTCCATCAATGACAGATTTCAGAGTAGCAGCCGTGTTAGTCTGTATCCGCAAAAAGAACAGGAGTACTTGTGGCACCTTAAAGACTAACAAATTTATTTTAGCATGAGCTTTCGTGAGCTACAGCTCACTTCTTCGGATGCATAGAATGGAACACACAGACAGGAGATATTTATACATACAGAGAACATGAAAAGGTGGAAGTATGCATAACAACAGGAAAAGTCTAATCAATTGAGATAAGCCATCAATGGCTATTAGCCAACATGGTCAGGGATGCAACCCCATGCTCTGGGTGTCACTAAATCTATGACTCCCAAAAGCTGGGAGGAAAAGACAGGGGTGGCTCTCTCCACCTTCCCTGTTTAGGACAGTTACGAATATTGGCTCTATACTGTCTGTACTTCAAACTTATGCTGTGCTTCTGGGTGACATCCCAGACAAGTTGGTGTTAGCTCTGCCTAGCCTGCTTGATGGCCCATTAAGGACCATCAGCTACACAATTGACCCATTGAGAGAAGGCAGATACGCCTTGTAACTCAGCAAAGTATGCAGGGACTTGCCCATGTGACTCCAGACTCCATTTTGCTGTAATTTTCCACAGTAAGAACAAAGAAGTGTTCTTACACCTGAAAAAGCCTATAAAAGGCTAATGCCTCATCTCCATCTTGTCTTCAATCCTGCTTCGTACCTCTGGAGGGACTTTGCTACAAACTGAAGCTCTGAACAAAGGACTGAATGACCCATCCCAGCCGGGGATGTTCCAGAGACTTGATTTGAACCTGCGGTTTACTCCATCACTGCTACAAGCCTGAACCAAGAACTTTGCCATCACTATATGTAATTGATTCCATTTAACCAATTCTAGCTCTCATCTCTATCTTTTTCCTTTTATGAATAAACCTTTAGATTTTAGATTCTAAAGGATTGGCAACAGCGTGATTTGTGGGTAAGATCTGATTTGTATATTGACCTGGGTCTGGGGCTTGGTCCTTTGGGATCACGAGAACCTTTTTTCTTTTATTGGGGTGTTGGTTTTCATAACCATTTGTCCCCATAACAAGTGGCACTGGTGGTGATACTGGGAAACTGGAGTGTCTAAGGGAATTGCTTGTGTGACTTGTGGTTAGCCAGTGGGGTGAGACCAAAGTCCTCTCTGTCTGGCTGGTTTGGTTTGCCTTAGGGGTGGAAAAACCCCAGCCTTGGGCTGTAACTGCCCTGTTTAAGCAATTGGTCCTGAACTGGCACTCTCAGTCGGCTCCCGCCAGAACCGTGTCATCACAGCAGGCAGGGGTAATGGGCCAGAGGGCGCCCTAGCAGCAAGCCAGGAGCCTGCCTGTGGCAGAGGCAGGGCACTGGGGCTGGCTCATTCCCCATCTGGGGTCTGAGGCACTAGGTTTAGTGGGGCGGTGGGAAGGAGTCAGAGCAGCTGGAGCCCAGTGAGGCCAGTGCTGAATTCCCCTCTGCTCTGCTGCTTCCCGAAGCAGGGCCCCAGGGCTCAGCCCCTGCTGGGGCCAGCAGTCACTTCCAGGTGACCCCCTCTTCCTCGCCCCAGTCTGTGCTTGGCTAATCAGGGGGTGCACAGAAGAGGCAGACGGGGCATGCACTGGCAATGCCGTTGGGTCAGAGCCCCAGGGTGATGCCATAGCAAAGGCGAAAGGGCCCTGGGGGGCGAGAGTAGTGTAGGCGGCCAGAGCAAAGCGCCCCTGGGATGTCCTTGGCCAAGTGTTAACGCGGTCTGTCTGGCACACAGCTGCCCCCCATCACCGCAGAGCCTGAGCACCTCCCCATCTGTCATGTCTTGATCCCCTGGGGGAGGGCGGGCAGTACACGGTACAGGTGGGAAATTGAGGTATTGGGCGACTCAATGATTCGCCCAAGGGCGGCTTAGGTAGAGCAGGGAACTGAACCCAGGTGTCCTGAGTCCCCTGCCTTTCTTACGCACAGCCTGGTAGCCCCAGGGAGCTGAGACAATGAACCAGGGGCCTCGTTCGGGGTTCCCTGCAAACAGACCCGGGTTTAATCAGACTCAGTTCGGCAGCTCTGGGGCTGTCACATGGGCGGAGCCAAGCCACGGCCTCTCAGCAAGGACATTAGCTGCACTGTAAGATCCTGCAGGGCACAGGGCGGGGGTGCAGGTGACTTTAAGATCCTCGGGCTGCTCCCCGCAGTGGGCCCCGGCCACACTTCCTGTCCCAGCTGTGCCCTTGGGCCCTGGCACAACACTGGGGCCGGAGCAGGGCCCGGGGCCCGAGAAGGTGGCAAGTGTAAAGGAGTGTAAATGGCAGCAGGATGTAAGCTGTGACGCTTCCCCCGGGCATAGGTGCTGATTTCCAGATTTCCCGGGGGGCGCTCGACCCCCTGCTCCGTCCCAGGCCCCGCCCCCACTCCACCCGTTCCCCCAATGTCCCACGGCCACCTCACATCTTCCCGCCCCTGCTCTGCCTCCTCCCCCAAGGATGCCCCCTATTCAACTCGTGCCTCCCCATAGTGGGGGTGGGGGCACAAGCAAAAAGGCAGGTCACGTGTGTGTCCCCACACTCAGCCCTGGGGCCACCGCACTCCCCACCCCGTGTTACCTGCGGGGGGGCACTTTGTCCTCCAGCTGCGCCTGCCCTCCTGGCACGTTCTGCTGCTCTCCCTGCCCCCCAGGAGCCCAGGCAGGGAGCAGGAGGGAGCCACTTTTCACGCCGGCCCCTCGCAGTCGCTGCTCTGCAGCCCTGCCCTGCAGCCAAAGGTGAAAGTAAGATGGTACGCCCAGGTACGGCATCCTGGCAAGAGCCAGTGCGCCGCCGTACCGGGCGGATTGGCTTCCCCTGGCGGCAATTTAAAGGGCCTGGGGCTCCCAGCAGCAGCTGGAGCCCTGCAGCTGGAGCCCTGGGGTAGTGGCAGCGGGGCTCGGGCGGCGATTTAAAGGGCTCGGGGCGCCTGACACAGCTACCGCCCCAGGCCCTTTAAATCGTCCACGGAGCCCTGGGGTAGCAGCGGCGGGGCTCTGGCAACTATTTAAAGGGTCCGGGGCTGGCCGTTCGGTGGCAATTTGGCGGCGGGGCCGTCACTCCCTCTGGCAGCAAAGGACCTGCTGCCGAATTGCCGCCCCAGAATGGAGTGACGGTAGAGCTGCCACCGATCGCGGGTTTATTTCTTTATTTATTTATTGGTGCTTGGGGTGTCAAAAACGCTAGAGCCGGCCCTGCCAGCACCCGAGCCCGCGCAGGCAGCGGGAGTCACCTCCCTAGCTCTGCTCTCTCAGGCAACCGCCGCGCAGGGCTGCAGAGCAGCGTCTCAGTGGCTGGAAGGGGCTGGTCACACCCCTTCCACTCCCTGCATCTGGGCCATGCGTCGCCCAGGCCCACCCCCTGTTCCTCTCCCAGCACGCTGCCAAACAGCTGATGGCGGCTGGTGGGAGGCACCGTGGGGGACAGGGACGAGCTGATCGGTGGGGCCCAGCGCTGGGAGGGGGAAAGAGGGGCCTATCGGTGGGTGCTCAGCACCTAATTTTTTTTCCATGGGTGCTCCAGCCCCGGAACACCCACGGAGTCGGTGCCTGTGCCTTTGGGGGCACCCACGGCTCATTAACGCCTGGCTGTGCCTGCCAGGGTCTCATCCTAACAAGAACATCCCAGCCAGGCCTCGGATATTGACCGATCATTTGGGCCACAGGGACAGCGATCTCTATGTTCTTGGTGGGCTTAGGGCACCTGGGATTCTCCTACTCATAACTGGGTGGGCAGGGCAGGAAGGGGCGACTGGCAGATATGGGGCAGCCCCCCACAGAAGGTCTGGGCCGGAGGGGAACAGGAGTGACCGGGAGGTACCTGGCTGGCACAGTCTGACTGGCCTGGCAGAGGGGATTTCCCCTGGCTGAGGCATGGATACTAAGGCTTCTGGGAGAGAGGGAAGGAGCCGGAGGCATCTTGAAGCATGGGGGAACCTGTCTGTCCCCTGGATGAGCGGGCAGGAGACCGGCTGGCTGAGGGCTCCCCGCTCTGCATGGGGTGCACACACTGGTGCAGCAGCTATCAGAGGGGTAGCCATGTTAGTCTGTAACCACAAAAACAACGAGGAGTCCGAGGGCACCTTAAAGACTAACAGATTTATTTGGGCATAAGCTTTCGTGGGTAAAAAACTCACTTCTTCAGATGCATGGAGTGAAAATTACAGAAACAGGCTTAAATATTCTGGCACATGGAGAGAAGGGAGTGTAAAGGGTCCCCTGTCGGGCAAGGGGTCGCTCTTTGCCCTCCGGCCGCCTGGGGACCAGGTCGCCTCACTAGACACAGGTAGTGCAGTCGGGGAATCTACAACGCCCAAGCCCTGGCTCAGGACGGGGCAGCAAACACAGGTACAGGGCTCAGACCCTCAGGCAGGGCTGAGCAGCAGTTCAGGTAAAGTCTATAAAGCCCGCTCAGGCCAAGGGGAGGGGGGAGTCTGCCACCCAAGGAGTGGGGTGGCAGGGGGGGATGCAGGCCCTCCCACTCCACTGCGTCCCGGCCCGGGGCCCTCGCAGCGGCAAAGACTCACTGCTGTCAGTGGGGATCCTGGCCGCAACACACTGACATCGGTTCTGGCAGCGTTGCAGCCAGACTGGGGTCGGCTGCCCCCGGGCTACTTCCACACTCCCCGCTCCTCGGGTACCTGAGTCGTCGTGGCTTCGGCAGGGGGGTCAACCACCATCGGCTCCTCTGGGTACGTGTGCACGGCTGGGCTCAGCAGGTCCTCGGGGTCGGCGGCCACTGTCAGGCTCGACTCCTCCTCCGGGTGGCGGGAGCGGGGCAGGCTCTGCCAGTCCTCTTCAGGGTAGCGAGCGAGGGGGAGGCCGGGTCGGCCGCTCCCTTCTGCGGCCTCCCCGGCGGGAGCTCGGTTGGGGACGTCCGGCCTGGCTGACGGCTGGCCCCTTACTGAGCCTGGAGGGCCCGCCTTTGTACTTCCGGGTCGGGGCTTGACCCTTTGCGGGGCGGGCCCAGGACACTGTAGCTCTGCCCAGTCCGGCCTCCGCCTGGGCTCTTCGCTCTCCGGGGCGCCTGGGGACCAGGTCGCCTCACTACAGGGAGTTACCTTACAAGTGGAGAACCAGTGTTGACAAGGCCAACTACAATGCACTGGTGATCTTCCTGAAAACACCATCCTGGCCACCAGGGATGTAGAAGCTCTTTACACCAATATTCCACATGAGGATGGATTACAAGCTGTCACGAACAGTATCCCTGATGAGGCCATGGGGGTTGGACTAGATACCTCCTAAGGTCCCTTCCAACCCTGATATTCTATGATTCAGTGATTTTATGAGGAGGCTAGTGCCACGCAGGCTAGTGAACAGGAGCGGCTAACAGGGGAGTTTTGCGAGGGAGTTTACAGGGGAAGTGTGAGCAGGGCTAGAACTCAACATTCTTTAAACTTAAAAACCAAAACCACCCCCCTTGATATAAACAAAACAACAACAAAGGAACCAGCTGCAGGAGTAAAAAGAGAATGGAGGCAGAAGTCCAGCAACAGAGTGGGAGCTACCCGGTTTATTGCAGCATGTATGATTACCTGCCCTATGGACGGGTGGTGTACGTGTGCATTCGGTGCAAGGAGCGCCTGGCCCTCAGAGACTGCGTACAGACTTTGGAGACCAGAGTGGCTGAACTGGAGGAGCTAAGGGAGACAGAGATACACATAGCTGAGACTTTCCGGGATTCAGTAGAACGGTCCCACCCCCGGTCTGACAGCCTCTGTGCTGTTGAGGAGGATAAAAGTCCCAGGGAAGGAGAGCATCTAACTGGAGCAGAGGGAAACAATCCCATAGTTGGGACCCTCCTTCCAGATGATGTTCTGGTATCCTCTCGCACTGAGGTTACCTCTCTGGGGGAGGGAACGCCAGCTATTAGGAAGAGACAGTGTATCTATTGGGTTTCTGGGAAACGGGGCGGGTGAAGCCCGCCCCATGCTAACGGATCCCTCCCCAGCCTAAGGGGAGGTTCCACAGGGCCTCAGAAACCCACTAATTGCGGGGGACAACTAATAAAAGAACAGGGACAGGAGTGCGGTCAAAGGGTCATAAGAAGGGAGCCTGACGGGGACACCGAGCAGAGAACCCCGGACAGCACCCACAGCTCCTCGAAGGCGTCAAGGGAGCCAGCGGACGCCGCCCAGAGGAACTCCGCCCGGAGACGTGAACAGACTAAGGATCAGAAACAAGCCCCACAGTCGCAGGAGTCTTCACTGGCCAACCACCTCTCCCTGGTCACGTAGATGGCCATTTTCGCCAGGGCGAGGAGGAGGTTGACCAGGAGGTCCCGCGACTTCGTGGGGCCACGGATAGGGAGTGTAGTGAGTTGGTTACCCGCTCCTGCCCTGAGGGGCTTAAAAGCAGCCCTGGAGAGGGCTGAAGCTCTAAAAGCTGGGCTGATTGGGGAAGCAGCTGCAGCTGGGCCAAGCCCCAGTCAGGCCACAGCTGGCCTGTATAAAGAGGCTGGGAGCCAGGAGCCCAAACAGTCTCCCTCTGCCTGTAGAGGGAGAAGGGCCTGGCTGCAGGGAGCTAGACACAGGGTACCTGAGTGGAGCAGGGCTGGAGAAAGGCTGAGGAGCTGGGGAGCTCTGGCCTGGAAAGCCCCAGGCTGTGGCCTAGCACAAGGCCAACAGGTACTGGAGGTTTCAGGGGGCAGCCCAGGGGTAGGCCAAGGCAGCAGGTCCAAATCCCTTTGCCTATGATGAGTGGCTGATACTGCCATCTGACCCAGTGAATGGGGGCTAGATGGAGACTGGGCAGTAGCCAAAACTGAGGCAAAGTAGGGATAGTGGGTTGGGGGTTCCCCTGGGAGGGGAGACCCAGATTGGTGGGGTACTGTCAGGGGGCAGCACCCCAGTTAAAAGGGCACTGGGGAGGGACATGGGGGCCAAGGGAGGGACATGGGGGCCAAGAGGACAGGCAGATCACTGGCCTGCAGAGGGTGCTCCGGAGCTGGAACGAGCTATTTCCCGGAAGTCACCAGCAGGAGGCGCCGCAGGGGTGAGTCCGCATGTCTACAGACAGGTATTAGTAATGGGTGATTTGATCATTAGAAACATAGATAGCTGGGTTTGCGATGATTAGGAGAATCGCATGATGACTTGCCTGTCTGGTGTGAAGGTTGCAGATCTCTCGAGACATCTAGATAATCTTATGTGTAGTGCTGGGGAGGAGTCGGTGGTTGTGCTCCATGTAAGTACCAATCAGGCCGACGAGAAGGGGGGGAAGCTGGTACAAATTACCAGGGCCTGGTGGTCTGGAAGGGGGCCCAGGGCCTGGCTTCCCCCCCCCCCCCCCCCCACCTCGTCGGCCCTGTTTAGCTAGTCCGGGGCCTGGCGGTCCGGAGGAGGCCCGAAAAGTTTTTTTTTTTAACCAGGGCCCGAACCTGCTCTCGGTGGCCCTGGTACCAATAACAGAGGGAAGGATAGGAGAGAGGTCCTGGAGGCCAAATTTAGGCTGCTAGGTAAGAGATTGAACTCCAGGACCTCTATGGCAGCATTCTCTGAGATGCTCCCAGTTCCACGCACAGAGCCAGTTAGACAGGCAGAACTGCAGAGTCTCAATGCATGGATGAGACGATGGGGTAGGGAGGAATGGAACCAGATTGCTGGCACTTAACATTAAAAAAGTTGTAGAACACCTTTTAAACTAAGGGCTGGGGGAAAGCCGACAGGTGCGGAGGAGCACGTGGTTTGGACATCCTTTGGGGAGGATCTATTAATAGAGATTCTCTGTGCTCTAGTGAGGATGAGAGGATGGAAAATGATAAAACACAGGCAGGGTCTGATCAGAAACAGTCAAATAAAAAAAGTCCCATTCAATTACATTGTGTAATGGCAGACAGCTAAAAGGAGTCAAGTTTTTAAAGTGCTCATATACCAATGCTAGAAGTCTAAATAATAAAATGGGTGAACTAGACCCTAGTATTAAATGAGGATATTGAGATAATAGGTGTGACGTTGCACCCCATAATGCTTCATAGAAATATGCTTATGAATGTAAATATGACATAACTGGACTATGTTTTATGCTAGATATGCCATGTAACATATCTGTGCAAAGGTTATGTTCTTTGCATGTATTCATCCTATCTGTATGAATGCATCATTCTTGTATCTGAAACTAGAAATAAGAAATATAACTCTGAGGCCCTATTGTAATTATGCAAACTGTGGGCCATTAATGGTGGTTTGGAATCTTGATGGCTCCCATTAACCAGGACAATTGACTGCAGATGGGTGTGTTTTACCTGTAAGTCTTCCTGTATACCTGTGTGCTGGCAAGTGGGCAATGAAGTCTTGCAGTGACCTGTAATCATGTCACCTGAACTGGAATCCATCTTTAACCTGCTGCTTTTCCATTTAGAAGGAGGGGTGGGAACCCAGAGAGGGACAAAGGATTCCCGCCTTGTGCAAAAGATATATAAGGGGGTGGAACAGAACAAAAGGGACTGCAATCATTGGAAATCCCCTAGCTACCACCTGAGCTGGAACAAAGATTGTACCAGGGGAAAGGATTGGGCCCAGACTAGGAAGGAGGCTAGTCTGTCAGAGAAGCTTATTGGAACATTTCTGAGGGTGAGATTTACCTGCATTTAGTTTCCTACTGTATTAGGCTCAGACTTGCATGTTTTATTTTGTTTGGTCATTTACTTTGTTCTGTCTGTTACTTGGAACCACTTAAATCCTACTTTTTGTATTTAATAAAATCACTTTTTGCTTATTAATTAACCCAGAGTGTGTGTTAATACCTGTGGGGGCAAACAGCTGTGCATATCTCTCTATCAGTGTTATAGAGGGTGAACAATTTATGAGTTTACCCTGTATAAGCTTTATACAGGATAAAACTGATTTATTTGGGGTTTGGACCCCACTGGGAGCTGGGTATCTGGGTGCTGGAGACAGGGAGCACTTCTTAAGCTGTTTTCAGTTAAGCCTGCAGCTTGTGGGGGACGTGGTTCAGACTTGGATCTGTGTTTGCAGCAGGCAAGCGTGTCTAGCTCAAACAAGGCAGGTTACTGAAGTCTCAAGCTGGCAGGGAAAATGGCTCAGAGGTAGTCCCAGCACATCAGGTGGCAGTCCCAAAGGGGTTTCTGTGACCCAACCTGTCACAATAGGCATCACAGAAACTTGGTGGAATGAGGATAATCAATGGGACACAGTAATACCAGGGTACAAAATATATCGGAAGGACAGAACAGGTCCTGCTGGTGGGGGAGTGGCATTATATGTGAAAGAAAGCGTAGAATCAAATGAAGTAAAAATCGTAAATGAATCAAACCGTACCATAGAATCTCTATGGATAGAAATTCCATGCTCTAATAATAATAATAAGGGATATATTACCGACCACCTGACCAGGATGGTGATAGTGACTGTGAAATGCTCAGGGAGATTAGAGAGGCTATTAAAATAAAAAATGCAGTAATAATAATGGGGAATTTCAATTATCCCCATATTGACTCGGTACATGTCACCTCAGGATGGGATGCAGAGATAAAGTTTCTTGACACCTTAAATGACTGCTTCTTGGAGGAGCTGGTCCTGGAACCCACCAGAGGAGAGGCAATTCTTGATTTAGTCTAAGTAGAGCACAGGATCTGGTCCAAGAGGTGAATATAGCTGGACCACTTGGTAATAGTGACCATAATATAATTAAATTTAATATCCCTGTGGCAGGAAAAACACCACAGCGGCCCAACAATATAGCATTTAATTTCAGAAAGGGGAACTCCACAAAAATTAGGAAGTTAGTTAAACAGAAAGTAAAAGGTACAGTGCAAAATGCGAAATCCCTGCAAGCTGCATGGAAACTTTTGAAAGACACCATAATAGAGGCCCAACTTAAATGTATACCCCAAATTAAAAAACATAGTAAGAGAACCAAAAAAGAGCCACTGTGGCTAAACAACAAAGTAAAAGAAGCAGTGAGAGGCAAAAAGGCATCCTTTAAAAAGTGGAAGTTAAATCCTAGTGAGGAAAATTAAAAAGGATCATAAACACTGGCAAATGAAGTGTAAAAATACAATTAGGAAGGATAAAAAAGAATTTGAGGAACAGTTAGCCAAAGACTCAAAGTAACAGCAAATTTTTTTTAAGTACATCAGAAGCAGGAAGCCTGCTAAACAACCAGTCGGGCCACTGGACGATCGAGATGCTAAAGGAGCACTCAAGGACGATAAGGCCATTGCGGAGAAACTAAATTAATTCTTTGCATCCATCTTCACGGCTGAGGATGTGAGGGAGATTCCCAAACCTGAGCCATTCTTTTTCGGTGACAGATCTGAGGAACTGTCCCAGATTGAGGAATCATTAGAGGAGGTTTTGGAACAAACTGATAAATTAAACAGCAATAAGTCACCAGGACCAGATGGTATTCACCCAAGAGTTCTGAAGGAACTCAAATGTGAAATTGCAGAACTACTAACTGTAGTCTGTAACCTATCATTTAAATCAGCTTCTGTACCAGATGACTTGAGGATAGCTAATGTGATGCCAATTTTTTTTAAAAAGCACTCCAGAGGTGATCCTGGCAATTACAGGCCTGTAAGCCTGATCGCAGTACCGGGCAAACTGGTTGAAACTATAATGGACAATATTGTCAGACATATAGATGAACATAATTTGTTGAGGAAGAGTCAACTTGGCTTTAGTAAAGGGAAATCATGCTTCACCAGTTTACTAGAATTATTTGAGGGGGTCAACAAGCATGTGGACAAGAAGGATCCAGTGGATATAGTGTACTTAGATTTTCAGAAAGCCTTTGACAAGGTCCCTCACCAAAGGCTCTTACGCAAAGTAAGCTGCCATGGGGTAAGAGGGCAGGTGCTCTCATGGATCGGTAACTGGTTAAAAGATAGGAAACAAAGAGTAGGTATAAATGGTCAGTTTTCAGAATGGAGAGAGGTAAATTGCGGTGTCCCCCAGGGGTCTGTTCTGGGACCAGTCCTATTCAACATATTCATAAATGATCTGGAAAAAGGGGTAAACAGAGTAGGTGGCCAAATGTGCAGATGATACAAAATTACTAAAGATAGTTAAGACCCAGGCAGACTGTGAAGAGCTACAAAAGGATCTCTCAGAACTGGGTGACTGGGCAACAAAATGGCAGATGAAATTTTATGTTGATAAATGCAAAGTAATGCATATTGGAAAGCATAATCCCAATTATACATATAAAATGATGGGGTCTAAATTAGCTGTTACCACCCAAGAAAGAGATCTTGGAGTCACTGTGGAGAGTTCTCTGAAAACATCCACTCAATGTGCAGCGGCAGTCAAAAAAGTTAATAGAATGCTGGGAAGAATTAAGAAACGGATAGATGATAGGACAGAAAATATCATCTTGCCGCTATATAAATCCATGGTATGCCCACATCTTGAACACTGTGTGCAGATGTGGTCGCCCATCTCAAAAAAGATATACTGGAATTGGAAAAGGTTCAGAAAAGGGCAACAAAAATGATTAGGGGTAAGGAACTGCTTCCATATGAGGAGGGATTAATAAGACTGGGACTTTTCAGCTGGGAAAAGAGACGGCTAAGGGGAGATATGATTGAGGTTTATAAAATCATGACTTGTGTAGAGAAAGTAGATAAGGAAATGTTGTTTACTACTTCTCAAAACACAAGAACTAGGGGTCACCAAATGAAATTAATAGGCAGCAAGTTTAAAACAAATAAAAGGAAGTATTTCTTCACACAACGCACAGTCACCCTGTGGAACTCCTTGCCAGAGGATGTTGTGAAGCCCAAGACCATAACTGGGTTCAAAAAAGAACTAGATAAATTCATGGAGGGTAGGTCCATAAATGGCTGTTAGCCAGGAGGGGCAGGAATGGTGTCCCTAGCCTCTGTTTGCCAGAAGCTGGGAATGAGCAACAGCGGATGGATCACTTGATGATTACCTTTTCTATTCATTCCCTCTGGGGCACCTGGCACTGGCTACTGTCAGAAAACAGGATACTGGGCTAGATGGACCCTTGGTCTGACCCAATAGGGCCATTCTTATGTTCTTATGACCAGACCCTGGTGTCCTGCACCTGACTGGAGGGGGTTGGGAGTGCTTTCCCTTAGCCCAGCTTGAGTGTGTGAGGGGAGCAGAGTGCCCTTGGCTTGTGTGGATTGGGGTGTGCTTGCCCTGCACTCAGCTTCGGTGGTGGTGGTGGGGGGGGGCTGGGTGCCTCTAGCCTGGGGGCAGGGATTGGGGATGCTTGCCCTGTGCCCGTCTCTGGGTATGTTTGAGAGGCAGGGAGGCAGTGTCATCCCCTTGTGCGCAGTTTGGGTGCTGCAGTCAGAGGGGCCTCTGTGGCCCAGAGTCTCCCTAGCTCTCACATCCCTTGGCGGGGGTGGGGTAGCCGCCTAGAGGCTTGTGATGTTCCCATCAGTCCTTCTGGTTTGAGGTCCTCCTCAGGCCTTCCTGGGGGTGGGGGGTGCTGGGGGCACTGCAGCTGGGTAACCATTGGAGAGGAGGGAAGCAAACGCCTGGCTGCTGGGAGGCGGAAGGGTGTGTTCCTCAGCTCAGTGGCTGTCTACAGGTCCAGCAGGTGTCCAAGGCTTCCTGCCTGACATCCTATTGATCTGCCAGTGAGGCTCCTGTAAAGGAGCCACAAGGCAGGGGTGAGGGCCCCTCTGTGCCCCTGTCTCGGGAACCCCCTGTGCTCAGCTGACTGCAGAAGCCCTGGGCATGGGATGGGCCAGAGGAGGAAGGGGGTGTGGCTGAGGTGGACCTGTCCTCAGAGATTCTTGCACCCCCGCAAAGCTCCAGAGAAATAGGGTCACAACTCAGGGTAGCCCTCAGGCCAAAGCAGCTGCCAGATGAGGGAGGCAAAAACCGGTGCAGGGGTGACGGGCTCAGAGTGCGGGTCCTGGCTTAGGGAAAGCCAGCAAGCCCAGGCTGGTCCAGAAGCACTGGCTCCCAGCTGTGACCATGTCTCCTCTCACCACGGAGAAGGTGCTGCAAGAGTGTGAGGGGTCCCAGACAAGAGCTCTTCTCCCTCTGCAGCAGCTGTCCTGACTCTGATCTGCCCCTTGCCCCTCTCTCTCTGCGCCCCCCCACCCATCCCTAGGAGCTCCTTCTCTGCCTTGCACTGGCCTGCCTGCTGAGCGCTACCCTTAGCCTGGAGGGATGGTGATGGTGCACCGTGCTCTCTAGGTTGCCCCGGGGCTCCCATTGGTCATTGTAAGAGATAGCTGGACTCTAGCATCATGTCTGAGCTCCAGGCCGGCTAGCTCAGTAGCTGGGGGAGACAGGCTGGCTGGATGTGGGCTGAAACATTGGCCTACACATTCAAACGGAAGGTTCCACTTCAGCAAAAAGCACAGATGCTACAAAGTCTGGGGATGAACCTCAGGGCTCGAGCGGTGAGCGGAGATCCAGGGCCTCACTGGCTTGTTTCCATGAGGAGGGGAAATTGACGATATGAGGTAGATATTTCTCTGGTGCCATCCTGTTCACTTACAGGGAATGTACACCATGTCCTCTTTCCCTGCACACAAAAAGCAGCAAGTAATTTCTTTGCTCAGAAATCCCTCAGTCCACCTCTCCAGAGGGCTCTCTGCTTCCTCTCAGGGCCAGGCTCATAACTGCTTCTCTCGATGTCGGCTTTTTCTGCTCCGGCACACAAACTGCTTGCCAAATAATCCCTTGGCACCCACATTTGCAACCAATTCCAAGGAAACCCCTCAGCCCATACAGCCTAGTGCTTTGGGTGGTGACTTCTGTTGCTTCCAGCTATTGCTACATAAAGGGCAATTTAATTACTCCTTCAACTTAGCCTGAAAGAAAGGTGCTTAGCAGTGTGATTGTCCATGTATCAAAGACCCACTTCATAGCAATCATTAACCCTTTGCAGCATGATGCGACAATTCTAGAATGATGAACCAATTAATCACATCGGTAACTGGGAAATCAGCTAACTAGACCGTATCTTTGATCTGTTAACAGGCTCTGTGCTTTCTCAGGGAAGCACAACATTCTCCAAGTGCCTCCCCCTAAGGAAGGTGACACACAGAAGTTAACAAAGATTTTTTTCCTGGTCATTTTCCCCATGTACAATTGGCTTTATTCTCTGTTTGCAAATTGCTGCGCTGGCCCAGTTGTGCCTTGGCTTCATGCTCCAGGCAGGGATTGAGAGAGTCAAATCATGTAACATTTGCTGACAGATTTGGAAACATTGTTTCTCTGAGGGATCTCCAGGGAGGTCACAGCAACAGCAAACCCCAGCTCTGCTCAACAGCCTCCTGGAGGGAGAGTGAGCTTGGAGGGGGATGTTCCAGAAAAGTGACCTGCGAAGGAAATAACAAGTCTGCAACTTCTTGGCTGCTGTCTGATAGCGAACAAAGGCCTGACATGAGCTTGCAGGAGGACTCCTTAGAGCTCTCTCAGCCTTTCTCTGGAGGGAGCAGAGAGCTTTTCCCCCAAGGGTTGGGCAGGCATTTGAGAGAATGGCGAGTGGTCTGAAGCAGTCAGAGCTTGGTTGGCGTCGTAACCCTGCCAGATCTCCAGACATCTACAGGGCCTTCTGGGACTAGACCTGAATTTACAGTGTGAAAAACAACCGGGGCCCTCTCCAACCTGCGTTATCCAACATTCAGAAATGCCCCTCCCTCCCCCGTTGTTGTTGACTCAGGAGTGGGGTACAAGGATCTGAGCTACCCTGGGTGAGTCTGCACCGCATACACGTTCCCTGGAAGTCCTGCCGCAGCATGCAGCGGCTTCAATGGTTGCTCTGGAGTCCGGTGTCATTTGTTCCAGGGCAGATCAGGGAGGGGACATCCTCACATCACTAGCTCCTGGCTTCATACCAGAGCAGTGCTGTCAGGGGTCAGGCAGTGAGAAGAGCCTTGACATGGTGCCTCTTGTCTCAGCTTTGAATAGTGGGTAAAAATTAATGTGTTCTCCTGTATCCAGGGCCAGTGGGAATAACTGCTTCAGAGCCCCTGCCCTCCTCTGAAGGAAGGTCTCCTGTGGAGGGGCAGGAGTGAAGTATCCAGTATGTCCTGCCAGATTTCAGCTTTCATTCAAGCAAAGCCCTTTTTAGCGGGGAAGGAGAAAAGCTTCTGTGTGAGACCATGCTGCATTCCTGAGTCTGCAGCCAGCCAGTGTGAAGCAGTGTGCAGCATCCATTTAATAGGGCTGTTGATTCTGGAACCTAATGGTGGCAGTGCAAATGGCTACAAGGTGTCATTACTGCTCTGCTACTAGAGTTTTATCCCACTTAGTAGAATCTATACAAAAAGTCTAAGTTTTAAAGGTGAAATTGAGTGAACGTTTTATCAAATACTTGGTGTTATTTCTCAGTGTAGGAATCTTGGAGGGAGCAGAAGAGATGGACTTGTGGGAGAAAGGGAGGTGAGAATAATACTGTAGTGTGGTCAGATGTCCTTCCATGACTAGGGACTCTGGGCCAAAACTTGGATAGACCCTCAGTCTGTTGGAAATTTGGATAGGGTTCAGCTTGTCAAAAAAGGCTCAAGAGGTGATGTGATTGCAGTGTGAGTATTATTATTATTATTCAATCTTTGTATTCTCATAGCACCTCAAAGCCCTTGTCCTGGACGCTTTGTGCCCAGTGCTATACAAACACACAACACCCTTCCCAGGGAGAAAACACCAGGTGCTAATAGAGAGAAAGGCAGAGCAAGAACCAATGGCTGGAGGCTGACACCAAACAAATTAAAATGAGAAATAAGGCACAAATTTGTACTAGTGCTGGTGAGTAACCACTGCAACAAACTCCTCAGGGAAGTGGTGGCTTCTACCTCTGTTGATGTCTTCAGATCAAGACTGGCTGCCTTTCTGGAGGATTCTTTAGCCAAACACAAGGTATTGGGCTGCATGATGAGGTGACTGATAAAATTCTCTGGCCCATGTTACACTCCCAAACCAATGGGCAGCAGCACCCTCCGCTAGGAATAGGCATGGCTGCTATCTCCAGAGGTGCTAATACCAAGGAGTCAAGGAAGTGAAAAAGATAAAGAGCTGAAGAGGAAAAGGCAGGGGGAGGGTGACCAAACAGCAAGTGTGAAAAATTGGGAGCGGGGTGGGGGATAATAGGAGCCTATATAAGAAAAAGACCCAAAAATCAGGACTGTCCCTATAAAATCGGGACATCTGGTCACCCTAGGTGGAGGAAGTATAAAGGTGGGACTGGAGAGGCCTATAACATCATTATCTCACCAAGCCCCATGCCTGCATTTATTCTGTAAGATCCATAGGCGACTAACTCAATCCATAGTGCTGAAACAGAGTTGTGTGCCTTGATTGTTCATTCTGAACCCTAATGAGAAATCACACAGAAGTGCTGTGCACTATTCCACTGTGGATCAGCCAGGGCCTACTCTGAGAGCCCCGGTGGCTTGTGGCTGGCACTCTGGCACCCTCGCACCCATTTGTTTCATGTTACAGCTTACAATAGAGACGCCTCTGTACGGGGAAAGGCTCATGCATCTGCACATGGAGGGCACCAAAATCTGACACCAAACTGTATTCCAAGCCAGTGCACCATGTCTCTGTGTGTGTGGGGCACATTCCCTGACTCTTTGGCAGCACTGCTGGAAAATAAAATAGTAATGAAATATGCTGTTGAAACAAACTCAAGCAAACAACAAATCCGCTCCCAGGAGACACCCAGATCGTGTCCTGGGGAAAACCCGATTAATTAAGTGACAGGAAGGAACAGGAACCGTTTGAAAAAAAGAGGTAAAATGTTCCACTTTTGCCTGTCAGAGTGGGTGACAGCTGTTCCTCTGGGGCCCTGCAATAGGATCCCCTGCGCATGAGCTCTGAGGCACCTCAGCAGAGGTGAACTGAAGCTGCCGTGTAGGCCCAAAGAGGAATGTGGCCAGGTTTCATAAAAACAGGCCAGAGTTTCCAGGGTCCTTGGAAAGCTCCTGTCCCTAATGGCCTTTAGGGAGCAGTGAGGCCCAGGAGAGGGGGATGGGTTCTTCCCTGCAGTGCTGCCTCCCCTGTTCAGGGGCTGATCTGGGCCCTGTGCATCTTCCACCATCATAGCACCAGGGGGGCTGCAGCAGCAGGAAAACATCAGGTCAAAGGACTGCCCTGGTCCAACCTCCTCTTGCCCCCCTCATCTGACATGCCCCTGCCCCAGGCTATTACTCAGAGGGGGCTTTATGCCTGTGAGTATCCGATGTCATCGCTGGTCCATGGGGCTACCAGGGGCTAAGGGCCTTGGGGGAGTTTACATTCAGAGCTGATTCTACAATATACTGCACCTGAATCTCTACTGTACAGAGCATGGCAGCTCAGCTTGGCTCAGGCAACGCGGGGTGGATCAGGGGCATGGGGGAGGGATGGGGGTGTTGTGTTCATAACAATAATACATAGCTGTGCTTTTCATCTGGGAATTGTGTGGGGGCGACAGCGTATGGTGGGCATGGGAGACTGCTAGGGTGAAGTGCCTGGATGCGGGGCCTCTAGGGTGTTTTGCCTGAATTGCGTAAGGTGCTGTGTTGGGGAGCGGAGTCGGGTGCACACATGTCAGGGGTGGGTGGCAGCATCGTCTTGGCTGCCATGAGGAACAAAGTTCAGGCCCTCGGGAGATGAAAGCATCAGCAAAAGGGCCAAGGCCTGGATCCCCAAGGCTATTTAGGCTACAAACTCCCCTGGGGAACTGTAGCCGAGGCCTCCTAACTGGGACACATCGCCCCGCTCTCTGGCAGGTCACAATGCCAGGGCTGCGTGGCTGGGAGGCACGCAACCAGGTCCTGTGGGATGATCCCGAGCTCATGGCGAGGTGTGCGGAGCCCCCAGAACACTGTCCTCAAAAAAGGGGGCCACCCGCACAGGTGGCAACCCCTGTGGGGGCGCGCAGTCGCCCTTTCCCTGCGCGGGCTGAAATCCCAGTGCCCCTGTGCAGCCAACCCGGCCTCCAGCAGAGAGCAAAGCCCTTTGTTTGTCTTTCCCACCCCGAGTGGGGGTGGGGGGCTGCATCCAACTCCCTCTCCCCCCCAAAAAATCCCCTGCCTGCAGATAGGAGCTCCATTGCTTTCGCCTGGGTGGGGGAGGGAGGGCTCAGCCTCCCAGCAGGCTATGAATATTGATGAGGCTGCCGGGCTGCTATTGTGCAATTGGAGCTGGGAGGGAGGCAGGATGGAGGTGGGGAGCTGCGCGCAGCGGCTCACTCACCCCGCGGTGGCTCAGGCAGCGGCAGCGGCAGCGGCAGGAGCGGAGGCAGGGCACGGAGGGGCCGCAGAGCCAGGGCTTTGTTAGTTACACCCGCCGAGCTCCCCCCGCCCCCCACCGCCGAGCCCCCCCGCCCCCCAGCCATGGAGCCGGGCCAGCAGCAGGCTCAGTGAGCCCCCCCCCCCGCCTCCCCCAGCAACGCCGCGCAGGGAGGAAGAGGGCGAGGAAGGCGAAGGGCCATTTTTGTCTCCTTGGAAGGTAAGTGGCTGGGCCGGAGCGGGGGCTGGGCACGGCCCGGGGGGAGGTTGGGCGGGGGGCGAGGGCGACCCCGGGCTGGGGTAAGGGGATGCCCGCCGGGGGCTGGGGAAGGCGCCCCCCGAGGCCGGGGCGGCGGGAAGGGGAGGATATTTTGTGCCGTCTCCTTTGTTGCATGGAAGGAAAACCCTTTGCAAGCGGCCCGGTGCCCGCGGGGAAGGAGGCATCGGGGGGCGGGCTGCTCCGGGGGCGCTGGGGCGGGCTGCTCCGGGGCGGGGAGGGGGTTCCCCCCGGCTCCCCCCGCCCCCCGCCTGGGAAGCTGCCATTTTTGTTGGTATTTTTTTTGTTTGATTTTTTTTTAAATGCTTCTGGTTGCGGTTGAATTCGGGTTCGGGCTGATGGATGCCCAGGAAAAGTGGGTTTCCATAGCAACAGAGCTGATGCCATGGGCGAGGTGGGTCGGGTGCCAGCTGCGGGGTGGGAGCGGGGTCGCCGTCCGGGGCCCCCGCTGGCCGCCCAGCTGCAGCTGCCTGCGCGGTGTGGGGCAGGTTCTGGGGAGTGCTGGGGCGGGGGGACGCTGCTCCGGGCATGGCTGGGCGAGGCGAGGTGGGCACTGGGCAGGACCCCTTCGGGGGATGCCGGAGGGAGCCGGAAGAACGGGCCCGGAGTGGGTCGGGGGCTGTGGGCCAGCCCTGGGGCCTGGCTGCCTGCGGAGAGGGGCAGGTCTGCAGCTGATCCAGGCGCTGGCGGAGGCTGGGGTCTTGGGAGGGGGCCCCCGGGGTGGCGAGAGCGGCCAGAGAGCCCAGGGTTGCTGGGAACTCACACCCGAGGCTTCCTGGTCTGCGTGGGAGTGGGCTTGGGGGTTTCCAGTCAGTGCCTGCGGTCTGGGGGCTTCCCCCTTCTTGGCTCCAGCCAAGGACTCCGGCCCAGCTGAGTGCAGATGGATGGGAAGGGAGAGGCCTTGGGCTGGCGGAGGGCGTGGGGGCGGAATCCTTGAGCTTGTCCTAGATTGACACTCGGGCTGTTCCAGCCGGTTTTCAGGCCCTGGACAGTGTCTCTGTGGCGTGTTGGTTTAGGTGCATGAGCTGCAGGCTGCTTCTGGTTTCTTCCCAGCAGCGCCCAAGCAATGGCTTATCTGTGCCACCAGAGGTTTTCTGCCTTCTTGCTGTTGTCTGGTACGCCGTTGGCAATGGGGGAATTTCTCCTCCTGCAGACTGGCCATCACAGGTCCAGACGGCTTCTCCCGACTGGGCCTGACCCACCCACCGCATTTCCCAGCTTGGAGGATGCTGGGTTGGGAGCACAGAGAGTCTCTCCAGGTGGCGTGGGTGGGGGGCTGCCTGCCCCTGCAGGGCGCATCTGGCGTTGTAGTGTTGCCTTTTCCTTCTCTAGCGTGACACAGGCCCATGGGTCGTGGGGCATGCATGGCTGTGACCCTCCAAAGAGGCTGCTTGCTTTGCTGGGCCTTGGGGACAAGCAGCTGACCCAGCAGCAGCAGCTCTTGGCTTCTGGGGATGTTTTACTTTGAACAGAGGATCTGTGGGTACTGATTGGTCACCGTGGGGGCCCAGCCCTGCTGTCTGATGGGCCATCCACATACCCAGAGGCTTTTTTCCTGCCAGGGATTTCATGATCCAATATAATATCAGCCATGATTCAGAAGTGGTGTGGGCAGAACCCCCAGTTTGTCACAGCTGGGTGGACTGAGAGGCCGCAGACAGGGGACGGGGCAACTGCTGCATGAGTCTTTTGCGGTTTGGTCTCTAAGCTGGTCCGTTTTACCCCAGCGTTGGGACGGCTTTGTACCAGTGCATTGGGTTTTTTTGGCGGAGATCCAGGCCAGGTGGGGACATGTGGCAGGAGGTTGGAGGGGGAGCTCGTTGGGGGAGGGTGGTGGTGGCTAGGGATATTTACTGTGACGAGCGTTTGTGGGGCTGAAACATGGTATCTGCGCCCCCCCCTCTTTCCCCCCGGACAGCCTGTTTGCACTCTGTGGCCACCTGACAGCGGGGTAACGCTTGGCTGAGCAGGGTCATGCTCTTCCCACCATTGGGACACCAAGGACTGCAACTTAATCAGGCAACCTGGCTGGTCCGGCGCTTTGACTGCCAGCGGTGCTGCAGGTCCATTGGCCCAGCTTGTTGGGACCAGCCTCAGCCTTACCATCAGCATAACACAGTGCACACTGGGAATATCTCCTGACCTCTGGGCTCCTAAATTCCATCTTCCCCCACCCTCCTGGAGGCCTGGCCTCTGCTTAAGTGTTTTCTCTAGAATCTGCTAGCTTCAGCCCTGGCCTGGCATGCCCATCTATTGTCCCTTTGACACCACCCCTTGGGCACTGTAGCATGACCTCCTGGAAAGGGTTGGTTGGTTTGCACTGTGGGATGCACTGGGATGGGGAGGCTGGGTGGAGCCTGCTGCTGTGGTGTGACTTTGTTCCCTGGTTTCCTAAGAGTTGGCAGCACTGGTCCCACAGATGAGAGATGGTCCAGAGCCGTGGTGCAAGGCAAGTTCGTGTCCCACTGCTATGAATGGGCTCACATTCCGGTGACTCTGCATAGGCACTGTCCTAGTGGACTAGCTCTCCAGGGTAATCGCAGTGTGTTGGCCCTTCACCATCCTGTCCACACACGGGCGGGATCATAAATCAGGTGCTGGAATCCATGGCAAAGCCAGAGGTGGCTTTAGGGATGGGGGCATGGCAGCTTCCAGCTCCGGGGCTCTTTTGAGCAGTGCCCACACGTGGATGATTGTTATGGCCAAGACTCACAGAGAACATCCGTCCCGCCCCCGTCCCCCGCCTTTTGAGAGACTCCTGTGGTTCCCCTCCTGTCCTGTGCAGGGGATTTCCACGAGCAGGAGGGATTTGGGGAAGAGAGGGAGACTTCTTCCCAAGTGACATCTCCACCATCTTTCAGCCCCACGCCTGTGGATCATGAACTCCATCCTGAGCATGGCAATGCAGGCTGCTCTGGTGCCTGCTTCAGCCCTGCCAGAACTGCCCTGGCTCCTTCACGACTGCCCCCTTCGCAGTGTGACTGCTGCTGGAGCCCCAAGCTCAGGCTGGGCTCCGGCCCAGCAGGAGGCCAGACATGCCGGTCCTAGCATGTGGGGCTGCAGGGGGGCAGAGCTGTGGAAGGAGGGCCAGAAGTCTGGGTTGGCTGTGGGGAGAAGGTCTTCTAACGCCAGGCCCCCGAGCCTGGCCCACTAGCGGCCATCCCAGGGGATGGAGCCGTCAGACAGTCAGACCCTAGCAGGGCCTTGTGCTTTCATTGGAAGGCCCTTTTCCCCAAGCCCAGAGAGGGGCAGAAATGGGGTAGACGCTGCCTCCCAGCCTCCGCTGCAAACCCTCCTCGCTGTAATCAGATGAAACTCTCCCAGGTCCCCTGTTCTGCCCCTCGCTGTTGCTAGAACAGTGGCTGACTCCGTATCTGCCCTCCCCCACTGGGTGCGGTGCCCGCTGTCCTGGCAGGTTCACAGCTTGCATGTTGGCTCGGGTGCACATTGAAAATAGTTCACTAGGTAACTAGGTTAAGCAGAGGCTCATCCACCCACCCACTTATATAATGCTGGGCGGGCCCCGGGTGAGTGTCTTGGAAAATCAGGGTGTGCTACATCCCTGGCTGCCTGGTTGGCAGGAGGTGGGGGGACGGCAGAGGCTGGGTTGAGCCCGAGGGGCGGTGAGGAGAGTAAAGGAATGTGAAGTGATGCACTCAGGCCAGCCATAGGTAAGTGGGCAGCGGAGCCCATCTGTCATTAATCTTGCTCCCTAGTGAATTGGTCCTGCTGTGTCAAGCAATGGAACTGGCTGCCAATAGATCGGAGAAAACAAGCAGTCAGCATCCGTGTGACAGCCCCTCACCTGCGATCAGTGAGCGTGCTGCAGCACCTGGCCCCTCCTGATGGCCGGGACTGTATGGACATGCCGCTCGGGCTGAAATGCCGGCAGCCACCTGATGAGTCTGATCTTGACCCATGGGGGCCCCGAGAAAGCAAGGACAGGACAGGGCATGCATAGGCCAAAGGGCAATATGCTTTCTCTTGGGGGAGGCTGGGAAACAGAGGGTCCCCAACCTTTGCTGAACAATATCTTGGAGCAGTCTCATGTCACTATGTCCCCTCTGAATGCTAGCCAGGCACAGAGCTGCTTAGCTGTTAAACTCCAAGGCAATCAAGCCACCGCCTTCACGCTTCCAGTCACTGTTGCAGAGACTCCCATGATCTGTCACCCCAGAGTGATGGTGTACCTGCTCTACCGTGGCTTGTTCTGTAGATCTTTGCCAGAGTATTCGTGTGCCATCAGGCGGTGCGCAAGTGGCTGGCTGCAAAGTTAAAGAGAGAGAGAGCTACAGAGCCAGGTTACTGAGCTGTGTTTGCCAAGGGGAAAGTGTCAAGCTCTTGGGGATCATAAAAGAGAGGGAGTGTGTGGGCCCTGGGGAACCTATCACTTCCATTAGCAAGGGGAGTGAAAAGTATCTGTGAATGACCCACTCTTTTCCCCCCCCGCCCCCCAAGGCATCACTGGATTTCCCTGGTTGGAGATTCTCCCCCCCCCCCTCCCAAAAAAAAAAAGCCAACAAGTGAGTTTGGACTGAAAAGTTACAAGCAACTGAGAAGGCAGGTTTGGAATGGAAGCATCCCCGAATCCTCTGGTGTCTAGAACCTCTGTGAATGGGAGCCCAGACACCTCTCTGTGCTTCAGCATCTGCACTGGTAACACCGGGGTGCTTATACTTTATTGTCGGGGAAAGGGCTTGGAGATCCTTGGCTGAAGGCCGGCTCATGGAGAAGGCTTGTGAGTTAGACCACTGGGTCCAGAGGGGTGTATGTGTGGAGGGAGGTCAGGGCTGTAGCTCTGCTTTCTGCCCTCCTGGGCTTGGGGTGCTGTGGGTGCCTGGCATTAGGTACTATGGGCATGGGGAAGCCCTTGCTCCAATCTTCCTGCAATGGTGTAATGGCTTAGCTAGTCCTTGCCCTTTGTGCCAGGTGCTGTATCCCCACAGTCAGCTGAACCCGAGCTCCCAGTGCATCGCTGTGGCCAAAAGGGGCTAATGTGATCCTGGGTTACAGAAGCAGCAGAATGTGGAGTCGGAGCAGAGCGGTTCTTTTCCCTCTGTAGCTGGCACTGATGCAACCACTGCTGGAATCCTGTGTCCGGGTCTGGTGCTCACAATTCAAGGAGGATGTTGATAAATTGGCAAGGGGGGCAGAGAAGAGCCAGGAGACTGACTCAAGAATTAGAAAACCTGCCTTCTAGTGAGAGACTCCAGGAGCTCCATCTATTTAGCTTAATGCAGAAGGTTATGGGAGGACTGGATCCCAGTCTATCAGCATCCTAAGTCAGTGTCCCAGCACAGTCCATTTTGCTGGGCCTGTTGGTCCTCCGACATCCAGACAGTGGATGTTTTCACTGACTGGGAGCTGCGAGGGCCCAGTGCCTCAGAAAATTTGCTCCCAGGAGCCTTGCGTCAGGCTCCCGAAACCAGCAGCCTCTCTGGAACACATAACCAACCTGCTGTTTCTACACACTCACTCCAGGCCAACCAGGAGGATAAATGGGGATTTATATGCTGCAGCGGCTCCGGATATATAGCTGCTCCCCCAGCCAGTGTCGGAACGACTGGAGATCCTCTCCCATGCAACCCGTGCCCAGAGCTTGGTACCAGGCCACTCAGTGCTTCATGCCCTGGTGGGGAGAGATCCCTTAGGGGGTGGGTGGCTGGAGTCCCCCAATCGGAGAGGCTGTGATTCCAGCCGAGTTTCCAGCATGGCCCAGCCAGCCTGCGGGGGCGGGCTTAACTAGCACCAGCAGAGTCACAGGGCCTCCGGCAACTGGGGAGAGAAACTTCCCTGGGGTTGCTCAGCCGGAGCCTCTCATGGCTATGGCCCTTCCTGGCCCTGGAAGATCCCTTCCTGGACTAGGAACAGTAGGAGTAGATCATGTTTGCATGTGTCCTGGTGTGTATGCCTGGGGAGGGTCACACGCATGTGCATGTGCCCTGGAGGAGGAGGAGGAGGAGTGTGTGTGCACGCCCGTGTGTGTAACAAGACCCTGCCCCACTGGGGCACTGCCATGGGGTGGTGGAGGTGAAAGGTCCTGGGGCCAGCACACAGATTCTTTTCCATGACAAAGGAGCCTCTGATGGCAGAGCCAGTCCCTTTGAGTGGGAGGTACCCCCTCCCTATGGGGGTGGGGTCGGGCTAACAGTTTCCATTGCATGAGGGGCTCTGCCCGGCAGGCCCTGAGGGGATTGGGCCTGTCTCTCCTTGCTGCTCCTAGGTGTGGGGTGAGGGAATCGGAGCCTGCCCCTCCATAGTTTATTCCTACCTGGGGGTGGGGGTGAGGGGTGGACCTGGGAATGGAATTGTGAGTAAATTCTGAGCTGCATCCGGGTGACCCTGACCTCCATTCCTTGGGGTGGGGAGCATCCCGGGGAGGAGGGCAGGGTTGTGCCACCTAAGATAGCGCCTTAAACACCCAGTGGGGACCTCTGACCCTGAAGTTTGACCCCATCGCTTTCCAGGCCACCATCTGGGGCAGGATGGGGAGGGTCCCTCTGGCAGGGACCTTCATGTCAAGGGGGCTGGGACAGCGAGTCCACATATTCCCCCCCACCCCCTTAGCTCAAGGGGACCTGGCTGCGATGTGACTGCACCTCAGATCTTGCCTTGTCACTTAAGGACCCTGAAGGCCGGGGGTGTGCCCTCACTGCTGGAGGGTGATTGGAAACAACAGGTGGGCTCTGCAGAGGAGGAGGCTCTGGAGGGGAGAGCCGGGCGAGCGGCCGGGGGCCACGCATGGAGCCGGCCCGTTGTTTCGTTCCCCAATAGATTGCAGTGTCTCGGGCCCCTGGGAATCTGGGTCAGAGCAGATCAGATACCCTGCACTGGGGGAGGGACAGCCGAGTGCTGGCTCAGCTGCTCTGGATCTGAGCCACTGTGTGGCCGGCTGGGTGTCACAGTCGCACTGGGGCTCAGCACCTCCCACCAGGAGCGGAGACCAGAGGGAACTGAAAGTGTCTGCATCTGGCCTACAGCAGAAACCCAGCCATCAGCCTGGAATTACCCCAGCCCCACTGGGGCGGGCCTAGGGGAGGGAGAGACTCTTCTTAGCTCCCCGTGGGGCCCGGCATCACCAGTGCTCGGTGCCCTGCCTCTGTGTGTGAGGGTGACCAGGAACCCTGCAGCGAGTTAGGGGAGTAGGGTCCCCAGGCAGGAGGCCACATGCCCCTGCCAGCCAGCCAGCTGCAGCGGGGACATGGGCCCTGGAATGACTATACCTGAGGCCTCTGTTTATTGCCCATCTGGGTGCAGCTCCTCTTGCTGCCCTGGTGCTACCAGCCCATACGCAGCCCGCTCCCTGTGGTGGAAGGCTGCCCCCTGGCCTTGCCTCTTTCCCTGCTGTGGCCCCTACCCTGCTGATTTCTCTGCCTGTTGCCCCTTCCCTGTCCCATCCCGCTCCTGCATCCGACTGTTCAACGTTAGCTGCCGGGTGCTGCCAAGGGGCCACAACGGGGGCCAGTGCCAGAGGAGCAGGGAGCACAGAGAGAGCAGACCCCACCTTCCCCAGCCTTGTTCTCAGCCCCTTGGCCAGCTGGCACTCGGGCCCCAACCCAGCCTGAGCCCCTGGGCTTAGGTTCTGTGCTTCCTGATCTCCGGTGGCCCTCGCAGAGACCCCAGCAGGGCGTCCTGTCCCCTGAGGATGGAGCCTGCCCAGTGCTGGATGTACACATCTGTGTGGGGGGGCGGGGAGAGTCCCATGGTCCTGGAAAGTGAACGCTGGGCTGGGGGAGCCCCTGATACCAGCCACTGCCACAGGCTGGGAGCAGAGCAAGTCACTGCAGAGCCCCCACCCTGCGGGGGGAGGGGCAGTGTGGAAAGTCCCTGTGATTTCCCCCTCCCCTGCGTAGGGGTGTGTGAGTGCCCCACAGGGGAGTGGGGTGGGGGATCCAGCCAGGCAGGGAGTGGTGGGTGGGTGGGCGGGTGGCTGGTACGCTCATTCCTGGCATTCTCTGTAATGATTAGCATGATCCCCCCCCCATGTGTCATTTCCCCCCTCCCCCCATGGGGGGGGGCAGCACAGGCTCCTGGAAGCTGCTGCGTGTGTGTGAGTGACTCCTCCATGTCCCAGCCACCCCACCCCATCCCCAGGGGCTCCCAGAGACGCTGGGGCTCCCCCTGCTGCCCTCCCCCCAACTCTAGTTCAAATAGATCAGCTTTGTTATTTACAGGATAAAGGAGAGAGATGCTGGAGTGTTTGTGTGTCACTGGGAGAGCATGAGACAGCATGTGTGTATCAGGGACAGCGTGTGCAAGCCATGTGTGATCGTTCTAGGCTGTAAATGGCCGATTTTATTCTGAACTCCAGCGCCATCCCTCCAGGAACACCCTCCGCCCATTCTCCCGGGGCCTGGCTGGCCCGGGGTCAGAACCCAGAGGATGGGTGGCAGGGGGCCTTTCCCAACCCATTTGTCAGTCCAGGTCCCGCCCAGGTGGATAAAGAGCGAAGGCCTGCCCCCGGAGTGGGACCTAGGCACCTAAGCAGCTGAGAGGCCAGAGGTTGGTGCCTCCCTCCGCTTGGGCTACCCAGCCAAGAACCATCTGTTGGGGTCAGGCCCCTCAGCCAGGCCAGCCGCCCTGGCTGGGCTGTGCCCTGACAGCCCAGCCTCTCTCAGTCCCTCCTCCGGCTCAATATCTCTCTGATGCCTCCCCCCACACTCGTTCCCTGTGCAGTGCTGGGATGCCCTGCCCCACCTGTGTCCGGCCCTCCTGCTGTGGGGACTGGCAGTTCTCCGGCCTGCTCAGAGTTCCCCTATGGGATTGGGCCCCACTAGGGTGATAGGCCCCCCCCCATTTGTGAGAATCCCGCTGCAGGGTGAACCCTGAGGGTGTGAAGGCTAAGACAGCCTGGCAGATGCCAACTGGATCAATGTGTTGTGAGGCTCCGACGTGCTGGGCCAGAGAAGGACCTAGAGAGCTGGGGACAGCAGTGGGGGGTCACTTAGCCCCTTGTGTTCTCAGCACACATGGTACTGCCCCATCAGCCCCCATTTACTGGCAGCTTCCGCAGGATTCCAGGACCCCCTGACCCCAGAGGCTGGCTGGCTTCTCCAGGGGAGGGGGGATATGGTGGCGGAAGCAGACTACTCTGCCTGTATCTGGCCAGCATCCAGGGCTCTCCAGCCAGCTCCTGCGACCAGCACTAAATCCAGCCATGCGACTCTCTAGCCATCCCCATTCGGCCTGTGTGTGCCCCCTGCTCCTGCAGAGTGTTGGAAGGGGAGGTGCTACCCCACCCACCCTGCACTCTGGGCCCATCCAGTTCCAACCCGGGTTCTGCCGAGTCCTCAACCCTGGAGCTGCTTCCCCATAGCTCGGTGCCCCCGTGGCGTATCCGAGTTGGATCTGCTGCCTTTAGTTGCCTCTGGCTCCTGTGAGCACTTGCACAACCTCTGGGAGAGCCAGCTGAGCTCCTGCCTTGTCAGTAGAAGTGGTTAATGAGGTCCACGATCAGGGCCGGCATTGCAGGGTGTGGGTGGGGGAGGGGCTTTGCAGGTATTGCCAAAGTTAGGACTTGGCCTGCAGGGTTTTTGGTGGAGGACGCAGGAGGGGGTGTTCTCTGCTAGCCAGGCCCAGCATTTGACCCAGGAGTGGGATTAATGCCCGGCCCCTCAGGGCCACCCGAGCTCTGCTCTGCAGGGAGGCAGACAATAGCCACAGCGCAGTGCATTGTACCCACTCTGTCCCTCATGAAGTGCCTTGTGCATGGCACCCTGGCCAAGGGGCTTTGATGCCAGGCCCTGGAGGAGTTTGCAGGTGGTAAGGGGATGGCATGGCTGGGCACATGGCACTCGTGGGGTTGCTATGGTCAGCAGAGCCACACTCTGTACCTGTGATTAAACCCAGGGAGCCCAGGCACCACTGCCATGTCTCTCAGTGCTGGACCTGTGCCCATGTCCTCACTTCCCTGCCTGAGGAGGTCCTATTGCTGTGATGGGACAGAAACCCAGCCCCCCAGAGTCCCCTGCTTTGCTGTTGGTGCTATCCCCTCGCACAGTGTGGGTCCTGCTTCTGCTGGAGCTGCCGCTGGGCAGCACAAGTGTCTGCCCCTTGCCCCAGCATGCTGCTCCTCTCCCACCAAGCGGTGGGGCTCAGGGAGGGCAGTGCCATTGGGCGCTGTTGTTGCCAGGGCCTGCACCTCCATGTTAAACACAAAGGCAGCTGCCATCTGCACTTCATGCCAAAGAGCCGCAGCTCTTGGTTTCCTGGCAGGCTGCCAGCCGGGCTCTGCTGGGCATGGCTGGGGTGCCTCTCCCCTTTCCAGGATCAGGTTACCTTCCCTGCCTGGCTGCACACAAAGGCCTCACGGCTGCTTCTTGGCTGAGAGCTCAGTGCACAGAGTGACTTGCATGGATCCGTCCCTTGGCACCAGGCTGCCCAGCAGAGAGAGTTGCTGGAGAGGGATACGGGTGGGGAGCAGAGAGGTGGCAAGTCCCAGGCACCAGGTGGGGATGCTGCATCTTTTACATGGGGAGCTCCCCAATGCGCAAGGCTCAGATACTGCCCCAGTGCTCCCAGTTAAAAATCTCCTTGCCCCAGCATCCCAGGAGACAGCCCTGCAGCCTGCCGGAGCCAGCGGTTCTGCTATTCAGCCTTAATGTCACCCCATTCCTGCTGCTCCCACCCTTGTGCCTCCACTTACCATCCCGCCCCCACCTTTTGGCCGGGCGCTGGCCCAGCTGGAGATCAGCCATTGACTAACTGTGCGGGTGGTCTGACCCTCCTGTGGGCTGCAGGCACCTCTCCCTTGCCAGTGTGACGCCACACTCCAGAGGGGGCTCTCTCCTAGTGGGGCTGGGGGGATTCCCTAGCAGAAGGGGCCATGGGACTGTGCCCAGCACAGTTTGCTGGGTGACACCCCCACCCCTCCCCCCACGCCGAGCAGCTGTGTGTGGAGACTGCAGCGCTCTGCCCTGCCGCGGGGGCGTAGAGACCACCGGGGCCTGCACAGGAACTGCAGACGCCAAGGCACATCCGGGAGTGCCCCCCTTCCCCTCCCCCACTGCCCCAGGAAGTGGCAACTGCATTTTCAGGTGCCTGGGCCCCCAGTACTGATGATCTCTCCCACCCGGGACAGCCTGGCCCTGAGGGGCAGGGAGGGCTGTGCCCATTGGGCCCCTGCTCCTTACCTTGTGCTCAGAGTCTTAGAATCTGCGCCTGGCAGGGGAGAGGGAGGCACCTTCTCCTCCCCACCCACCCACCCTGCAGGCCACGGAGCATGCAGCATCCCAGGCTGTGTGGGGAGCTCCCGGCTACTCCAGCCCCAGCCTCTCCCAGCAGCGGGTGCTGTGGGGAGCAGGGCGGGAGCTCCTGGCTACTCCAGCCGTGGCCTCCCCGAGCAGGGGGCGCTGAGGGGAGCAGGGCAGTTGGTTGTTGGGGGAGCTCCCAGTCCTGGCTGCTCCCAGCAGGAGGAATAAGTTAATAGTCCCAGTTAGGAATCACTAAACCCTGTGAGCTTGGCCATGACCCCATATGCATGGAGGCCTGTGCGTGCAGATCCCGGGGATCCCCGCTTCAGCAGCGTGGGGAGGGAAGCTTCAGGATTAAAGCCCACGCTGGGGCGACACGCCAGAGCGGGTTTCATCCGCAACTGCTAGCATGGAGCGGCTGAGCCAGATGCCCGCAGCGTGAGGCCCCTAGCTCCAGGCTGGCACTGCTTCCCTCGAGCCTAGTGGCTCAGTGCACCTCAGGACCTGCAGTCTCTGTCCTGCTGCTTCAGTGGCCTCCTCTGCAGGCAAGGTGCCAGTGGCTCTGGGGGTGCCAGGGCACCTACCGCACTTCTCCCCATGCATCCCCACCGCTGGGTGGGTTTGCTGACAGCTCCACAGAGGACTGCATCGGGGTGGTTCCGTGTGCTTTGGCCTCCAGCAGCTTTGCCAGTTCCCAAGACTGGCCTCCCACAGGAGCAGAGAGGGCCTCAGGCCTGCTGCAGAGGGAAGGGGTTAAGGCAGCAAAGCTCGCCTCTGCCCCTGGGCGCAGGGAGGAGGCCCCGTGTCCTACTGCTGATTCACAGGTCGGCCCCCCTGCCCTCTCCTGCAGTGCCTCCTGGGCTATAATCCCTGGGAAGGAACAGGCTGTTTCCTTGTTCCAGGAACATGTTCTGCAAGAAGCACAGAGGGCACAGATGTGCGCTGCAGGGGAGCTATGTGCAGGCAGACGGTCAGCGCCAGGGAGCACAGGCAGGCCCACCTGGAAGGGCCTGCAGCACAAGTTGTCCACCTGCACCCCAGCCAGCTACCGGGGCCCAGCACTTACCCCCACCTGCCAATCCCGTACTGCACCTGCAGGGGCCCTGGCAGGCTCAGGACAGGGCTCTTCCCCAACCCAGCTCCCCAGGAGGAGCAGCACGCAGAAGCCAGAGAATTGTGCCCTAGGGGAGAATGGTCTTTCCCTCCAGGTGGGGGCTGGGGAAGGAGCCTCATCTCCCCCGGCACAGGGACCCCCAGCCATCCCGCTTCAAGACCATGGATTAGCTCTTCATCCCTGGGATGGGATGGGATTTTCTGCTATTTTACAAAAGGCTAATGCAGGGGGCTTGTGGCAAACTGGCATCCCTGCCCAGCGGCTAGTAGGGGGCTTGGGTGCAAGGACCTTGCCCCATGCCTCAATTTCCTAGTGAGCACCTGGGGTGAGCATGTACATACAGAGCTGGCCCCCCCTCCCCAGACTCCTCCCCAGACGCTGCTGGGCAGGAGGGCATTCTCCCCTTGACTCTCTGCTCTCCAGAATCCTCCCTGGGCCAGTGCTGAGGACGTCCCTTTCTTGCCAAGCATTGGCCTGGAGTTGGAGTTTAAGAGAGCACCAGCTGCTACCCATGCTGGGGAGAAGCTGGTTTAAACTTGTCCACTGCAGGACATTGGTTTGAACTGGGAGCAGCTCCTGAAGGACAGCGCATTTCTCCCCCCACCCCCACCATGGGAATGCGGTGCCTGTGCCAGGGTCAAAGCTGCAGGATGTGCCATGGCCCTGTTCCAGGTGCTGGCAGCCAAGTGGGAGTAGGGCCAAGGCAATCGTGGCTGTCCCCGCAGAGCTCTGCCCTGCCATGGCACAGGCCAGGCTGTGGGAATAATGGGAGGGAGAGACGCTGGGCCATGCCCCAGAGTGCAGGAGGGCCCAGCTGCTGATGGATGGCACCCGGGTCTGAAACAGGGCACTGGCGCCCCATGGGCAGGGGTAAGACACATCAGCACCTGGATGGGGCTCAGCATGCCCAATGCCTGGGCTCCCTCCTGGCTCCTGCTCCCATCAGGGCAGCCAGAGTCTGGTAGCTACAGTGTCCCCAGTTCTACCAGCAGGCTCTGGTGCCCCTGTGTGCCAGGGAGCCGGGGCAGAGCTCGGCACAGGTGCAAGTCAGATGGGGCAGGCACAGCAATAGAAGAGTGATGGGGGCAGAGTCAGGGCCGGCTCTAGGTCTTTTGCTGCCCCAAGCAAAAAAAAATTTGGCTGCCCCTCATCCCCATCCCTGGGCTCTCACCCCCCCCCACACACCAGTTCCCTCGCCCCCCCGCCTTGGGCTCCCCCCCACCAGTGCTGACTCCACCCGCTCCCCCCTCACCTCCAGCCGGTCCGGCGCTGGCAGGATCGGGATAAGTAGTGGGCTCCCAGGCCGCGCCTCAGCCCAGGGTCCTGCCAGGACTCGGGAGGGCAGAGCTGGGGGACCGCCCTGGCAGGGGGCTGAGGAGCTGGGGCAGGGCAGCCCTAGAAGGAGCGGAGCGCCAAAGAGTGGGACAAGGACCCTACATGGCAGTGCCCCGCCCTCTATGGCCCCACTGCTGCTGCTGCTTCTGGCTGCCCTGCCGCAGTCCCTGGGTGGCTCGGGCCACTTCGCCCAGCCCCAGCTGTGGCGCTGGGGGACGGACACTCTGCGGCACCTGCAGGCGGCTCCCCCCAGCCCGAGTGTCCCCCACTCAGAGCCTGCCCGGCCCAGCAACAAGGTGCGGGCGCTGCTCCCGTGCGGTGCGAACTGTGCCCCCCACGCATGACACGCTGCTGCTGCCAGGGCCGGCTCTAGGCTTTTGCCACCCGAAGTGCAAAAAAACCCCAAAGTGTCTGGAATGCTGCCACTGAAAATGTGCCGCCCCAAGCACATGCTTGGTTTGCTGGTGCCTAGAGCTGGTCCTGGGCAGAGTGCCACCCTGGCATGTGGGCAGGGAGGCAGAGCGCCCCCCCCAGGGCTCCATGCCAAGGCCCCAGGCTTTGGGCATCGTGCTGTGGCTTACCCCCACAGAGCCAGTCGCAGGCTTTGGGGCCTCGCTAGTGACTCAGGGCTCCATGGAAGGGTTAGTCACTGCCCCCGCTAGAGCTGCCAGCTGCCCCTTCCCACCTTCCCCCAGGCTGAGCAGGAAGGCAGGGACCTGGCTGCAAGCGGGGTGGGAACCCCAGGACCTGGAGACAGATGCCCCCCGCGCCCCTTCTACATTGTAGCCTGATATGCTCGGCTGTGGCTTGGTGTGAGGCTGGGCCTGGCCCTGGGCCTGCCATGTCCCTACAGTACCAGGGGAGCGGCCTGACCCCCTGCCCTCCCCCCGCTGCACTCAACCCTCCACTGTCCCAGACCAAAGCCCTGTCTGGGTAGGGGAGCCCCTGCCTGGCAAACGCTCTCTGAGGCCCAGGCAAGGAGAGGAGCTGGGGGAGCCAAGCAGACTACACCCTGCCACAAAGTGCACCCTGCACCCTCCCTCACCCCCTCTACTGTGTCCAAGCCCCTCCCAGGCTCAGCCGTGGTACCGGAGTGGCTCTGATCACCCCTGCAGTGCTCAAGCCACCTTGCAGGGCTCTCTATGCAAGCTTGGTGCTGACCCCCATCACCTGACCTACTCCCCAGCAAATGGACCCCTTGGGAGTAAGATCCCCCAGCTCTCTGCAGCTGGCACTCTGGCACATTGCAGCCACCTCTGGGATGGTGCCATGCACAGCAACATAATGCCAGGCAGGAACCCCTTCCCCGCCAGCGAGGAGGTTTGGGCCAGACAGCAGGTTTAGTGCCCACCCTCTTGCAAAAAGCTCCGGTAAGTCCTTCCCATCCACACAGTGGGCAGGACTCTCAGTGTCACCATTCCTCCTGGCTGCAGAGCCATCCCTGACTCAGAGAAGAGAGTGCCCACACAGAGGCTCCTGTGCTACCGCCTGGGTGACACTCTAAGCATTTGCCAGCTCTAGTGCTGTTTAACTTGTTCGACCTGCTCCAAAGACCTTTGCTTGTCCTTAGATCAACCCAGGACATGATTAGCCTGTGGAACTCACTGCCATCGGATAGCACTGAGGGCAAGAGTAATGATTGACAGAAGAGACTTGACCTTGTATCTGGATAATGTGGCTGGGCAGAGGATGGTGCTGCTGTGTGAAACTGGGGTATTACCACTTACCAGCCCTCCCAGCCCCTGTCTTCCTGCTGGCTATATAAAGCAGCTGGGCCCAGTCACCTGGTATCTCCAGCTGCCTTGACTTCCCAGCCCCATAACCCTTTCTTGTCTGCTCCTTGTGACCCAGAGGGGCACCGTGCACTCCCCTGGCCCTGATACACACCTTCCTGCTAGGGGGCATGAGCCAGCTGCTGATCAGGGTCAGGAAGGGATGTTCCCCATGGACAGCTTATTCCAGAAGGGCCCACCAGGGGATTTCTTGCCTCCACAATCCCAGCCGGGGATGGAGCAGCTCCAGGCTGAGTGCTTATTTGTGTCATGTTGCCCCTTGTACCTCAGTCCATTGTTCTGTCCTACTCCCTCCTGCCCCGTGTCTGGCATGCCCAATTCTGCTATGGGCTCCGGCTGAGGAGTGCGATTCCAGTGTTTATATCACACAGACTGGAGCTGTTTGGAGTTTCTGCATAAGGCCCACAGCTGGGCTAGCAGGGGCTGCAGACTGGGATTGAGGGGCACTGGGAGAGCTGTGGCAGGGAAAACCGCACGCTGGGGTTGCAGGGGGCTGTGGGTTGGGATTGAGGGGCATCAGCAGCTCTGAGGCAGCAGGCAAAGAACCCATTTGTCAACTCCAAGAGCAACCCCCTCCCCAGTTTACCTCCCACGGAACGAACACGCGGCTGGAGGCTCCTTCCCAGGGCACTGACAGTGGCACAGGCTAGATCAACAGGGTGGCTACTTGGTGCAGAACCTCGTGGCCTTGCCCTGCAGCCTGGCAGCTGGGTGGGTGCTGGAGTGGCAGGGCGACGTGGGGAGCTGATGGGTGGGGCAGAGCATGGCCATTCCTGGCATGTTCCTTGACCCTGTGTATTGCTTCTCCTTCCCCTCCCCTTTAAATGCAGCCTTCTCCACCAGCCCTTGGCAGGGTCCCCTCCCGGGGGCTGTTGCTGTCCACAGCAGGGGGGCCTAGCAGCCCCTCTTTCCCCATTTGTGGCAGGATCCATCTCCTTCCATTGCCTTGCAAGGTCATTTACAAGTGGGAATGGAGTCCTTGCCCACCTGTCATGACTCCATAAGGGGCAGGATCAGGCCCTGAGTCACTTGCTTCTCCACTCGGCTCCTGCCTTGTCTCTGGCACTGGCATTGGCACTGTGAGATCCTTCTCCTCTGCAACGTCTGTGCTCGGAGCAGCCCCCAGCCCCCGGGCTTTGTCTTAGTGGCCCTGCAGCTCAGCCACACAGCCAGCTCGCTGTCCCTCTCTCTGCAGGGTCCCGCTGCTCTTGCAGAGCCGTCTGCCCTGCTCTGGGATGGGTGGTGGGTGACGAACCCTGGGCCACCTGTGGCGAGGTGGCCCTGTCTCTGCATTTCCCCGTGGTGGGGCTGTGTCATCCCTTCACACTGCTCCCCGCACAAGGAGGTTACGGAGAAATCTAATTCAAGCATTTCCTCCCCCTTCCCACCCTGACCTCGGGCTTTGCCAAGGGGCGCAGGGCTGGAACACTCAGCTGGCCGGCTGGTCCCTGGAGGGCAAGTAGGGCAGAGAGAAGGGATTGTGTTGGGGGGATCAGAGGGGGGCATTGGAGGGGGCTGTTGTATCTGAGCCATCACAGAGGCACTGGTGATCACACACACACACTCTCTCTCTCTCTCTCTCTGCAATATGGCGGAATGCCCCTCCCCACTCAGCATGGGGCAACTGGGACTGGCATCTGCTCTGCTGGTGCTTGACCTGCTCACTCAGCCAGGCTACAGGAGATGCGGGGGATCCCTCTGGACGCACGGCCTCCCTCCCACCAGCTATTTTCATGAGTGTGATGATTTTATAGTGCTATGGGGGAGGCAATGGGAGAAGGGTGGGGGTGGCAAGCTGGCCTTCATCCTGAGGGATAGGACGGTCTTTGTGCGGCATGGGGTGAGGTGCCCTGCATTGTCTTTGCACCCCTGGGAGGTCATCTAGTGCCTCTCCAACACTTAGAGGATCGCCCTGCAGCGGCTCCCCATGGTCTCTAACACACAGTCGCATGGTCCTTATCTCTGCCCTGCTGCAGAGGCCGTGCCAGGGTCCATGGGCAGAGGGCAGCATAGAAATGCTCTGTGGGTTAGTGAATCTCTGGTGTTTCCAGGAAGACTGGGAAGTCTGTGTCCGGTTTGGAGAGGGGCTGCGGGATCCGTGCTAACACTGCAACCCTCATTCATCCATTAACAAGGCTAATCATGCAGCTTACACATTCCACAACGAATCAATCAAGAGTCAGGACATGCCCAAATCAGAGTGAACAGTTTAACCAAGTGCCTCTGTCTGTGCTCTCCATCAACTGTGCCCCTGTAGGTGCTTGCATTTTGACACAACTTTCAACTGTAGGGTCTCATAACCCAGGATAACACTGTGTCTTTCATTTCTGCAGCTACACTTGTATCCAAGAGAATGTGGGCATGACGGTATAATGCAAATGACCCAAGGAGGCAGAGTATGTGGAGGAGATATGTGGTCGGCCTGAACTTTTGCTGTTCTTGACTTGAATGCGTATAACAGTGGAATGTAGTTTTGCATTTAATTTCCTAGTTGTTTAAAGATAAATAAGTGGGGAAAAGGAAAATCTCATGTCAGTAGTGATCCCTAAACATTCTTAACATTTAAAACCACATCTCTAGTTTTTTTTCAAACTTGGCTTCATTTTTATATCTTGCTGAGATCTGCCAAACAAGCCAAGTCTGAAGGAAACCATTGGAATTAGTTCTTTTGTTTGTCTTCTAAACTTTTTATTAAGGCAAAGTTACAATAAAACATTGCCATACTATATCATACATTAATTTTTACTTATTCAGGATCAGATTAATAGTCAAAGAACCTGGCTCGCTGGCTGGGGAGCCCTCCTCCTTTAAGCACACTAAAAAAGATGACCAAGTTCTAAATAACTATCTTCTTTTCAATGTCTCTTGCATGTGAAAGCTTTTCCGTGACAAGGCCAGTTCATATTTTGCTATACCACAATTCCATAGGAAGAGAAGTCACATTTTTCCAATACAAAGTCTTGCTGATAACAATAAAAAAGAAATAAATTTGTCATTCTGTTTAAAAGGTAGATCCTTTGTGGGAACATTAAGTAAGCAGGTCAAGGGGTCTCTGGGAAGCCGGCATTTTGTTATAAGATGAATCTCTGTAATAATTTCCTGCCAAAACCCATTTAATTCCTGTGCAAGTATGTTCCTTTTTCCCTTCAGCCCTTCCAACAGAGCACTTCCCTCGTGGCAAAAATACGCCAGATCTTAACTGGATTAAAATGCCATCTGCACAGTCGTTTCTAAAAACGTTCTTTGTGAGCTATGCAAATTGAAGGTGTGTAGTTCCTTTCCCGTGCTCATCTTGAATTAGTTTGAAAGGCTAGAAGTCAGCAAAGTGGGTGCCAACACAGCAAGTGTACTTACAACCTGCGTGAAAAGCGTCTGTAGTCACCGAGTCTCCAAGGCCCAGATCCTCAAAGACAGGCACCTAAATATGGGTATCTTAGGGAATCGTAACTCAGGCTTTTTGTCAAGGGACTGGTCTCGTGCAGATAGAGCGGGGAAGAGAGCAGAGTTTGGGGGTCTGCAGATGCCCCCCTCAATAGCAGTCTGGATAAAACATGCCCTGGTGCAGGGAAGTGGATTTGTTTTGGTTTTTCAGGTTTGCTGAAAAACTGTTGAGAATTTTGATCACTTAAAAAAAATTTCCAACTTCAGGTGATTTTGTGTGAGGAGCCAATGAAATGGAGGAGGAGAGAGGGGAGTCTGAAAACTGATTCTCAGCCTGAGTGATCAGGTGAGACTGGATAGCAGCTGCAGTGCTGCCTAGCACTTCTCCCTCCCTTTGGCACGGGCAAAATCCTGTTGTGTGGTGTTAGTGTGTTAACATGGGACAGGCGGAAGGGAGGGAGAGCTAGCGGTTAGAGCAAGGGGGCTGGGAGCCAGGGCTCCTGGGTTCTATCCCCAGCTCTGGGAGGGGAGAGGGGTCTAGTGGTTAGAGCAGGGGGGTGGGCTGGGAGCCAGGACTCCTGGGTTCTGTGCCAGTAATCTCAGTCAAATCCCGTCACCGCTCTGTGCCTCAGTTTCCCTCACCTCCTAACAGGGATAATGAGCCTGGGGCTGTATTGGTTAATGTTTGCTTGGAGCTCCTTAGGGAGCACTATAGTTGGATAGAGATGTTGTGGGGTTTGCCCCACCCAGGTGGCTGCCTGGGGCTACAGCCCCCAGCCCTCCCCAAGGGTGCCATGGGATGGAGGTGGCAGGAGTTTTCCTGCAGTGAAATCCCTTGTTTGTAAGCTCCCCTCTGCAGCCTCTCTTGGTGCTGGCTCCTGCGGGGAGAAGGCCATGCTGTTCCAGAGGGGCTGTGGCTGGGAGGGGGCGGGTGGGTGTCCCTGCTGCTCCAGCTTGTCTCCATCACAGGACAGACCCCAGGGAGGGGCTTGCAGGGAGAGCCCCCTGGCTGGGGCCAGCCCACTGCAGCCAGAGCTAGGACTGGGTCTTGCTGCGCCCTCATGCTAGATTACCAGCACTGGCCTGCCAGCCTTGGGGAAGAGGGTGCAGAGCCCAGCTGTAGGGGGTCACTCGGGAGGGAGGGGTCTGGCCTGGTGGGGCTTGCCATTGTGCAGAGATTCCCTTAAGCTGATCTTTGCCGGGTCTGACTCTGACCCCCCTCCCCCATTGGCTGGTTGGCTCTGGGAAGCAGGGAGCTGGTTAAAGCCCCACCCCCATTAGCTCAGTTGTAAGGGGGGGAAGAATGCTGGAGGGGGGTGGTTGGGATAGGGGGAGACTTGGCTAATGGATGTCTCTTGTTTGGGGGAAGGGCAATGCAGAGCTGGGGTGGGGAGTAGCAGGATGTCCTGGGGGCCATGCCCTGGGGGCTGGGGTAAGGATTTATTTTACATCTGGCTGTCTGCCCCACTGGCTGGATTCCCCAGGCCGAGACTGAAAGCCGAATTTCAGAAGCTGATCCCTGCCCCATGGAACAGGGGCTGGGTGCAGTCCCTGGGAGGAGAACCCAACCTGGCTCTGCGCCCCTGAGGCGGGCTCTGGGTGCCCAGTGCTGGGACAGAATCTGACCCGGATCTGTGCCCCTGGAGCGGGTTCTGGGTGCCCAGTGCTGAGAAGGAAACATGACCTGCATCTGTGCCCCTGGCCCGGTGCTAGGAACGCAGGGTTGAAGTGGCTGTTGTGTTGTGGGCAGTCAGAGCCGAATTGAATTCCCTTCTCTTGGGGGGGGGGCGTGTGTGCAGGTGGGCATCCCCCTTGCACCCAGGGCTTTGGAGGAGAGTCCTGGCACTCCTTCCCCCCCGCCGCCCCCCGGTGCATGGGTCCAATCAGGGTCTGCTATTTGCTGGTCAAACCCCAGCCCAGCCCCTTGCTGAGCACTAGGGAAGAGGGTGCTGTGTTTGGGCAGTGCCAGGAACCACACTGCCCCAGCACTGCTAGCTGGGATGGCAGTGCTGGACCTCTGGGGTGCTGGGTGTGTATGGGTGAGGGGGTCACAAACAGACCTGTGTGCAGGGCCATCCAGAGGATTCAGGAGGCCTGGGGTCTTTGGCGGCGGGAGTCTTTCTGTTCCGGGTCTTCAGGGCACTTCAGCGGCGGGTCCCGGAGCAAGTGAAGGACCCACTGCCGAATTGCCGCCGAAGACCCGGAGCGGAAGAAGCCCTTGCTGCTGAAGACCCGGAGCGGAAGAAGCTCTGGGTCTTCGGCAGCGGGTCCTTCACTCGCTCCGGGTGTGTTTGGCGGCACTAGAAGGACTTGCTGCTGAAGACCTGCCGAAAACTCTCGTGGGGGCCCCTGAAAACTCTCTTGGGGGCCTGGGGCAAATTGCCCCACTTGCCTGCCCCCCTCTGGGCGGCCCTGCCTGTGTGTGGGCCAAAACACCTCTCTCTTTCCCCCAGTGAGTAGGCTGGGCCTTGCAGTGGAGGAAAGAGCCTGATTATCTGAATGTACAGGAGACAGCTGAGTTAGGTGGGTTCATAATGCTGATATTAGGAAGGTTAGACATGTGCTTTGCACACCACTGGACTTTAGTCCAGTAACTACAGGGTTAATTTATAATGGCAGTGTGTGCATGTGACCTACTGTGTTTCTCTCTTTGGGTGATAAAAGGGGACACATTGTTGCAACTGATGTTCTAGCCTGCAGCTGTGCTTAGTCCGGAAGAAAAGCTATGGGGAAGGGGAAATGGGGTCTGACACTGGACCAGAATGTGCTGTTTGCTCTTCTAAAAGGCTTTGAGAGATTTTGTTTCTATGTTTTAATCCAGACGAGCCCTTGGATGTTCACAGTTTTCCAAAACATGCGCTGTCTGGGGCAGGAATTTTCCAGGCTTGGGGGGTTTGCTTGAAGGAAATTATTGGTTTTTTTAAATTATTTTATTTTGGAAAATTTGAGCAAAAGCCCTTTGAGTCACTGGAGGTGGGGAAAATATCCAGCCGTATTCAGGGCAAAGTCGGCTGAGGTTTGACTTCAGGGCCGTCCTGGGGACTGTGGCCTTGTCTTGGGTTGGAGACCAAATATTTTTGGTTTAGTGACTGAGGTACGAATGGTTGAAAATCACACGCTGAGCTTGAGCAGTAGATATTAAGTCTCAAGGGCTGGGATCCTGCAAGCGGATCTGTGTGGACGAAGCCCTGGTGAGGCTCAGACCCTGCTTGTCTGGGTCTGTTTGCAGGATCTGTGCACAGCTAGCGAAGATTGCCCTGGAGAGGCTGTGTGGCCTAGGGGATATAGCACTGGATAGAGACTCAGGAGACTGGGTTCTATGGCCAGTTCTCCCACTAGCCTGTTAGATGCTTGGGGAAGCCACTTCCCTAAGTTTGGATTCCTCTCCTGGGGCTGTACCCAGGGAGGGAAGTGACTGTGTGAGGGGAAAGTGTGCCTCAGTTTCTCCCATTCTTTGCAAAGCAATGAAGAGTGCAGGTTAGGAGTATTAACATTATTGTTGGTTGAAGGGACGTCTGAAAGCAATGGATTTTTTTCCTCTTAAAAAACCTAGGAAATTCAATCCAAAGAACTTTGTTAGTGCAGCACTAAATTCGCAGAGATCAGAGCAAAAAAATACATGCAGAATTGATGATTACCTGTTCTGTTCATTCCCTCTGAAGCACTTGGCATTGGCCACTGTCGGAAGACAGGATACTGGGCTAGATGGACCTTTGGTCTGACTCAGTCTGGCTGTTCTTATGTTCAGAACTTAAGACTCCCATGGCACTGCCACCTCAGCCCCGGGGCTCACACCTGAATTCTCTGTTCCTCTCTTTGGGATCAAATGTGCAGCATAACATAGGTGCTGAGCTGATGCTACTAGTGGGACCTTAAACTTGAGTACTTTCTATCTTACTCTATTAATTGCACTGCAGTGGTGCCTAGGAGTGCCAGTCACGGACCAGGACCCCAGAGTGCCAGGTGTTGGACAAACCTAGAACAACAAGTCCCTGACCCAAAGAGCTGGGATTCTAGCTGGGCAGCCAGCACATTGCAGCCGGGGGATGGCAGGTTGAACTTAATAAAAGTGAAGTCTTTGTTAAGGTGCCTGGTGGGTGTAGGCAGAGCTCAGAGGGGTGTCTGGAAGCCTGGTGGGTGCTTGGAGTTGGAGATTGGGGACATCCTGTCAGTTAGGGACGGGGTTCAGCACCGTTCACTGGGGCTGGGTCATTAGTTAAGGATCAGCTGGTCAGGGGAAGGGGGCATGGGGCTCAGTGCTGGAGATGTAACAATCCTTGCTGTAGTTTTCCTGTCACAAGCAGAGCACCTGTGAACACCCCTCCCCCAGCTCCCCTCTCAGGCCTCCCCCTAGCCCTGCAGCTCATGCGGGGGGATGTGCAGCTCCCGCCCCTGCAGCCCCTTTGCATCCTGCCCCTGTTCCTGCAGCTGAGCTCATGCGCTCCCCTCCCCCATTGAGAGCACCAGCCAAGCAGCGTGCCATTGAGGGCCCAGCCAGCAGCCCCCTTCCCCCTCCCTCCAGACAGGCCTCCTCTGTCTGCTCAGCCAGGCACCGCCCATATGGGGAGAGGATGCCCCTGCCCCTAGCCGGTGGAGGGGCAGCAGGCAGACAGGTCCCTGCTGAGGCAGGATCCCAGGCTCCCCACGGGGCTCGGGGGCCCCTGACTGGGGTGTGGGGTGCTCTGGCCACAGGCCTGTCTCCGACACACAAGGGAAGCGGGCGGTGGCAGGGAGCCAGGGTTTACTGTTTCCCCTGCTCTGGTGCTCCATTGCTGAAAGGTGGAGGCTGCTGGGCAGAGAGGGGGCTTCAGTTATTGTCCCAGCCCCAGGCCTGCTTCCCTTCCCCCCCCAGCACCAGGCACAAAGAGGGAGGGCAGCCTTTGCCCCGCCTTCCCACCCCCCTGCGGCCGGATTCCCGCGCTGCCGGCTCCCTGCCAGGAGGCCTTGGCTCCACTGTGTTTGCAAACAGGATCCAGGAGCTGGTCGGGGCTGTTCCAGCCGGAGACACTTTCCTTCCTCACTGTGCGTGGGATGGCATGCTGCTGCATGCGGGGACGTTGGGCAAGGGACGTTTCAGGGCGCCCCACAGCCAGTGCTCCTGCCCTGCTCCCCACAGTGACCCTTGCTGGGAGAGGCTGGGGCTGGAGTAGCTGGGAGCTCCCCTCACAGCCAGTGCCCTGCCCCACCCCCACAGCGCCCCCTGCTGGGAGAGGGTGGGGCTGGAGTAGTTGGGAGCTCCCCCCACAGCACCCCCTGCTGGGGGAGACAAGGGATGGAGTAGCCAGGAGCTCAACCCACAGCCAGTGCTGCTGCCCTGCTCCCGACAAAGCCCCCTGCTGGGAGAGGGCGTTTCCTAAAGAGACCTTCTCCCCCTGCCTGCTGTGCCCGGGGCGTAGTGGCCCCTGAGCCAGGCGGCGGGTGCTGTGGGTTTGCTCTGGTTGCGTCATGCCACCGGCTGTGAGCTGTGGGCCAGGGAGAGTTAACCCTGCAGAACTAGGCCAGCCCTCCAGCCCGCGCATGCCAGGACCTTGTTTTGCCAGATATGGGCAGGACGCCAAGTTCCTGCTGGCTGCGCTGTGAAGCTAATGTAGTTGGCGCTGCCGAGCCAATGTGACCACTTCCCCTCAGGAGAGCCCCCGCACGTCATTGGGGGGGCAAGAGAGGAGTTCTGGGGGCCCAGTACAAGGGGATGGGTGAGACCAGGGGGCCGGCCTAAGGCGGTTGAACTGAGTTGAAGAGTTCACCTTATCTGACCCGACCAAAGGTCTGGGACGCAAACACTGTGCAAGACGCCAGGGTCCGCCCCTGCCCGGCCTTGGGAAGTGGTGGGGAGGCTGTGGGGTGCCAGGGATGGACCAGGAGGAGGGCAGGTGCGGCCTGGGACTCAGGACTCCAAGGTGCCGTTCCCGGCTGAGCTCCAGCCTCCCTGGGTGACAGCTCCCTCCCCACGGCCCTCTGCCACCCAGGGATAAAGATACCGTCCTTGCCTGATCATGCTCATGAGATGCCATGGGGCTGCGTGGGAGCCTCCATTGACATGGAGAGGGAGTGCAGCGAGATGGAGAAACATGGCCAGTGGGAGGGGGCTTCAGCAGGCAGAGCAGACGTGGGTGAGCGCATCGGCTCTGTGCCTAGCCTTGCCCTGCTCTCTCCCCAGCGCTGTCTGAGTCACAGCCCCTGCCACCACGGCCCAGTGTCCAGTACTGCCCTGTGGGTCTCCTAGGGGCAGCATGGGGCCACCCCATGGACCCCCAAGGAGGTGGCACAGCATTAGCACCTTGGGGAAAGGGTTACTCAGGCCAAAACGGGCAAAGCCCTGGCACCTCAGCCACTGGGCAGAGGGGCATCACTGTGTGTCAGGGAATGTGGGGGTGCAGAGGGGTTGGGGGCTATGTGAGCAATCGTGGGGGGACAGGTTGTGGCGGTGGGCAGATTGTGCAGCAGTGGGCGTATTTGCGGTGTCCATGGGGGTTGTGTGTCTGCGGGGGTGTCTGCGGGATTGCATCTGAGTGGGCTGCATGCGCAGAGGACATTTATTTGTGGGCAGGGCTCATGCGTGCGAGGACGAGTGTGTGTGCTTGCAGGGGGTTGGGGGTGTGGGATGGGGGGTGCTTTTATGTGGTGGTTTGTCTGTGCAGGGGGCTGGGGAGGGAGATATGGGGGAATGATGAATTAAGAGCATGCATGTCGCTGAATTGGAAATGACCCGTTGACCCCTGCACTTGCCTCCATGCCCACCCCGAGCCCTGGGATGAGTGCCCTCCTGGAGCCAGGCCTGGGTGCTCTGGCAGGGCCTGATTCCCTCCTCCAAACTGTGGGGGTCTGCTAAGTCTTGCCCTTGGTTACAAGCAACTGCTGCTTTCTGAACCCACCGCCTGCTCTAGGCACCCATTGGCCCTCGGCTGTGCAGGGATACCGGCTGGGCGGCTGTTTTTCCATTAAACGTTTTTGTGTTGGTGGGAATGGATCAGTGTCACCGACGCTTGCTCCAGGGGGCAGGGGGCTGGCAGGGGAGGCTCCTCAGATTTAGGATGGCCTTTCTTGGGGCATGGGGGGAGGAAGGAAACAGAGAGAGCCCCAGGAGAGCAAAGCGCCCACGTGGTTAGGGTGCTTGGTGGAGAAGGGGGAGGCTGACATCTGTTGCCAGGTGGGCAGGCATTCATGTTCCCTCCCTTCCCCTGCTGAGTTTGGAGGAGGGATTTGAATGTGAGTCTCCTCTCCTCCTCTTCCCCTCCCTCCCCTCCCCCTCCCCACGCTCACCACCAGTGCTCTAATCCTGGCCTGCTGGGGAAGGAGAGGGCATGGCCTCTCGCTCTCTGTTTTCTCATTACAATGTTGAAAGGTCTCCATTGTGTTCTGACATGGAACAGGAATAATTTTCACAGGGAAAACCATCCCCAGTGCAGGTCTAGCGGGGAGCTCCCCCGCCCCCAGCCAGAGCTGCTGCCCCATTCCCTACAGTGCCCCCTGCTGGAAGAGGTCTCCTCACACAGCACTTTGCCACGCTCCCCACAGCTGGTGCTGCTGGGAGAGGCCAGGGCTGCAGTAGCTGGGCGCTCCCGCCCCGCTCCCCGTAGTGCCCCCTGCCGGGGCTGGAGTAGCTGGAGCTCCCCATGCAGTGCCCCATGCCAGGAGAGCCTGCCTAGAGAGCTAACACTCCATGTGGCTGCTGCCTCCTTGTCGCGTTAATGCCTTGGCGCTCTGTCCATCCCTCCCCAGTCCGGCTGGAGCCACCCAGCAGCCGTCGCTGTTCCCGAAGACCCAGCACGCAGCCCGCTCGCCTGCCTGCAGCCAATGAACTCCATGAACCCAATGAAACCATCCCTCCCGCCCACGCCGCATGGGTGAGTGTTTCTGTTCATCGGACCGTCTGTCTGTCCCTCGCACACCTTGGAATTTGGGGGTGGGCTTTCCAGGGAGATGTTTGGGGAACTGGGGCCCTCCCTCACCCCTTCTGCTGGCTGGGATGGGGGGAGCAACAGAGCTCCCCATGCACAGCTCCAGCATTACCCACCACGTGGCACCAGAGGAGGGGGTGATGTGTCTTGTATCAGCTCTACACAAACCTCGCTGATAACCACCTTGTGTTGCCTCCTGCCCTGTCCCTGCTCCCCTACATAGACTCAGCGCCTCCTCCCCCGTCATGGATCCCCCCAACTTAGCACCTCCTGCTTGGCAACAGATACCACCCCAGCTCTTTCCAACACTTATAGATAAACTCATAGACCATCATGATCATCTGGTCTGCCCTCCTGCACATGGCAGGCCACAGAATCTCATCCACCCACTCCTGTAACAGACCCCTCACCTCTGGCTGAGTGACTGAAGTCCCCAAATCTTGATTTAAAGGCCCCAAATTACAGAGACTCCACCATTTCCACTAGTTTAAACCTGCAAGTGACCCAGGCCCCATGCTGCTGAGGAAGGCAACCCCCCCCCACCCCCCGGGGCTCTGCCAGTCTGACCCAGAGGAAAATTCCTTCCTGATCCCAAATCTGGAGATCAGTTGGACCCTGAGCATGTGGGCAGGACCCACTAGGCAGACACCTGGGAAAGGATTCTCTGTAGTAACTCAGAGCCCTCCCCATCTAGTGTCCCATCACTGGCTGTTGGGGGTATTTGCTGCTAGCAGTTGCAGATCGGCTCCAGGCCATTGTAGGCAGCCCCATCACACCATCCCCTCCATACATTTATCAAGCTCAGTCTTGAAGCCAGTTCAGTTTTTTGCCCCCACTCCTCCCCTTGGATGGCTGTTTCAGAACTTCACTCCTCTGATGCTTAGAAACCTTCACCTAATTTGAAGCCCTAACTTGTTTCTGGCCAGTTTATATCCATTGGTTCTTGTGTCCACACTGGTGTTTACCTTAAATAACTTCCCTTTTCCCCCCTCCTCCCCATCCACTGGAGCCCCCTTCCCGGCCATGGATGCCTCCAGCCCTGGCCACGTGTGTCTGTCCAGTTGCACCACCGCCCCCACCAACCTCCCAAAGGGATTTTTAATGGCCTTGTTTTCTTTCTAGTGATGGTTCATTTGCATATGAGTCAGTTCCTTGGCAACAGAGCACCAATCAGCCTGCAGGATCTCTCTCCGTGGTAACCACCGTGTGGGGCGTCAGCAACAACACGTCCCAGAGCCAGGTACCCGCGGCCATCTCCCCAGGTCACGGGGACGCAGCTGGGGGTCCCTTGGGCGTGGCAAGGGCAAGGTCTAGAGAGCTGCCCAGAGCTGCGGTGTTTTTGGGAGCGCCTAAAACATTGCCAAGGGGAAAGCGTCCCTGAGACCTGTCCTGGGACCCATACCCACCTCCTGCCCCTCTGCCAATCCCTTCTCCCCACCCTTTGTCGCTGCCACACCAGCCCCCCACATATGTCCCATCCCAGCTCCCTTCCTCCCTCCAACCCCAGCCCCACACACCACCCCCACTCCATTAGCTCCCCACAAACACCGCCCCTTGCTAACTCTGTGCCCACACGTGTTCCTCCACCAGCCCCCCTCACCCCTCCACCTCCTTCTTTCCTTCCCCCACTCCAGGCACGCTGCTGGGGCTTGGGCTGCAGCCCCTTGGCTAAGGGGTTGTGGTGAGGGGCTCCCGGGGCTGGGTGCTGCCTCTCTCACCCCCTCACACCACTTCTTTCGGGATCTGTCCTGTGCAGGTTTTTGGAAACCCCATGGGCCCTGGGGGAAACGCCTCTGGAAACCCCATGATGCCCGGCATGGCTGGCAGCGGCTCTGGAATGAACTCGCCTCAGTTTATGGGACAGCAGCCTTTCCCGGAGGGGGCCACCGGCAAGGGCTACGTGCAGCAGGGGATGTACGGCCGTAGCACGTACCCCGGGGGGCCGGGCTTCACCACTAGGTAAGTGGGGGGCTTGGCATGGCTTGGATGGTGTCATGCCCAGTCTCTGTGTGGTGGGAGTGCTCTCCTGAGCACAATGGCTTCTCAGGGTCATGGGCAGCCCTGGTGTGATGGGAGAATGGAGCTATTCTCTCTAATAAGCCCTCAAACACCCCATGCCCACACAAACTGCGGTGCTGTGCTCCCCCTGCTGGCCAGATAAGGAGCCATCCTCATCCTCCCACCATCATTGATGGCACTGGGGAGCCCAGTCTTGGGATGGGATGGAGGCTCCTTCAGGGAGATGGAGTTGGGGGGGAAAACGCCATTACGGCCTTCAATGCAGGGAGTCCCACAGCCCTTTGCAGGAACGGCCCTGTGACTTCTCCCCCTTTTTCTAGTTACGCAGGCAGCCCCAATGGCCCCGGCGGCATGGGCCTCCCTTCGCACACGGGCCGGCCCCCAGCTGACTTCACCCAGGCAGCTGCTGCAGCCGCTGTGGCCGCAGCAGCTGCCACAGCCACGGCTACGGCCACAGCCACGGTGGCCGCCCTGCAGGAAAAACAGAGTCAGGAGCTGAGCCAGTACGGAGCGGTAAGAGAGGTGCTCCCTCGGCCTGCCAGCTGCTAGCAGGCCGGGGACACTAGGCTGTAGTATTAAATGGAGGTGTCGGCATAACTCTGGGGTGGGTACGGGCTGGGGATGGTGCACAGGTGCCTCAGTGTTGACAGAAGCAGTGTTGGCATTCTGGGGGCCCGGCGGTGCTAGGCTGTGCTGGGTGCCCCAGCGGAGAAGCAGGGTGTTGGGGTTGGTGGGAACCCCAGCACTAATAGATGTGTAGGAGGGGAGATGGGTGCTCTGGCAGTGGTAGGTATGTGTGGGGTGGGGTAGGTGATGTCCATGGGGTGGGGTGTCAGTGATGGGAGTTGGGTGCTGGGTGCATGTGTGTGTGGGGGGGTGAGTGCTGAGTGCTGAGTCTATGTGGGGGTTCAGTGATGGGGTTGGGGCATGGGGGGTCAGTAATGGGTACATCGAGGGGTCAGTGATGGGGTTGGATGTTGGCGGGTCAGTGATGGGTGCATGGGGGGTCAGTGATGGGTTTTGGTTGTGGGGGTTCAGTGATGTGGTTATATGTGGGTGGGGTCAGTGATGGGTGTATTTGGGGGGGTCAGTGATGGGTGCGTGGGGGGGGTCAGTGATGGGGTTGGGTGTGGTAGGTGCTGGGTGTATGTGGGGGGTCAGTGATAGGGTTGGAGGTGTGTGTGGCTTTGCGTGGGGGAGTCAGTGATGGGGTTGGATGTGGGGGATCAGTGATGGATGCAAGGGGGGGTTGGTGATGGGGTCGGTGTGGGGGGATCAGAGAAGTGTGCGTGGGGGGTCAGTGATGGCATTGGCAGTGTGTGGGGGTGTCAGTGATGGGATTGGTTGTGGAGGGGTTCAGTGATAGGTGCTGAGTGTATGTGGGGATTCCGTGATGGGGTTGGGTGTGGTAGGGTCAGTGATGTGTGCGTGGTGGGGTCAGGGATGGCATTGGCAGTGTGTGGGGGGTCAGTGATGCATTGGGTGTGCGGGGGTTCAATGATGGGTGCTGAGTGTAGAGGGAGTCAGTGATGGGTGTATGTGGGGGGGGTCAGTGATGTGGTTTGTTGTGGGGGTTCAGTGATGGGTGCATGCAGGGGTCCGTGAGGGGTGCGGGGGGAGTCAGTGATGGGGTTATATGTGGTTGGGGACAGTGATGGGTGCATGGGGGGTCAGTGACGAGTGTATGTGGGGGGGTCAGTGATGAGGTTGGGGTTGTTTGGGGGGTTCCGTCATGGGATGCATGGCGGGGGTCAGTGATGGGGTTGGGTTTGGTGGGGTTCAGTGATGGGTGCTGGGTGTGGAGGGGATCAATGATGGGTGTGTGGAGGGTCAGTGATGGAGTTGGGGGGGTTCAGTGATGGATGCGTGGGGGGTTCAGTGATGGGTGTACATGGGGGGTCAGTGATGGGATTGGATGGGGGTTCAGTGATGAGTGCATGGCGGGGATCAGTGATGGGGTTGGGTTTGGTGGGGTTCAGTGTTGGGTTCTGGGTATGGAGGGGGTCAGTGATGTGTGTTTGTGGGGGGTCAGTGATGGGATTGGATGTGGGGGTCAGTGATGGGTGCGTGGTGTTAGCCGAGGTTCTTTCAACGCAAAGCTCTTGGTAACTTTTACCCTGTGCGAGGTGGTGTCAGGAAATAAATCGGTGACCGATAGATGGCTGGCACAAACAGGACAACACAAGGGTGCTTTCACTTAAAGCTAAACTTTACTTAGTCTCAAGCACTTACACACATTCACAACAGGTTAGTAAAACACCCCCAACCCTCGATAATTACTGGAGCTGAGTGTGGCTCTCGAATGGCACAGCAGCAGCCTTCTGGTGGGGACCGCAAGATGTGTCCAGAGGGAGAGTCCCTGAAGAGCCCCTCCTGAGGAGTCCAACTACCTCAAACTTTTTCCCCTTATTTATACATTACTAATACAATGACATGTCACTTAAAGAAAACTTATTAAGCAAGCAGTTTCAAAGGTCAAGCAAGAGGTTTCCTTCTGATCATCCATTAACCAGTTGTGTTTTTTTCCAGAGTTTGCACGCCTTGAGGCCCTGACAGACACATTCCTGAGGGCACATATAGACAAGCTTCCTATTTTTCTAAAATGCATATATCAGCAATTTCAACACAATTCTTATCAGGAAGGATGCGGGGTCAAGCTGCCCTTTCTGTGGCACCCCAAACCCCTTCCCCTCCTGCCTTGGTTATGTTATGGCTGCTGCATGGCCATTTTACGGCCTGCTGACTTGGCTGCTTTTAGCAGTAAGCAATAGTGATCCGGGCACTTTTACTGAGTTTGCCAAAATCTCCCCTACAGTGAGGGGTCAGTGATGGGGTTATATGTGGGTGGTGTCAATGATGGGATTCGGTGTGGGTGGGTTCAGTGATGGGTGCTGAGAGTGTATGGGGGGTTCCGTGATGGGATGTGTGTGGGCGGGGGGGTTCAACGATGGGTGCTGGGTGTATGTGGGGATCAGTGATGGGGTTGGTGGTGTGTTTGGGGGTTTAATATAGAGATATGCCTATCTCCTAGAACTGGAAGGGACCTTGAAAGGTCATCAAGTCCAGCCCCCTGCCTTCACTAGCAGGACCAAGTACTGATTTTGCCCCAGATTCCTAAGTGATGGGTGGGGAGGGGTCAGTGATGGGTATATGTGGGGGGGGTCAGTGTTGGGGTTGGATGTGGGGGTGTTCAGTGCTGGGTGCATGTGAGGGGTCAGTGATGGGGGTGGGGTGTGTGGGGGTTCAGTGATGGGTGTATGTGGGGGGTCGGTGATGGGGTTGGGGTATGGGGGGGTTCAGTGCTGGGTGTATGTGGGGATCAGTGATGGGGTTGGCGGTGTGGAGGGGGTCAGTGATGGGTGTATGTGGGGTGTCAGTGATGGGGTTGGAGGTGGGGTTCAGTGATGGGTGCTGGGTGTGGCGGGGTCAGTGATGTGGCTGGATTGCGGGGGCCAGTGATTGGGTGCGGGGAGGTGTTTCAGTGATGGGTGCTGGATGTGCGGGGGTCAGTGATGGGTGTCGGGGGGTCAGTGATGGGGTTTGGTGCTGGACACCTCAGCAGTGCTGAGTCCTAGGGTGTGAACCAGGAATTGTTGCAGTGCCCCATGTGCTTTGTTTCCTTTCCGAGTGGTTCTGATCTCTCTACTTATTTCTCCAGATGGGGGCCGGGCAGCCATTTAACAGCCAGTTCCTGCCTCACTCGGGCCCCCGTGGACCTGCTGTGCCAGCTGGGATGAACCCTGCCAGCATGGGGGGCGTGATGGGCCCTTCAGCAATGTCTCCCATGAGCATGAACCCCGCCAGGGCCCCTGGCATGACCCCCTTGTATGGAGGACAGAGGCTGCCCCAGCATGGGTACCCCGGGCCCCCACAGAGCCAGCAGATCCCCCGGCAGGGGGTCAAGAGGGCGTATTCCAGTGACGTGAGTACGAAGCAGGGATGAGGCCGACATGACCAGTGGGCAGGGGATTTGTGTCCCATTGCAATTAAACAGCCCAGAGTGACCCCTAATGCTGGGACCCAGCCTGCTGCTGCCCAAGGAGGGGGTCCTGGGCCTGGGGAGGCTGGGAGCCCTGCAGCTCTGGAACCTCTTCTGTCCCCTCAGGAGAGACCTGATGCCCAGCTTTAACCCTGAGCTTGCCAAAAGTGATAAGCCGAGAGTTCCCCGGGGCTAGAGGAGAGGGAGCTACTGCAGGCCCCACAAACTCCAGCCCCCAGGGTGGGGGCATGCAATGGTGCTCTGGGAGGCAGAATTTTCAGCGAGGCTCCTAGCTCTCAGCTTCAAGCCTGACTGGGGTGACTCAGCCCGGGTGAACGGAGATTACTGGGCGTGGCTCTTCTGGAGTCTTGCTCAGCACTGCTGGGCAGTGAGCGATGCATCACCTCTGTGCTGGCCTCCACCCCAGCGGTGGCTGCATGGGGGGGTTCCGCTCTTCCTGGTTTCAGGGCTGTGATGCCATCTTCTCTCTCCCTCTCAGGGTTACCCTGGGCAGCAGTACATTCAGGGGGCCCAGTACCCCACCCAAGCTGCCCAGTATGCCCCCAGCGCACCCCAGCCATCTGCCCCGTCCCCCTCATACCCTGGCCACAGGATGCCCATGCAGCAAGGAATGGGCCAGTACCTCTCCGCCTCTGGCTCTGCTGGACCATACTACAAGGTATGTAACTGTCAGGGTAACGCTGCAGAGACTATATGGGGGGAGGGTGTTGGGGGGCATTGTACGGGGTAGGATAAGGCAGCCTCCACTGGGGGGAGCACATTGTCTTAAAGTTGCCCCTCACCTCCAATTGCTCCAGTGCCCCCTGCTCCAGGAGCTTCTGTGGAGTTAACCCTCTGTCTCCCGCAGCTGAACCCCATTGTAGAGAGGGCCCAATGGGCTTTTCTGGAGTCAGCCAGCAAGGCAGAATTGGGAAAAGAACCCAAGAGTCCTGGTTCCCAGGCTCAAGCTTTAGCCCCAAGACCATCCTCTCCCGCACCCCATGACTCCTGCCTGTACCCCTGACCCATCTTGCTGCCTACACCCTGAGATGAGGCCCCCCCAGGATGGGGTGAGGAGGCCAGTCCATGATGGACAGTCTAGCGGGTCTGGGGTGGGCTGAAATCTGAGGACTGGGATGCTCCTCTAAAGTTGTGCCTTGGGGTCATCTTCTTCCCAGCCAACTGACCAGTTCAATGGGCAGAATGCCAGCTTCACCAGCTACAGCCAGGCCTCCATGAATGGGGTGAGTCACCACACCGAGGGCCAGCCCTGGCACCTCCCTGCTCTGGGACCTAAGGGGCAGCCAGGCCTGCTCTGCGCCCAGTACTGCCCCTTGCTCCTGTGTCCACTCTGCCTCCCCTGGTACTGCCCCATTACTGCACCTGCTCTGCACCCTAACCCCAGTACTGCTTCCCAGTACTATGCCCGCTGTGCCCCCGAGGTCCTACCACCCTAGTATGGTGTCCTCTCTGCCCCTATGGTGCTACCTGCCAGTCCTGCATCCCCTCTGTCCCCCAGCATTGTCTTCCCAGTACTGTGTCCGCTCTGCTTTTCCCGGTGCTACACCCGCTCTGCCCGCCAGTACTGCACCTGCTCTGCAGCTTCCCGCCAGTCCTGTCCCCTGGCACTACACCCACTCTGCCTCCCAGGTGCTTCCACCCAGTGCTGCCCGAGGGGCGTGCTTGTTCCAACCCCAAGTCCCCTGGCTCATCTGGCAGGTTGCTCATGGGCATGCCAAGTAAATTCTAGAGGCACCGGTAGCTCTCCCTGCGCTCCAGGGGTCTCCCAGCCTCCCTCTTTCCTTGGCATCTCTGCCCAGAGGAGCAGGCCCCCTACCTCTACCTCCCTCCCGCTTCCCCCATATCTCCTGTTCCCCTCCTAGTCCCTAAGGGGACGCGCCCCCTGTGCTAAAGGTCAGGTTCCCCCCAAGGCGGCCGGGTGGGGCTTGATCTGACGGCCACGCTGTGTTTGTCTCCCTGCAGCCTGGCCGGTCTATGCCTGGCTACCCCAGCTCCCCGCTGCCCGGGAACCCCACACCCCCCATGACGCCCGGAAGCACCATCCCGCCATACATGTCCCCAGGGCAGGACGTCAAGTCTCCCTTCCTGACAGACATCAAGCCCAGCATCAGCTCCCTGCACCCGTCGCCTTCAGGTGAGTCCTATCTGCAGGTCTTTGGGATCCAGCCTGGGCGCCGGAAGCAGAGGAGCGCCTTCCCCACCAGCTGGGCCACCCGGGCCCATCACCCGTGGGTGCTGCAGAGAGCATGGGGGTGGGGGGATGAATCCAGAGCAGGGGGAAACGCGGCAGCTCCTGGGCTGAAGACGCTGGCTGCTCCGCGGCTCGCTAGATGTGGGCATGGTGGCTCCCGGCCCACAGGGCAAGGGGGAACAGTGCAGGGGTCTCTCTCTCTGACCCAGGATGGAATTTGGGGGGCACGGCCCCTAAAGGGGCCAGATGGAATGTTGAGGGACTGGGGGTTCCATGGCAGTTGGGGAGGTGGAATCAGGTCGGGGGAGGAGCTAGCAGAGGGGGAGGGGCATCCGGGGCTCCACCCAAAGAGGGGAGGACAGGACGCTGGCCCCCCGATCATGTTTGGGAGGGGAGGAAGGGGCAGGGGGCTCCAGGCCGGCCCCATGGCCTGGCGCTCCCTGCAGCTGGTGCCCGTGGTGCTGCGGGTGCGGTGCCTGCCGGTGCCCAGGGCCCTGCTCCGCTGGCCCACCCCCAGCCTGAGCCCCCCTCCCGCCACCGCAGGCAACCCGTGCGAGGAGCTGCGCCTGACCTTCCCCGTGCGGGACGGGGTGGTCCTGGAGCCCTTCCGCCTCCAGCACAACCTGGCCGTCAGCAACCACGTCTTCCAGCTCCGGGACTCTGTCTACAAGACGCTGATGCTGAGGTGAGGCCTCCCCCCGGGCTCCGCTCGCAGCCCCCCTCACCTCTAGCGCCGGCAGGGTCCCCCCCCATCCCACTGGGGTCATCGCAGAGCCGTAACAAGGGCGAGGCGAGGGAGGCACTTGCCTCAGGCGTGCAAAGCAGAGGGGCGCAGCTCTACCCCCCAAGCGCGGCGGAGAAAAAAAAACAAAAACACGATCGGCAGCGCTTCAGCAGCAGCTCTACTGCCATTGCTTCTTCGGCGGCAATTCGGCGGCGGGTCCCTCTTGGAGGGAAGGACCTGCCCCTGAATTGCCACCACCGCTTCATTCATTCTTCGGCAGCAATTCGGCGGCGGGTCCTTCCCTCTGAGAGGGACTGAGGGACCCGCCGCCGAATTGCCGCCGAAGATCCTGGAGCCGGCCCTTGCCTCGGCTGCAAAAATTCCTTGTTACGGCTCTGGGTCATCGTCTCACTGGCCTGGCTGCTCTCACGCCTGCTGGTGGAGATGCAGGCTGGCCCAGCATCGGGGCAGTCCTGGCACCAGGATGGTGCCTGGCCCTCCTGGCTGTGCAGCAGCTTTGGCATCCCCCTAGGGGCAGGCCTCCCCACAGCTGTGTCTGCTCCTTCACCCACCCCGCAGTCCAACCATCACCCTCTCGTCCCTCCACCCCAAGGCACTGCCCTCTGGCCCCTTCGTAGCTAGGATCCTCACCGCTGAGTCACAGCCCGATCCTATCTGCCTTCTCTCTAGCAATGGAGAGAACCTGGCCGATGCCCTGGCCCTGGAGCTACCCTAAGTCCCTGTTCCACAGGCTCCTAGCCTATCTCCCTCTACACCCCCCTTGGCCTGTCCAAAGAACTCCCTGGGGTCACTCAGCTAGCTTTCCTCCTGCCCAAGGCCTGACCTGGAGCTCCAGTTCAAATGCTACCACCACGAGGACCGACAGATGAACACTAACTGGCCGGCCTCAGTCCAGGTCAGCGTCAATGCTACGCCCCTGACTATCGAGCGGGGAGACAACAAGACTTCTCACAAGCCCCTCTACCTGAAGCAGGTGTGCCAGCCCGGGAGGAACACCATCCAGATAACGGTCACCGCCTGCTGCTGTGTAAGTGACCTTCACTCCCCTGCCTGCCCAGATCCGAGTACATGCACGGACTGACAAGCTCGCAGACCCTGCCAGACGCACACAAGCGTGTGTGTGTGTGTATGTGTGTGCACACATGCTTGTTGTAAAGATACATCACACCGTGGGCCCAGTCCTGCTCATTTGGCACTGGTGCGACTGCTGCTAGAATCCTGCGTCCAGTTCTGGTGCCCACAATTCAGGAGGGGTGTTGATAAATTAGAGAGAGGGCAGAGAAGAGCCACAAGAATGATTAAAGGATTAGAAAACCTGCCTTCTAGTGAGAGACTCACGGAGCTCAGTCTGTTTAGCTCAACAACAACAAAAAGGCTAACAAGTGACTTCATCACAGTCTGTCAGTACCTACGTGGGGAACAAATATTTAATAATGGGCTCCTCAGTCTAGCAGTGAAAGGTCTGACTGGCTGGAAGTTGAAGCTAGACAAATTCAGACTGGAAATAAGGTGTAAATTTTTACCAGTGAGAGTAATTAACCAATGGAACAATTTCCCAAGGCTCGTGGTGGATTCTCCATCACTGACATTTTTTAAATTAAGGTTGGATGTTTTGCTAAAAGATCTGCTCTGGTCTTTATCGCCTGGTTCCATTTTTGATTTTTCATCAAAGAAACAAATGCTGAATGTTTCCATTTGACAGTGCTGCTGCCACACCTCATAGGAGTTGTAGTTCATTTTCCTCTTATCCACATTCTACTCGAAGGGCCAGATTCCCGAGCCAGACTCGCTTTCCCATGATGCACCACAACCAGGGACTCCCATGATACCACCACCTGCTTTCATCAGGAGGAGAAACTGAAGTCCAGCCCATAGAGAATGAGAGCATGAGGCACCTGAACTACAACTCCTGTGAGGCACCACAGCAGTATTGCCCAATTGAAATATTTTAGTTTTCATTTTTTTGACGAAAACCCAAGATTTTTCATGGGAATAAAAACCCATTTCCTGACTACGGCCAGTCAGAGGCCAGACGCCACACACCATCTCTGCCAGGCCAGGAGATGTGGGCATGGCCTCCCAAGGGCACCTGTATCTCACAGCATCCACATGCTCCATCCAGCAGCATCCCAGAGGGGCACCCATACCTTTGCCTATTGGAGACAGTGTGGTCTACTGGTTAGAGCAGAGCAGTGAGATCCAGGAGTCCTGAGCTGGAGCCCAGGCGTTAGTAGGGAGGGTGGAGTAATGGTTAGAGATGGGGATGGGAACTCACTCCTTAGTTCTGTTCCTAGCTCTGGGAAGGAGTGTGGCCTAAGCCATGTGCACACTAAACTTACCTTCCAGGCTTGCTTAGTTAACGCATGTTGAGCTCCACCATTTAAAGGCACCAGAGAAGGGCAAAAGATTATTAATGGTTGGGATGGTTCCCAATTGGTTCCTTACTCCCAGCATGCACCACCCCCCAACAGAAAATCTAGCCCTGACTAACCAAGTTCAGCTAGACCAGCAGCATGGCAGCCCCATCAGGTGGAGATACAGTGCATCCTGGGGTAGGTGGATTGACCTCTGGGGCAGGTATTCCAGAAGTCACAGCCTGGATTCTGGGAGGGAGGGGAAGAACCAGAACTGGATTTCTGTGTTCCCTGGAGCAGACTATGAGAGAGAACCTAAATTCACAGCTTATTCAACCAGAAGGGACCGCTCGGATTATTTAGGCTGACCTCTGGCATAACACAGGCCATAGGACTGCCGTGAATTAATTCATGTTTGAACTAGAGCAGATCTTTTAGCAGAACAGCCAATCGTGATTGAAACCTTGCCGGTGACGGAAAATTCATCCCAGCCCTTGGTCGGATGTTCCAATGGCATATTACAGTTAAAAAACACAAAACCAAAAAAACCCCAACACCATAAAAAAACCCCACACCTCGTGTGAAAAGAACATTAAGGTTGCAAAGTCAAGAACTCAAAAGCTAGGAAATTCCTCAATGTAGGTTGCCTGTGCACTTTGCTTATACCAGAGGGCAACCCCTTGTCACATTTTTAACCCCTGCCCCAAAGTGTGGGGGTGCTAGAGCTTCTCAGCGAAATGCTCGCAAGAGTTTTTTCACCATGGGCAAAACGAGGTGTTATTCCCTAGTCTTGGTCTTGGAAACAGCTGAGCCCTTTTCTCTGAAACTTGCCCAGAAAATGCAGCCTGAAGCAGACTCTCGGTGTGGAAAAGTTCAGCCTGAGCAGTTAACATTTGGAAAAGTTATAAATAGCTAAAAAAGATGCCTGAGAATGGGAAGTGTCGAGCAACCTTAATCCTAGGTGGCACTACTGCTGCCATCCATAATGTCCGCCTGGAAGGGGCTTTGAGTTCAGCCTCTGGGTAGCTGGGAAAGCTCTGCTCAGCCTTTGGGGATCAGATGCAGGGTGGCCCTGACCACATATACTGGACACAGTCTATAGCCATGTCATTAGAAGTGTGGGTGGCCATTTAAAAGGGCCAGGGACTCCAGACACACTAGAAGGCTCGACGAGACAGTTCAGTGGAGCCTGTTAGCTGGGATTCTTGTGCAGAGCCCTGAGGATCTACTGGTGCAATCGATAGATGTGGATATGGAAGCCTGGAGGCACTGGGGGAGAGGCATGGCAACGCTGGTCTGATTTGTGCACACGCACAAATGCTCACCCTCTCCTGGCCCAGCTAATCTCTCTCTCCTCCTCTTTGCAGTCTCACCTCTTTGTCCTGCAGCTGGTGCACCGGCCCTCCGTTCGGTCAGTGCTGCAAGGGTTAATAAAGAAGCGCCTGCTACCAGCTGAGCACTGCATCACCAAAAGTGAGTGTCCCCGTTGGGCTGCAAGATGGTTCCTTTGACGTGTCATCAGCTTGGAGGCCTTAGCCCTGCGGGCAGTGCTCCTGGTGGAGCTGCTGTAGATGGGAGCTGGAAGGAGGAACTCCGAGCAGCACTGGGTTCTGACTTTGTGGGCTTATAGTTAGAGAAAGGGACTGGGAGTCAGGACTCCTGGGTTCTCACCTTGGGCATGCCCCTGCCCTTCTCTGTGCCTCAGTTTCCCCAGCTGTTAAATGGAGATAATGATACTGAGCTGCCACACAGTCAGTTAGTGACTAAGGAGCTTGGAGAGCCTCGGGTGAAAGGCAAAGAGGAGGGCAAGGAGTTAGTAATTAGGGCACCAGTCAGTGCTCCCCCGTCCAAGCCCAGCTGGTGTGTTCCTAAGGGCTCTCCCCTCCTGCTGGCTCAGGTGCCCATCGCAGTGGGCTAGTGCAGTTCATACACATCTGGGCGCCTGACTCTTGACATTCCAATTCCTTGTGCCAGGGGTGACGTGCATGCCTTTGAGCACCAGGGGGCACCCTAGTGGTGACCAGCACTTACACCCCCCCAGCCTGAGTTGCCACTAGCTGACCCATAAGGGTGGCAAGGCCTGGTCCCAGCACTGCCTGTTAACTCTGCACAAGCCCCCCCACTCTAGCTAGCCCCCCACTGGTCTCCCCTCCCAGCCCTGCCATGTGAAGCAAGTCTCCCTAAGGGGTTGGAGTGAGGGGCTGTGCAGCTTCCCGGCAGGCTGGCTCCCCAGGCCTGGAACTTCCCTCCGCCTGAGCCCAGCTCCTCAGGAAGTGACAGTGCTGTTCTCAATGGCCTTTCCCTCTCAATATCTAGTAAAGCGAAACTTCAGCAGCGGGACGATCCCAGGGACTCCGGGTCCCAATGGGGAGGACGGCGTGGAGCAGACAGCTATCAAGGTGTCGCTGAAGTGTCCCATCACCTTCCGGAGAATCCAGCTCCCTGCCCGAGGGCATGACTGCAGGCACATACAGGTGAGACACCCCCCCCCCACTCCCCGCAACCCGCACACTGGCTGTGCTCCCCGCCAGGCGTCTGGGCTCAGGCACATGCTGAGAGGTCCAGAAATAAAGGGCTGTGACTAGTGGAAAAGGGACAGAGTGGCAGTGAGATCTCTCAGGCGGCAGAAGAGTCTTTCTGGGGAAGGGGTGGGAGACCCCTCACTGGGGACATTGTAAGGCTAGGCGGCTAGCCCAGTGCCTGGGCTGTCTCTCTCCCTGCCACCTGGAGGCAGCACTTTGCTGCCTTCTCCTCCCCACCCCCAGGGTGACTGCTTGTCTCACTTTCTCTCCCTGCTCAGTGCTTCGACTTGGAGTCCTACCTGCAGCTGAACTGCGAGAGGGGAACGTGGCGGTGTCCTGTTTGCAAGTGAGTGGTCGTGCTCTGTGGAGTGGGCAGCCCAGACTGACCTCCCCCACTCTCCACCCCCTCACACACTGGCTGAACTGCTGTCACGGGGCAGGGGAGAGCGGCACCAGTGTAGCAGAGTCTAGTGCTCAGAGCAGGGGGCTGAGAAGCTGGAGAACTGGGTCCTACCCGCAACTCTGCCGCTGGGTGACCTGAGACTTGCCCTCACTGTGCTTCAGTTTCCCTCTCTGTATAAAGGGGAAAAAGATACCAACCCACCTTTGTACAGTGCTTTATGACCCACTCTCAGGGCCCAGGGGGTTTGTGGGGGTAGGGGAGCAGCACTAGGTTCCTCTGGCTGTGGATGCTGTTTTGGATTTGAGTCCCCAGCTCCTACGAGGAGCTGAATGGTGTGACTGGGTTCCATTCTCAGACCCCTCCCTTGTCTTGTCCTCAGTAAAACAGCCCTGCTGGAAGGACTAGAGGTGGATCAGTACATGCTGGGGATCCTGATCTACATTCAGAAGTAAGTGCCCTGCTTGAGTTCCCGCACTATGTTGCACTGTTGTGTTTCCCTCTCGCCACCAGAGGGCAGATGTGTGCCAGAGAGAGAGAGAGAGCTGGTGGAGTTAGTGTCTGTCTGGGGGCACAACCTGCCCCCCAAAAGCCAGGCTGATTATAAGATTTGCTCTGGAGAGCCCTGACCTGCCCCCTGCCCTTCCCCCTGCCCCCCCTGCACCCAGGCGAGGGCAGATGGTGGAGAGGCTGAAGGGGGAATCCCTGTGTGTGGTGGGCGGACGTCCGGGCAGCACATGACTTGGGTGGGGTCAGTAGGGGCTCCTGGGGAATGGACAGCTCTGGGTGGGAGCACAAGGGATGGGAGAGCTGTGCCTTGGAGGACAGAGCACCTTGCAGTGCTCTCTAGAGACCCCTGCTTAGTGGGCGGGGGGAACAATACATTTTCCCGGGGGACCCCAGAACAAGACTGAGCTGAGTGCTGGGCTGTGCCTGTCCCCTGGGCCCAGTGCAGGGTTCAGGCAGTGGCTCGGTGTGTCCAGCTAAAAGTCCCATCTTAGCAGCCTCAGCAGAGAGAGCTGGACACCCCTCCCCTTCCACCACCAGAGGGGTCCCTCCAGCACAGCATGGGGCAGACTGGGGGGAAGGCTGCACCTTGACAGAGGGCTCCAGTCTCTGCAGCTCTTGAGCTGGCCCCTCCCCATGACTAACAGGACAGACCAGCACTAGAGGCTGGGAAGGCTTGGCCCTGCCTGCAGCCGCCCCTTGTACAGAGCCCCCTGCCGGCCCTGCTCCCACACCCCATCTTTCCACAGCCCTTGTCATGCCAGCCCTGCTCTGCTGACTCCTCTGCCCAGCTAAACCTAGGGACTTCAGGGAATAGGTCCGGCCCACCCCCAGGAAGGGAGAGGCCGGCTCCAGAGCAGGGGCTAGTGCAGCTCCCAGCACAGTCGACAGGGTCTCTGGGGGGCTTTGCCAGGATGCAGGCCCCCATGCTCCTTCCTCACCCATCTTGGAAAGCTGCCACGCCCAGGGCTGCTGCGGCAATAGCCCGGTTGCCCCAGGCTGGCTGATGTCAGGGGCCCTGGCAGTCCCCGCAGGTGTGTGAGCTCTGCCCGCCCTGACCTGCCCCTCTGTGCCCACCCAGCTCCGACTATGAGGAGATCACCATCGACCCCACATGCAGCTGGAAGCCAGTACCCATCAAGCCCGACATCCACATCAAGGAGGAGCAGGACGGCCCTGTGCTGAAACGCTGCCGGACCATGAGCCCCACTCACATGGTGATGCCTAATGTCATGGAGATGATCGCTGCCCTGGGCCCCGGCTCCTCACCATTCACGCCCCTGCAGCCCCCGCCCACCAGCGGCAGTGCCAGTGACTACAGCAGCCAGAGTGAGTGACTGGGAGAGTGAGGGGGGTGGGGGGCTGGGCCTCTGAGCTGGGAGGAAGGGGAGAGGGTCTCAGGTCGGGGAGGGGGACAGGCAAGGGGGCAGGGAATGGGGCCTTCAGGTAGGGGGGCAGGCAAGGGAGCAGGGAATGGGGCCTTTGGGTGGAGGGATGGGCTAGGCATCAGGAACGGGGGCCTCTGACCAGAGGGAAGGGACAAAGAAGGGGTCTCCACTGGCTTCCTTTTGGGGGAGCAGGCAGGGCAGGGTGGCCAAGAGGACCCTGCTGCTGGATGAAGTGCAGGGAGGTGCCCTGGTGCTGAGTGTGCCCAGCACCTCGTGATGGGATTCCCAGGTAACTGCCCCTGGGTGTCCTTCCTCAGCGTGCCCCGCCCCACCCTGGCACACCTGGTTCTGCTCTGACAGGGTTTCCTTTTGCAGGTTCCAGCTTTTCCGGCCCCGGCAATTTCCCAGACTCGTTCCCTCCCACAAACCCCGGCACCCCGACGTTAAACGAATTCACTCCAGGGCCTCCCCCCATCTCCTACCAATCGGACATTCCCAGCAGCCTCCTGACACCCGAAAAGCCACCGGCTCCCTCCATCACCGGACAGGTCAGCTGGGCTTCCCTGGAGGGGGCAGGGGCTGTGTGTGTGTGGGAGGGGGGTGCTCTCCCTGTGGCTGGGGTGACCCCAGCCCTGTCTGTGGGAGCTGTTCCTCCCAGGCCCTTGAGCAGTGGAGCTGGCAGGACGCTGCGCTTCCTCACTACTGTTTGTGCCAGATCACAGCTGGTTCACTGGATGTGCCCAGGCTGCTTGGCAGCATGTTGCCTTGCCTAACAGCATCCTGTCCTTTGATTGGTTGGTTTCTGAAGCGGGCGTGGTTATGTGCCCTCTGGTGCAGGAGAGCCAGAACCAGGGCCCAATCTCCAGAAGTTGGTGAGTGAGAGAGCACCTCGCTTCACCGCAGCCCGCACCCCACAGGGGGCAGCGTGGCAGGCTCTTCGGGAAGGTGGGAATGCAGGGGCACCATTCTGCCTGTTCACATCAGCTGTAAAATATCAGGCTCCATGAGGGCCACGGGTGGTTGTGAGGGGAGTGTGGGACAGGGTGCATGGCAGTGGCATGTTTGTGGGGGTGTTAAGGGGGCAGGCGTGTATGCTGGGTGTCCGTATGGCCCTGGGTGTGACGCTGGGGCCCTGCTTCAGGCCTGGCCACTCCACACCTCAGAGAATGGTTTCTCATCGCCAGATTTTCTTCCTCTCTCTCAGATGCCGCCATCTGGCAGGATGGATCCATCCCACAACCCTGTGCAGCAGGGGCTTCATAACCCCAACCTCAGCAGCCAGTCGGGACAGCCGCTCCATCATCGGAACCCTCCCCCTCCGCAGTCCCGGCAGCCCATTGGGCAGGCGGGATCCGGGGGTCCAGCGCATGCAGGGGATCTTGCCTTTAACCCTGGGCCTGGGATGGTGGGGCAGCCAGGCATGCCGGGAGCTGGGGAAGGGCCAGAGCCTTCCCTCGATGTAAGTAACCTGACTCCTCCTGAGTATGCCCTGCCCAGCTCTGGGACTAGTGTGTGGGGCTGCACTGCCCCCCGCACTGAGTCTTCTGTCTCTAAGCAGGGCAGGGGAAGCCCTGAGGCACCAATCTGCACTAGTTGCAGGGACCTTCCGGACTGAGGCCCAGTTCTGTGATTAGCCAACAGTGCCTGGGCCCATTGCTGGCTGAGCCCACTGGCCCCCGGCTCCCATGCTCACTGGGGATGGGGTCTGAGAAACTTGTGTGCCAAAGAGCCCAGCTCAGTGCCCCCTGCTATCGGAGTGAAAATCCCCACATGCTCAGGGCCTTTGCCCCAGGGCAGGAGGGCTGCAGGGATGTGTGCTCTTCAAAGTTCCCCCGCGCCACTTAAGGCAAGTCAGTTTCAGAGCCAGCAGTATGTGAGGCGGCAATGCAGCCAGCCTCATGGCCGACCCCCTTGGACTGCCCTAGCTCGATGGATCTGCCCCCACCTTGCAACAGGGCAGCTGGAGGTGTGAGACTCTGAGCTACGCCCTCCGGGAATGCAGTCGAGTGCCTTCGCCACACAGCCCCCGCGGAGGGTATGGTTTGTTCCCCACGTGGTCTGGCTCCCACCGGCTTCCCAGAAGGCTTCCTGGCTGCAGGACTTATGGCCTCAGGCTGGGGAGGAGTAATCCCCACCACCCTCTTGCCTGGGGTGCAGATGGTCTTGGGTGGGGAATGGGGCTTGATCCCCATCCCATCCCCCTGTGGGCAGTAGGTCAGGGGTTTGAGCTCCACTCGGCTGGTGCCCTGCGTTAGAGGGGCGGGGAAAGAGGAAGCATGCCCTTAGCCAGTGCGTCCTCATGCTGTTCCCTTTGTGCATCCCCTTCGTATGTCTGCTCAGAGACCCTCCGGGCATTGGCGAGGCTGCCACCCCATGGGCGCAGTACTGTCTCAGGCCTCCAGCAAGGGCTAGTCCCACTCTGCCCAGCCAGCTGAACCCAGAACCATCTGCAGCAGCTGGAATTTCCTGTTGCCTTCCCCCGCCACACAGGTGTCTCATTAGTGCACTCTCAGCAGCACTGTGGGGCTCGGCTCTTGGCTTCTGCCTTCCCCGGATGTGTCATCGCTCCAGAGATCTGTGCCCCAGCAGGGACCCGGTTCTCCCCAGCCCTGCAGCACCACATGCCATTGTTCACACTCGCTCTGAGCTCGCTCTGAACCAGGAGCCCCGGGGCTTGGGAGTCTCTCTGGCCAGGGAGGGACTGCCAAAAACATCAGCTGCTGGATCTAGCTGAGGATCAAGTTGCCCCCTCTCTGCTGGGAGCTGGCATTGTTTTCCCAGGGGGCTGTGACTGGACATGGGGATCGTGGTGTTAGTGGGGAAGGTCCCAGCACTGGGGGAATATGCTGCCCCCACCCTCTGGCTCCTGATCTCCCTGCAGGAGAATTTGCAGCTGCTGGCTATTTTGGGGGCTGACATAAAAAGGTAATCTTTCCACATGGCTTCTGTGGGGCAAGGACTTGGAGGCTGCAGCCCCCCTTCCCAGCCCATCCCCCTCTGCTCCATGGGTGCTCAGCTAGCAGTTACTCCTGCTGGGTTTTCAAAACCAGGCCAAAGAAATCCATTGAACTGCCATGCCCAGAGCAAACTGGGCAACACTGGCTTACCACAGCTCTCTGGGCAGCCTTGGGCCCTCGCACCAGCTGTCGCCTGACATGCCCGTCCTGAGTAGTGTTTTAACAGAGGGCTGGATGGGCAGCTCCCAAATTCTGGAGCCTAGTGGTGTGCCTGATCAGAAGCTGATCTTTCCATGTGGGAATGCAAGGGTGGAATGCAAGGGTGGAGAGGGGATAGCCCGGAGCTTGGCATTATGGACAGGAAAGTTCACCTGTGATTAGGGGTCTGTTCTGGAGCCGAGGCTGGAGTCAGGGCTCCTAGATGCTGCTTGCAGCAGGGAGAAGGCCGTGCACTGAGGGGTTGGTTCTGGGGGCTGGAGTCAGGGCTCCTGGGTTCTTTTCTGGCTGTGCCATTTACTTTCTCCTCTTGTCCAGAGCAGCGCCCTCGGCTCTGGCTTTTCCCCAGGGGGCTGGGTGGGTTGTTGCTGGCTATGGGCCGCCTGCGTGGCGTTCTCTGGGCCCAGGGTGCCCTAGTAATTTCGTTCTGTTTCTTGCCCTTAGCTTCTTCCCGAACTGACAAACCCCGATGAGCTGCTCTCCTACCTGGGCCCACCAGATCTCCCCAACAACAGCAACGACGACCTGCTCTCCTTGTTTGAGAACAACTGAAGCCGTCCCCGGTAGAACGCAGCAACCAGGCCCAAAGGCCCTCCATGCCCTCGTCCTTGCCTCCGCCCTGAGGCACCTCCACACTCATCCATCCCACAGCTTCCCAGACACGCGCCTCTCCTCTGCACTGGGCAAGGACCAGGGCTGAGGCAGCCCAGGACTTTGGCCTGAACAATAATCCCCTTGTCTGAACTCTCAGAACCTGCCCCACAAAAAGGACCCTGGAGCAGCTGGCTCTGGGAATCCTTCCTGCGCAACGGAGATGGCCCTCTCAGACCATTCCTGGAGCCTCCGGGACGCAGACGCACTCGGGCTATGCTAACGTGCCAGGTCACCAACATGCTGGGTGTACTGGCCTCATTGATCGACCCTGGAGGTGTCCTACAAACCACAGCTGGAGAAGAACAAAGCAGAGCAACTTCTTGGAATGGGGCTGGTGGCACCCAGCCTCCCCCGGCTTCCTCAGCTGGCTCTAGGATGCTCAGCTCTGCCTGGGCGCATGGAGGTTCAGGATGGAGACTGGCGCCAATGTGTACATTGCCGCACAGCCTAAGGCCATTGGGGACACGTGCTGAAGGAAAGCAGAGAGCCATGGAGCCCAGTATGAGGTTCACTCCCAGGGTCTGGCGAAGCAGACACAGCATTGCCCTTGAAGGCCTCCAGAAGCCATCTTCACCCATCCCAGCTCCTAGATGGGCACAGCACCGAGTTGGCTTCAGGCCCCCCCCCAGTGCTCATGTGCTCTGGCTCCCTGCCATCTCTAGGAGTGTCAGAACATCACAGGAGCATGCTTGGAGATCCACCTCCGCTACCTGCTCAGCGGGGTTGGGCCAATGATGAATTGCAGTGGAAGAGAGGGGGGGTCTGGAAAGCCTCTTCCATTCCCTTCCCCAGGACTGCAGCAGCAGCAGCAGCAAAGGAACCTGGCTCCGTCAGAAAGACCAGGCAGTTCCCCAAACACGCCCTGACAGACTGACTCCATCTGGTGATGGGTCATCTACAAGCACAACGATGTACATAGTTTAGAAACACTAAAGGAAACAAACCCAATATATTTAAAGGCAAGTGGGTCGCTCTGGTGTCTAGTTCTGGGGTCCCCCAGCCCCGGGGCAAGAGTCCTCTGTATAAATGTGCATATGCTCCCTAGTTTGTAATATAGACCATTCCATGTGGGACCACCCGCGCCACCAGAGACTGCTGCTTCAGCCAGAGCGGGACCCTTCCCTCACATTCGAAACGTCTGTCCCACCCAAGCCAGGTCTGGCTGCCGAGGATGGGAACACGCCCAGCCAGCCCCGGAAATCAAAGCGAAGAGTCAGTCCAAAATGCTGTGGTTTTGGAACCTGCCGCCCCACCTCTCCACCCCCAGTCAGCGCCCCTCTCCAACCAAGGCTGAATTCAGTGTGGTGGAGAAGGGGTCCCAAAGGTGGCCTGACGGGGAAATCCAAACCATTGTCCCTGGCCGGATTTCTTAGGCCGGAGTCCTGTGTCTGAGTGCTGATGACTGTTTAGTTTTGTGTATCCCGTTTCATTATCGCTATATATTAAAGGATTTCTTTTTGGTGGGGCTCACTGAATCACCTATGTGCTGTTGGTCTGAAGTGGTGAACATGTATTACAAGATCAGGATGGGAGCAGGTTGAGGGATGAGAAGGCTCCAGACATCTCTGATCGGTAAGTGGCTTTAACATGGAACACCAGAAAGAGAAAGAAATAGGTGTAGAGGAGGGCAGGTTCCAAATCTCTCCCCTCACCCTGGCCCTCTGCTAAGAACATGCAGAGTCCAGTTTACACATAGCCCTGCTAGCAGATGCCAGAAACGTGGGCTAATTTAGTGCTGAAGCAGTCATGGGAGATGCTAAGTGGAACGGCATCCCAAGTTGTAGTGATCCTGATTGATTTGGGTCAAACTGAAATCTGGTGGGATGGGAAGTCAGTGCAGTGGGGCCAGTCCAGACTGGAGAACTGGATGGGGAGGAGATGGTCGCTGGGGTGTTACACAGCAGTGATGTCTGCAATGCCAATGAAGGACAACCTGATCCTGAGGGGTTTACCAGGGAAATTCCTTGAATATTTTTTGTCAACCAAATTTCTTGGTCCAGGTATTGCCAAGGTCCAGACTCCAGAGAAAATAATACAAAAATAATAATGATAAGTAAATAAGAAGATTTTGGGGTCCATTCAGAAGCATCTGGCGGTCCAGCTTTGGCCCCGTTAGCCACCTAGTGACTCTCCCTGGGCTAGAAGAAATGAAAGGCAGCAAAGTGACAGGTCAACTCCCCACCTGGGAGGGGAATGGGAATGGAAAATCGGGGGAGTAGCTGTAAGGGAAGGTGACTTGGTATTGAGAGGCTGGGACCTACCTGATGAGATTTTGGAGTGCAGAGAGCTCTTCAAGGCAGAAAGAGAGCCAGGGGCTAGAAGCTGAAGCTTTTAGACTGGGATTAAAAGATGCCCGTTTTTAACAGTGGGGGGAAATTAACCACTGGGCCGGTTTCCTAGGGATGTGGTGGATTCCCCATCACTTGGAGTCTTAACAAGGTGTGTCTTTCTAAAAGATACACTCAAGCTCAGAGTCATGGACTGGATGCAGGAATCCCTGGGGGAGGTTCTCGGGCCCATATCTTGCAGGAACTAGTTTAGATTATCATCATGGTCCTTTCTGCTCATAAGACCCCTGAATTTTCCACCCTCAAACCAACCTAAAACTGTTTGTGGGGGTTTTACCTGCCCTGGTATTTGCTGAATACCAAATAAGTCTTATCTAAGCTACACCAAAGGTGACTTGCTATCCAAAGAGCAAAGAGAATGGTTGATGGGGGAGCCATCCCAATCTGTATCTTCCCAGGAAAGGATCTGACAGAAGGAAAAGAAAGCACGAAGCCCCTGATTTCAGCAGAGCGAGGGATATGGTCTCTGCCAGCAGCCGTACCAGGACAATAAGACAGCAGGTTGGAATGAAGGAACCCAGTAAGTGCAGGAGGGCATATGAAAATCCAACAGTGGGGAAGGTGGCTGGGGAAAGCTGAAAGGCAGCAGTTTGGGAGCAACACATCCAGCCTCATCCAAGAAAGCAGGATGTGTGGAACAAGAGGCAGCCAATGCAGCTGCCCCAGGAGCTGCTCAGAGATCTGAGGTGGGCTAAAGGAGATAAAGGAGAGGTCACCAGACCAAAGCCCACAGGGGAGCAGCAACGGCACCACTGGGGGCACAGGAGTTAATGCTGCCAAGGGGTTTACCAGGAATGAGCTCAGAATCCTAAATCTACCAGCAAGAAAGAATCATAGAATATCAGAGTTGGAAGGGACCTCATGAAGTCATCTAGTCCAACCCCCTGCTCAAAGCAGGACCAATCCCCAACTAAATCATCCCAACCAGGGCTTTGTCAAGCCTGACCTTAAAAACCTCTAAAGAAGGAGATTCCTCCACCTCCCTAGGTAACTCATTCCACTGCTTCACCACCCTCCTAGCGAAAAAGTTTTTCTTAATACCCAACCTAAACCTCCCCCACTGCAACTTGAGACTATTACTCCTTGTTTTTTCTCTTACTTAATTGGCCTCTCAGAGTTGGTAAGACAACTCCCACCTTTTCATGCTCTCTGTATGTGTATATATATATCTCCTCAATATATATTCCATTCTATGCATCTGAAGAAGTGGGCTGTAGCCCACGAAAGCTTATGCTCAAATAAATTTGTTAGTCTCTAAGGTGCCACAAGTACTCCTGTTCTTTTTGCGGATACAGACTAACACGGCTGCTACTCTGAAACTCCTTGTTCTGTCATCTACCACTGAGAACAGTCTAGATCCATCCTCTTTGGAACCCCCCTTCAGGTAGTTGAAAGCATCTATCAAATCTCCCCTTGTTCTTCTCTTCTGCAGACTAAACAATCCCAGTTCCCTCAGCCTCTCCTCATAAGTCATGTGCTCCAGCCCCCCAATCATTTTTGTTGTCCTCCTCTGGACTCTTTTCCAGTTTTTCCATTCCTTGTAGTGTGGGGCCCAAAACTGGACACAGTACTCCAGATGAGGCCTCAACAATGTTGAACAGAGGGGAATGATCATGTCCCTCCATCTGCTGACAATGCCCCTACTTATACAGCCCAAAATGCCATTAGCCTTCTTAGCAACAAGGGCACGCTGCTGACTCATATCCAGCTTCTCATCCACTATAACCCCTAGGTCCTTTTCTGCAGAACTGCTGCCTAGCCACTCAGTCCCTAGACTGTAGCAGTGCATGGGATTCTTCCATCCTAAGTGCAGGACTCTGCACTTGTCCTTGTTGAACCTCATCAGATTTCTTTTGGCCCAATCCTCTAATTTGGCCCTCTGTATCCTATTCCTACCCTCGAACGTATCTACCACTCCTCCCAGTTTAGTGTCATCTGCGTACTTGCTGAGGGTGCAGTCTACGCCATCCTCCAGATCGTTAATGAAGATATTGAACAAAACTGGCCCCAGGACCGACCCGTGGGGCACTCCACTTGATACCAGCTGCCAACTAGACATGGAGCTACTGATCACTATCTGTTGAGCCTGATGATCTAGCCAGCTTTCTATCCACCTGATAGTCCATTCATCCAGCCCATACTTCTTTAACTTGCTGGCAAGAATACAGTGGGAGACCGTATCAAAAGCGTTGCTAAAGTCCAGAAATAGCACATCCACTGCTTTCCCCTCATCCATAGAGCCAGTTATCTTATCATAGAAGGCAATTAGGTTAGTCAGATGTGTGTGTGCGGGGGGGTCTCTACGAATAAGGGGATGAACCAGGACTGAAATGGCTGGAAATAGAGCTCTTGAGAGAAGCCATCCTCAGCGAGAAGCAATCCCTTTGAGCTCAGGCATTACGGAGGAGCCTCTGCTCCAGCACGGTAGATGTACCCACAGCCAACCCTGGGCCCGTGCCAGACAATGCTGTGAGGAATTAAAGGGATTAGCAAACTCTTTTACTGACAGACAGTGCTGGAAGGGGTCCAAAAGCTGAAGCAAAGCAAACATGGTTCCAGCCTTTACAAAGAGAAGAGGGAGCAGGGAAGGAGCACACTCCCAGTCCGATATGCTGGGGTGGCTGAGGAGACGTACAAGCAGAGGGATTGCCAGGCTGAGCTGGCTAGCCCAGTATCCCAGCTCCTGCTCCCAGTAGCTGCTTGAGAGGAAGGTGGGAGAACCTATGTACTAGCAGATGATGGATAATACACCCCACACTGGAGTGTTCTCTTAAACCCAGCTAGAGACTGGTTTAAACCCTCAAGCAGAAGGGTAAGGATTTACTGATGTAACTGGAGATTCTTGTTCTTCATATAAACCTCCAATCCTGCTCTGCAGCTTGCTAAAATAATTGAAAAGGCTTAGGGGTCACTGAGATGAGGACTGGTATAGCAGGTGGCTATGGGTCAGGAATTAGGGGCACAGAGCTGGTGGGGGGCAGGACTGGTATAGCAGGGGCCTATGGATCAGGGGTGAGGGGCACAGAGCTGGTGGGGGGCAGGACAGGTATAGCGAGGGGCTGTGGGTCAGGGGTGAGGGACACAGAGCTGGTGGGGGGCAGGACTGGTATAGGGAGGGGCTGTGGGTCAGGGGTGAGGGGCACTGTCACATGGGCCACAGTGCACCAGATCCTAACAGTGCTGCCAGCTAGTAGGAGCAGCAAGTGTTCCCCGCCTCTCCTGGGTGAGCCCTCCACCCAGTCCCTCACCCTGGAGGATTGCAGGGGTTCGGGCCCCCTGCAGGCAGGGCTGCCGCCACCCAGCGCAAAATACAGGTGCAGATCCAGCCATCGCCAGGGAGCAGCTGGGAAGACACCTGGGATGTGTCCTGCAGAGAGCAGCCAAGTTGCTACCATAATGATCTTTGCAGGTATAACCTCCTCCCCCCCTCCCCATGTGGCACTGCCCCCCTCTAGGGATTGGGGGGATGCTACAGAGTTAGGTGGGGTTGCTCAGCTCAGGCGGGGGGGCAGGGCGGTTCATGCTGGTACAACTAGCTGGCCTCATGTCAAACTGGCCCAGGGTGACCCTTTGACATTTCAGCTGCCCCCAGCCCGGCCTTCTGCCCCAGAAGCCTCCGGCTCCTGCACGGAAGGAGGAGCAGCTCCATGTGGGTGGGCACAAACCCCCCTGGCAGGGAGCCTCACGCGGTTCCCCCCACTTCCACTGCGGGCTCTCCCCCGCCCCATGCTTCCCCCCTGCCCCCTTCTACGCAGCCCCTCCCCCCCGGGCTTTCCCTGCCCTCTTCTATCCAGTGACCCAGCCCCCCACTTCCTCCGGCGGTTCTCCCCCCTCTTACCCTCCCGGCCCAGGCCCCTGGACTTTCCCCGCCCCCTGGGCTTCCCTCTGCCCCCTCTACTCAGCCCAGCTCCCCCCGGGTTTCCCCCGGCGGGCGGGGCGCCTCCTCCGGCCACAGGCTGCGGTGATGATTGGCCGCCGCTGGGGCTTTACCGGGCAGCTGCGGGCGCGTTAGCGAGACCGGGCCGAGCCGAGCCGAGCCCAGCCCAGCCCCGCCCCCAGTCCGGGGAGAGGCCGCCTCCAGGGGGGAGGCCCCAGCATCAGGGACCTTCCTGCCGAGCACCCCCCTGCTTCCTCCTCCCCAGGGCACACCCAGTCCCCCCCATGACCAAACACCCACTGGGGACCCCCTCTCCCAGGGCTCCCCCTCCCTTGTGGACCCCCCCAGGACACCCCCCAGTCTCCCCGATGACCAGACACCCCCAGGGGGCCCCCTGTCCAAGGCTCCCACTCCCTGCTGGGCCCCCCACCAGGGGACCCCTCCCTCCCAGGGCACACCCAGTCCCCCCCACCAAACCCCCACAGGGGACCCCCTCTCCCATGGCTCAATGGCCCCTCCCTGTTGGGGACCCACCCCCAAAGCTCCCCCTTTCTACTGGGTACTCCCAGGGACCCCTCTGTGCCAGGTATCCCCACCCCCTTCTCTGTCAGCCCCCACGGGCTCCTCCCAGCCCCCACACACACACACTCACCCTGAGGTGCCCCGGTAGCATTTAGTTACACACACAGCTGGTTCTCCAGGGCATTCCTCTCCCCTCATGCACAGCAGGTGCCCGGGAGCCCACCCTGCCCAGCACTGTGCTATCCCCCTGTGCTGCAGTGGGCTTGCATCCCCCTGCCCTGGCTACCAGCATGCCAATCGCTCCCCCTCCCCACAGCCATGTGCCCTTTGCTGTTCCCCTGTGATCCCCTGCTCCCCCTCCACTCTGGCCCCACAGCCAGGGCAGAACAGAAGAAGGGAGAGAGTATATCGGGGTCACTCCCTCCTCCTTTTGCTTCAGGACATGAGCAGACCCCCTCAATGATGAGGAGGGTGAGTCCATAGGAGACATTTTCCCTCCTCCTCTCCCTCCTAGAGAACAATAGAGAAAGTCCTGGCCCCACTGAAAACAATGGAGACCCCCCCGCAGAGAACAAAGGAGAATTCTCCCTTCCCCCCCCCCATCAGGGTTCTTTCCCCACTCTGAACTTTGGGGTACAGATGTGGGGAACCACATGAAAGACCCCCTAAGCTTAGGTTAAAACTTTCCCAAGACACAAATTCCTTTTTTGCCTTAGTATCGCTGCCACCACTAAGTGATTTAACCAAACATTCAAGGAGGGCCACTTGGAGCCTTACCTTCCCCAAATATCCTCCCAAGCCCCTACACCCCCTTTCCTGGGGAGGCTTGAGAATAATATCCTCACCAATTGGTACAGGTGAACCCAGTCCCAAATCCTTGGATCTTAAGAACAATGAAAAATTAATCAGGTTTTTATAAGAAGAATTTTAATTAAAGAAAAGGTAAAGGAATCACCTCTGTAAAATCAGGATGGTAAGTACTTTACAGCAGTGGTCCCCAACGTGGTGCCCGCGGGCACCATGGCGCCCGCCGGGGCATTTATGTGCGCCCGCCTAGTGCCCAGCAGGGGAGAGAAGCCGCGGCCGGGGACATAGAACTCAGGCTGCGAGCGCAGCGTTCTCTGTTCCCAGCAGGCGCGGGGCCCACCTAGTGCCTGCAGGCTGTGGGCGCCGGTGTTCTCTGTCCTCAAAGCTTCTCTCCGACTTCTCTCTTCTCTCTGGATTCATATATTATGTTATATTAAATATGATGTTTTTCGTATTATTTAATGTACAAATACAAAATAAGCCTTGAAAATTTGTTGGCGCCCGCCACACTCTTCTGAAAACATGAATGTGCTACTGGCCACGAAAAGGTTGAGGACCACTGCTTTACAGAATAACAAAAGGCTCAAGAACACAGAGGATTTCCTCTCTAGGCAAAACCCTAAAGTTACAAAACCAGGGATAAACCTTCCTCTTAGCACAGGGAAAATTCACAAGCTGAAACAAAAGGTAATTTAACACATTTCTTTTTTGCTATTACTTACTATGTCTGCCAGCCTAGATGCTTAGTTTAGATATGCTTAAGGAGATATAATTTTCCTGTCCTGGCAGCAAAGAATCCTGTGGCACCTTATAGACTAACAGACATTTTGCAGCATGAGCTTTCGTGGGTGAATACCCACTTCTTCAGATGCATCTGAAGTGGGTAAGTGGGTTAGTCTATAAGGTGCCACAGGATTCTTTGCTGCTTTTACAGATCCAGACTAACGCGGCTACCCCTCTGATACTTTCCTGTCATGGTTTCTTGGCTGGCTTGAAGAGAGACAGACCAAAACCTTCCCCCACAGATTTGAAAGTATCTTCTCCCCTTTTGGTCAGGTGCCACCCGGATTATCTGAGCTTCTTAACCCTTTACAGGTAAAAGAGGAATTAACCCTTTACAAGGTAAAGAGGGGTTTTATGCTACCCTTAGCTGTATGTTTATGACACCCCCAGAGAGGATAATTGAGTATTCCTGCTCCCCATAGACAACAGTTCCCCCCCTTGTTCTCCTGGGGTTTGCTGGCCCTGCTCTTCTGCACCAGCTGTTCCTGGCCCCTTCCCAGAGAGAAGATGTGGATGGAGGGGCACTTGGGCGAAGCGCTTGTCTGGCAGCTCCTACTGACCCCACTTCGCCTGCTCTCACCTTCCTGGTTCTGCCCCCTTTGGCCCTTTCACCCCCTTTCCATGCCCCCTCCCCTGACCCCCTCTCTCCGCTCCTCTAGGGCTTGCCCGCCTAGATCCCTAAATCGCTAACTCTCTTCACCACCCATACACAACCTAGACTTGAACTCACTCAACCAGGGCAGGCCCTGCCAGCTGCACGTGTGGCTGCCTAGCTGCCCTGGGCCCCCTCCCCCAGGTCCCTGCATTTGTCACTGTGCCAGGGAATGCTGGGTTTAGCTAGGCATGTCTCAGCCCGGGCGGAGGAAGGTCAGATTGGGAAGGTGCCCATGCCCCGGGACACCCTGCAGCTTCCCCCAGGGACAGTTGCAGCCGCTCGTCCAGGCAGGGCTCAGTCAGTAGTGTGAGACTCTATCTCTGCACAGGGAAAGGGGCTGAATAATCCAGCAGAGGGGCAGTTCCCCCACGCAAACCACTAAGCTCTGAGCCAGCAGCACTGACAGCCTTAGAGACCATGGCTGCTCCCTGAAGGTGTTTCCAGCTCCCTCTAATAAGCCCTGGCCTTGGCTTGGTAGAAAGGACTTGTCAGTGCAAGGGCCACGTTGCTGCACGGCTGGAGCTTTCCTGGCACTGGGATGTTGGCCCTTGTGCTGGGTCTCTCCTAGCAGCTCAGCTCTGCTGGCCCCTGCCATCCTCAGGGGATCCAGGCTCCTGGAGGCTGGAGCCAAGGTTGGCAGGCAGGGCTAGACTCCAGACGGGCAAATCTTTGGTGCACCTCGGTGCCGCCTGTTCTCTATCTGTGGCATCCAGTCTAGTCTCCAGTGGGCCGTAGGACTGTGGTGGCTGGGTTTGGTGGACAGGCGCTGAACAGTGTGGGTGGCCTGTGCCAGACTGAAGATCAGACTAGAGGATCTGGAGGTCCCTTTTTGGCCCAAAACTCTGTGACTCTGCCAGGGATGGGTGCTTCCTTCCAGGCTGTTGCACTCCAGAGCAGGCAATGCTTTAAGCCCGATGCCTCCACTTCCTGGCAAGCCCTGAAACCAGGGCAGGTTTCTGGCTTGAGATCACCCAGCTGGTTTCCCAGTAGGCCTAGCACAGATCAGGTTGGCCAGTCTCTGGCCACTACAAGGCCAAAATCCTGAGTCCAGATTACTTTGTCCTATAGAAAAGGCCACTCTGAAGCCTCCTCTCCCCCTCCCCCTCCCCCAGACAGCCAAGCCCAACTCACAGCCACCTGGCTATAGACAAAGCAAGGTGGCAAGGCCCAGAAATCCCTGCCCAGACAAATCCAGCTCGGGGAGTCGATGCTCCTGCCGTACAATATCCCAAATCAGAACAGACAGAGCCAGTGAAACCCAGCAGATGCCAGGGACTTGCTGCTCTGTGCCAGTGCTATTGTGCTGTGAGCCCCAAGTGCAGGGGCATCTCAGTGGGATGTATCCCTAACCCCCAGCAAACCCTGACAACTCAATGCTAATGATCCCACTTGCTTTTTGCGTGGGAAGCAATCCAGTGACCTGGGCGGTGCACTTCCGTTCAGGTTCTCCACCCTCCCCGCCCTGGGCTGTCTGAGCATCTTGGAGATCCTCTCTACCCAGGAGATCCCAGCTCAGCCTGCTGACTGGGCCTGCAGCAGGGCAGAGCTCTTTCCTGGCAATTGGTATCATAATGATATCTTGGCAGCTTCAATGAGAAACTCAGACATCACATACTGCGGCTGACTCCTGCCAACAGGGAGAGGAACAGATGGCCACCACGACAAGTGATGATACGGGAGAGCTGCTGCTGGGAATGGGGGAAGCTCAATACACGGGTAGGAGGGGGAGTCAAGGGCTAATCCCAGGGGATCAGAAACACCCTAGTGGCTGCATAACCCCTCTAGGGAGAGGAATCATACATTGGGGCAGGAATGTGCCCTTTGGAAGTCTCCATAGCACCCTGCATGTCCCCGGGGCCATATAAATAACAATCATTGTAAGGGACAAAATATCTGGCAGTAGGGTGTAGACTGTGGTCCAAGCACAGGCCTGGCATCCAGCACTCCCACCTCTGGCCCTGGCCAGGCCTCTGTGTCTACACAGAGGGGGCACATGAAGCTTCGCTGAGGTGCGATGCTCTGCGCACCCTGACAGCTTCACAGTTGGAATCTGAGTCTCCCTGCATCGTCCCTGCCATGCTGCAGAGTCCTCCTACCCACTAGCCATCACAGATCCTCTGCTCTTCCTCCTGCAGGAGCTGGGGAACCAGCCCATCCCTTCACAAACTCTAGGCAGATGCCTTTTGCAGGGAGCTCTGCCATCTCCCCCAAAGAAGCATCTTCAAGCCTCGCCCTATTTCTTCCTTTCTGCTCAAGCTTGCAGAGATCTGCGCGTTTTGCGGAGCCCTTTCTCCCCAGGGCAGGGTGATGAGCTGCTTTCCCAACCTGCTGGGGAGAGGAAGCCTGGCTCCAGACGTACTGTCCCAACTTGTTTTTCAAGTTACCGCTGGTGCTTTGGCACAACAAATCCAAGCATGCTCTCCTGCTTTGATTACTATCTTTGTGGGAAACTGAGGCAAAACCCCTGCATTCTGCACCACACTTGGTACAGGTAGCCAAGGCAAAAGCCTCACTGCCAGTGCCTGGGGGTGTCTATTGGGTGACCAGTGCCGCAATAGCTGGGCCTCTTGGTCTTTAATGTATTTATCCTCACACACCCCTCCACAGCAGGGCAGGGCATGTCCCACCATCGTATTGGTGGGGAAACTGAGGCACAGTGCTGCTAAGTGACTTGCCCACCATCACACAGGGACTCTGGGATTTAACCCATTCTAGTCTATTCTCCCCCTGTGCCCTGCCCAGTGATTGCCAGGGCATGGCTCACTGTCTGCTGGCACTCATTCTCCCTCTGCACTGATCCTTACAGATACTGGGCTGCAGCCCTTGAAATGGGTCCAGGCAGTTTGGAAAATCTCACTCTGCTTCCCTGCCACAGGGAGAATAGAACAGTCCACCCCACCCATTTGGCTGTTCCCACACAAACTTGCAAGGGGGGAGCAGATGGAGCAGAGATTTTTTTCAACCCCTTCCTGGTCCGGTCTAGGCTGTGGAATGGGAGAAGAAATGCACCAGCTGCACTGAGCAAACCAGCAGCATAAGTCACAGGGGCAGCTGCGCGCTGCCCCCTGGGTCAACGCCAGACTTTGGCCAGCTCTCTGTGTTACACTGATGTCAAGGGTTTCATGGGAAAATTTGCAGGTAACAGTCAACTGTGGATTTAGCACTGGTGCAGCCCTAGTGTGCGAAGCCTTCAGCATATGTACAGGGCTGTAGCCTGATTTGGAGTATGTTAGTAGTGTTGATTTTATTCACTTAATTTAATCTTATTCAATTAATTTTTAATTTTCTCATTTTCTATAGCATAAGAGTCTAATTTCCAGTGAGCTTTCACCTTTTTTAGTTTAATTGGCCGCCCTGGAACAGTAATTATTACTGCTAACCAATGGATATATTTCATCAGTGATGCACACCTAATAGGTGTGCCATCAGAAGATATAAATCCATTTGATTCCCAACATTGGTAGAAGCTCTGTGAGAGAATTGCATACCCGTGCAGAGTCTGAAAACAGACAGATATTTTGGTATGTGGTGGTGATGGAGAACTGCACACAGTACTCCAACACACAAACCACTGCAGCTAATTCAGCATATTGAGCTGAATGTGGAGTGCATGAATATGCCTCCTCCCAAGGCTCTCCTTTCCCCTCGGGAGGAACTGCATAGATTCCGAACCCGGTATAGGGTTTGCCTTGATGGTAATAACTAGAACTATCAACAAAGAAATGATACCTATTAATGGAATCTGTCTCCTGGATCAAAGGTTGGAAGAGCTTTTGTTTTTCCTCCCTCCTTAGCGCCAGTTGATCAAAATTGGGACACATGTGTGGCTCTCCTTGATACAATAGAGCAGTTGGTAACAAGGATGGTGCCCTAATAGGTTTGACTGCAATATCTTTCCCTTGCAGCTGTAATGCCCAGTGGGTTAGGCGAGCATTTGAGACTTGCCCGTCTTTTACCCTATTGGACACAGGGTAAACTGAAGGGGAGTGTGCGATGAGTGTAATATGATCAGGCTGAGGCCAATTAGAAAAGAAAAGTGTTGTATGGCCCAGCTGGTTGCCAATAGATACTTTTCACAATTGTCATATTTAAGTTCAATTGATGACATTAAACATGAGGCATAGGCCACAGGTCGGATTTTCCCATGCCTTTCTTGTGAGGCCACAGCCACTAACGCATTAACACTCACCGCTACCTCCAGATGATAGGGTATTTCAGGATTTGGAGTGATCAACACCGGAGCCTTGACACTGGCCTGTTTTAGCTGGGATACTGCTTCCGTGTGTTGCTCAGACCATTTCAATTGGACACCTTTCTTTAGTAGTTGGTACAAGGGACCTGCAATAGAAGCAAAATTGGGGATGAAATCCCTGTGGTACCCCGTTAAACCTAAAAAGGATCTTAAAGCCGTTGGGTCCCATGGTAAAGGCAATGTTTGGATTGCATCTACTTTCTGTTGCACCAGGGTTCTACCCCACTTTGTCAGGGCAAGGCCCAAGAAAGAGACACAATTAGCCATTAGCTTGGCCTTGGCTGGATTGCACTTTAACCCTGCTTCCTTTAGAATTTGCAGGCGCTCGTCAAGTTTTTCTAAATGCTCCTTTTTCGTCTGTGTTGCTAAACATGGGTCATCAACATATTGAAATAGAACATTTGGTTTAGAAAATTGTGACAGTACCCGCCTCATTTGTGCATGGAATAAAGCTGGAGAGTTTTTATATCCCTGGGGTAAACGTGTCCAAGAATACTGCACTCCCTGAAAACTAAATGCAAAATGGTACTGTGAAATGTGGACCAATGGCAATGTCCAAGAGCTGTTACTGATGTCTAATACCGTAAACCACACAGCCTCTGGATCAAAGGCTTTGATTAGATCTGGCATTTTGGCCACTGTAGGGGCAAAAGTGGGTGTGACCTGATTTAGGCATCTGTAATCTATTGTGAGACACCACGAACCATCTGGTTTCTTGACAGGCCAAATAGGGGAATTAGCAGTGGAAGTACATCTACGTAGTACTCCCTGTATGAGCAAAGACTTGTTAGTCTTTTCTATATACAGATTTGCCTGTTCTGGGTAAGGATACTGTCTTTGGGCTGAAATTTCTCCTCCTGCCACAACAATAGTGACAGCCATGCATCCACAATCATGTGTGTGTTTAACAAAGGCATCTGCATGCTTGCGAAGTAATGCCTGTAACTCAGGTTGATCTGTATGCTTAGCCACTATTTTGTTTAAATCATACCCCTCAGGTTCAGAGTCCTCCACTGGAGATACCATGCCACACTCAGGTATGACTATTGGAGAGGCATCCTTTGCCTGTTCTACTGAAAGACACAATAATTGGTTACACAAATCAAGAACACATCCTTGTTTGTATAAGAAATCGGTTCCCAATAAACAATTCTTTGGGTCTGCTAATTTCATCAGTGCAAAAGTATGATCCTTTCTTATGTGACCTATTTGTACTTCAAGGGGTATAGAAAGTGTGGTAACAACCTGATTACTTGCAAAAGTTGCAAGTGTCTTTGTACATCCTGATGACAGAGGAGAGGATCTAGGATCCTTGACATGGATAATACTAATTGCTGCCCCAGTATCTATAATAAACTCCAACCCGCTGCCTTAGCCCTGAGCCCCTCCAGCACCCCAAACACCTCATCCCCAGTCCCACCAGAACCCTCATCCTCCTGCACCCTGACCCTCTGCCCGAGCCCTGAGCCCCTCCAGCACCTCAAACCCCTCATCTCCAGCCCCAGCCAAAGCCCTCATTCCCCACACCCTGACCCTCTTCCCAAGCCCCTCCAGCACCCCAAACACCTTATCCCCAGTCCCAGCCAGAGCCCTCATCCCCCACACCCTGACCCTCTGCCTTAGCCCTGAGCCTCTCCAAAACCACAAACACCCCAGTCCCAGCCAGAGCCCTCACCCCCACACTCCTACTCTTGCCCTGAGCCCCTCCCACACTCCAAACCCCTCATCTGCAGCCTCAACCCACAGCCCTCACCCCTGCACCCCATCCCTCTACACCCTTCCCATCCCCAAACTCCTTCCCAGAGCCTACCCTCCAATCCCCTGCCCTAGCCTAGGGCCTGCACCCCAGACCTCCTCCCTCAGCCAAACTCCCTCCCAGAGCCTTGGGTGGGTGGGGGGCGGAGTTTGGGTGGGGGCGGGTTCTGGGCACCACCAAAATGTCTACAAACCTGCCACCCCTGATCCTGCCCTGCAGACCTGAACTCCCAGTATTCTCAGGACACATGCTGATCCCTAGTGGCCACTGCTGATATCCAGCACCTCCCTCCTCTCTTAACCTGTGAGTCCCTCTCTGGATTGGAACTGGACTGGAACCAAAGACCATCTTGGAAGCAACATTACCAGCCCAAGCAGTCAAAAATCATGAGTTGACCCCCCCAAAATCACAGGCTCTACCACCGCTCCTTCATTCATTCTTCAGCGGCAATTTGGCGGCAGGCCCTTCCCTCCGAGAGGGACTGAGGGACCCGCCGAAGAGCCGGCTGTGGGGGAGGGTGCAATTTTATATTCGTGCCTCGGGCACAAAAATACTTAGTTATGGCTCACTTCTAAGTCAAAACCACAATACAAAACTGGAAATACTGGGACTGCTGCCAAGCTGCAGTCACAATAAGTTAAGCTTAGTGCTTTTCTTAAGAGAGACAGGGTTTGCAAATCTCTGTCATTTTAACCATTTACTTATGCCTCAGGTAAGATTTTTTAAGGGTCTAAGGATGCCTGGAATAAGGCGGTTACTCACCGTAGTAACTGTTGTTCTTCGAGATGTGTTGCTCCTATCCATTCCATTTAGGTGTGCGCGCCGTGCGTGCACGGTTCTTCAGAACATTTTTACCCTAGCAACTCCGGCGGGCCGGCTGGGTGCCCCCTGGAGTGGCGCCGCTATGGCGCTGGATATATACCCCAGCCGGCCCGTCCGCTCCTCAGTTCCTTCTTGCTGGCTATTCCGACAGTGGGGAAGGAGGGCGGGTCTGGAATGGATAGGAGCAACACATCTCGAAGAACACCAGTTACTACGGTGAGTAACTGCCTTTTCTTCTTCGAGTGCTTGCTCCTATGCATTCCATTTAGGTGATTCCCAAGCCTTACCTAGGCGGTGGGGTCGGAATGAGACGTGGCGGAGTGTAATACCGCGGAGCCGAAGGCTGCGTCGTCCCGAGACTGCTGCACCAACGCGTAGTGGGAAGCGAAGGTGTGGACAGAAGACCAGGTGGCCGCTCTACAGATGTCCTGGATGGGAACATGGGCCAGGAAGGCGGCCGACGAGGCGTGCGCCCTCGTCGAGTGTGCGGTGAGGCGGCACGGGGGGACACGAGCAAGCTCGTAGCACGTTCGTATGCAGGACGTCACCCAGGATGAAATCCGTTGTGAGGAAACCGGCTCGCCTTTCATGCGATCGGCAATTGCCACAAAGAGCTGGGAGGAACGCCGGAAGGGCTTCGTCCGGTCGATGTAGAAAGCGAGGGCCCTGCGGACGTCCAGAGTGTGGAGCTGCTGCTCACGAGGTGAGGCGTGCGGCTTCGGAAAGAAGACCGGGAGGAAGATCTCCTGGTTGAGATGGAAGGCCGACACCACCTTGGGGAGGAAGGCCGGATGTGGTCGAAGCTGCACTTTGTCCCCGTGGAAGACGGTATATGGGGGACCCGCCGTCAGGGCGCGGAGTTCCGAGACTCGTCTGGCGGATGTGATCGCCACGAGGAAGGCCGTCTTCCAGGTGAGATGGAGCAGAGAGCACGTGGCCAGGGGCTCGAAGGGTGGGCCCATCATCTGGGCGAGAACCAGGTTCAGGTCCCAAGTCGGAGCAGGCGGACGCACCTGAGGGTAGAGACGGTCTAACCCTTTAAGGAAGCGGGCTACCATTGGGTTGGAGAAGACAGAGCGACCTCCTATAGCGGGCCGAAAGGCTGACAGAGCCGCCAGGTGCACCTTCAGGGACGAGATCGCGAGACCTTGACCTTTCAGGTACCAGAGGTAATCGAGGACGGTCTGGATGGGGGCCGAGAATGGGTTAAGACTTCGCTGGTCGCACCAGAGCGCAAAGCGTTTCCACTTCGCGAGGTAGGTAGAGCGCGTCGAAGGCTTCCTGCTTTCCAGCAGAACTTGCTGCACCGCCGCCGAACATCCCCTCTCTGCGTCGGTCAACCACTCAGGAACCAAGCTGTAAGATGCAGCGAGTGCAGGTTCGGGTGACAAAGCCTGCCTAGGTCCTGAGTGATGAGGTCCGGCCACAGCAGGAGGGGAATGGGTTCCCGAACTGACAGCTCGAGCAGCAGGGTATACCAGTGCTATCTCGGCCAGGCCGGAGCGACGAGTATTACGCGGGCCCTGTCCCTCCGAAGCTTGAGTAACACTCAGTGGATGAGCAGAAACGGGGGGAACGCGTAGAGGAGGGACTCCGTCCATGGCAGGAGAAACGCATCCGAGAGGGAGCCTGGAGCTTGACCTTGGAAGGAGCAAAACCTGTGGCACTTCCTGTTGGCCCGGGAGGCGAAGAGGTCTATCTGGGGAAACCCCCACCTCTGGAAGATTGTGTAAGCCACATCTGGGCGAAGGGACCACTCGTGGGAGGCGAAGGACCTGCTCAGACGGTCGGCCAACGTGTTCTGCACTCCTGGTAGAAAAAACGCTTCGAGGCGAATCGAGTGGGTTACGCAAAGATCCCAGAGGAGCATCGCCTCCTTGCAAAGCGGGGAGGATCGAGCTCCGCCCTGCTTGTTGACATAGAACATGGCTGTGGTGTTGTCCGTGTACACCGCTACACAGCGGTCCTGAAGGTGGGTCCGAAAGGCGAGACACGCCAGACGGATCGCTCTCAGCTCCCGGACGTTGATATGGAGGGAGAGCTCCTGGGCTGACCAAAGACCTTGGGTGTGCAGGTCTCCTATGTGAGCCCCCCATCCCAGCGCTGACGCGTCTGTGGTCAGGGTGATCGACGGGCGAGGAGGGCGGAACGGAACCCCTGCGCAGACTGTCTCCGGATCCAGCCACCAGGTGAGCGTCTGGAGAGCGGGACTCGGCACCACCACCACCATATCCATGGGGTCGCGATGAGGGCGGTACACCGATGCCAGCCACATTTGGAACGGGCGAAGTCGCAGCCTTGCGTGCGCGGTCACAAACGTACACGCTGCCATGTGACCTAGGAGACGTAGGCAGGACCGCACTGTTGTCGTTGGAAAGGCCTGCAGTGTCCGAATAAGGGAGGCCAATGTCTCGTGCCGAGCCCGAGGGAGGCAGGCTCTGGCCAGATTGGAGTCGAGGACGGCTCCTATGAATTCCACTCTTTGTGTCGGAACTAAGTGGGACTTGTCGGCGTTGACAAGGAGGCCGAGAGACCGGAACAGATGCAGTATCTCGGACACCTGCGCCGCCACCAGCTCTTGGGTGCGGCCACGAATCAGCCAGTCGTCGAGATATGGATACACATGAATTCGACGACGACGGAGGGCTGCGGCCACGACCGCCATGCATTTGGTGAATACCCTCGGTGCGGTGGAGAGGCCGAAGGGTAACACCGCAAACTGGTAGTGGGCCTCGTTGACCATGAAGCACAGGTAGCGTCTGTGTGGGGGGGTAAATTGCCACATGAAAGTAAGCATCCTTCATGTCGAGGGCGGCAAACCAGTCTCCCGGATCCAAGGAAGGGATAATGGTCCCCAAGGTTACCATCCGAAACTTGAGCTTGCAGAGGTACTTGTTCAGCTCCCGGAGGTCTAAGATGGGACGAAGACCTCCTTTCGCCTTGGGGATGAGGAAATATCTGGAGTAGAATCCCCTGCCCCGCCTGCAGGGAGGCACCTCCTCGATGGCACCCACGCTCAACAGAGACTGGACCTCCTGTAAGAGGACTTGCTCGTGAGAGGGGTCCCTGAAGAGGGACGGGGAAGGTGGGTGGGAGGGAGGGGGCGAAATAAACTGTAGGCGGTAGCCGTGCTGGACGGTGTTGAGCACCCAGCTGTCCGATGTTACAGAACACCACGCCTGGAGGAAGCGGGAAAGGCGACTTGAAAACAAAAGGGATGGATCCTGGGGGGAGAGTGGTGCGCCGTCCTCGGGCGTCCCATCAAAAGGTCGGCTTGGGACCTTGAGGAGCCTTGGACGAGCCTTGGGTCTGGTTACGCCGCCCGCCCGACGGTCTGCGGCGGAATGGGGCCCTTCGATTATTAAATGGCCGAGACCTGGCCTGTGGCACGGGCCGATAGGGCTGTTGCCGGAACGGACGCCTCTGTGTGGCCGGCGTATGCATTCCCAAAGTGCGGATTGCCACTCGTCCGTCCTTCAGGGTCTGAATTCTCGTGTCAGTTTTTTCAGAGAACAGGCCCTGCATTTCAAAGGGGAGGTCCTGGAGGGTGTATTGTACCTCCGGCGGCAAAGTGGACGACTGCAGCCACGCAATGCGTCGCATGGTTACCCCGGACGCCACGGTTCTGGCCCCCGAGTCCGCTGAGTCCACCGCTGCTTTAATTAAGGTCCTGGAGGCCAGCTTGCCCTCTTCTAGGAGCGCCGAGAATTCTCGGCGGGAGTCCTGCGGGGTCAGCTCCGCGAATTTTCCCAGGCATCCCAAGATGTTAAATGTATACCGGGATAGCAGGGCCATTTGATTTGCGATGCGGAGTTGGAGGCCGCCCGCCGAGTAAATCTTGCGCCCCAATAAGTCCATGCGCCTGGACTCCTTTGACTTCGGCGCAGCGGCAGGCTGTCCGTTACGCTCCCGGTCGTTCACGGACTGGACTACCAAAGAGTCCGGAGTCGGGTGCACATAAAGGTATTCGTACCCTTTAGGTGGGACAGAATATTTCCTCTCCACTCCGCGTGCCGTGGGAGGGACGGAGGAAGGCGACTGCCAGATGGCGGCATTGTTCCGCTGGATTGTGCGGATGAATGGCAGCGCTACTCTCACGGGGGCGTCTGCTCCCACGACATCCGTGATGGGGTCATCGACCTCTTGGACCTCTTCGATGGGCAGGTTGATGGCTTTCGCTACCCGCCGGAGAAGGTCCTGGTGCGCTTTGAGGTCAATAGGTGGGGGCTCTGATGGTGACGCCCCTGCCACCGCCTCGTCAGGAGAGGAGGACGAGGAGTGACCTGGCAGCACCTCTTCAGGAGCTTGCTCTGCGTCTGGGCGATCCGGTGCCAGTGCCTCATGCCCCAACGGTGTACCGTGAGCAGCGGTCTGTGGCGTTGGAGACGGGGGTGGCCTGCTGACAGTGGCCTCTGGCACCGAACGTGCCGAGCCTGGCTGCCTCGGTGGAAGGGGAGGCCCTTGCTCATGTTGGGCCCAGGGCACCCAAAACCCCCAATGCTGAGGTCCATGGTCCTGCGGAAGAGACCCCGCTCGGAAGTCTACCGCACTGCCCTCAGGGGAAGCAACTGAGGGTTCCCTCGAAGGCCAGGGAGGAGCCGTAGCGGTTCCCGGGCGGACGTCCGGTGCCAGAGTAAACTGCCTCTCCGGTGCCGAAGGACGGTGCCGGTCGTCATGCGGTCTAATAGGTGAACGGGATCTGCGCGAGGCGCGGTGCCGGGAGCTCGACCGGCGGCGCCGGGAGTCGGACCTCGAGCACGAGCGGCGGCGCCTTGAGCGGCTGCGTGATTCTCGATATCGCCCGCGATGCCTGGAGCCGGACCTGGTGCGGTGCCGGTGACTCGGCGACCGGGACCTGGAGCGTCGCCGGGAGTGCGACCGGTACCGCGATTGCGAGCGGTACCGGGACTGCGACCGGCGACGAGACGGGGAGCGGCGTCTCGACGTTGACCGTCGTACGGATCGGGTCCGGTGCGTTGGCGACCGTCGTCTTGAGGGAGATCGGGAGCGAGACCGGATCATGGTGCCCCGATCACCTCGGCCGCAAGGAGAGGGAGGGCGCATCATCAGTGGCTTTCCGATGGACTTGACTGTCCGCACCGGCGGTGCCGGTAGCTGATGGCCCGTATCAGCGGTGAGGTCGATCAGCTCCCTCGCCGTCGCGAACGCCTCCGGCGTGGACAGGAGCCTCAGCTCTTCCTCGGTAGGCACCGGGGAGCTGGGCGGTGCCGGACTCGACGGCCCTTGTGGTGCCGGAGTCGACGGCCCGGTGCACTTCTTGTGCACTGCCTCAGCCTGTACCGTTTTAGTCGGAGGCGGCTGGGCTAACGGCTTCTGCTGCTGCTTCGCAGAGGCCGTCTTCGGCACCTTGTGCTTCTTCCCCGGAGAGAGGGAGCGGTGCCGGGTCTTCGGTGCCGGGTGCCGAGACGCGTCGGCACCGGAGCGGCTCGGTGCTGCCGGTGCGCTGCTCACGGAGGCAGGCTTCGGCGCCGATGGAGCTGGTGCCGGAGGTTGGAGAGCCGACTCCATAAGGAGTTGTTTCAAACGAGAGTCCCGCTCTTTTCTCGTACGAGGCTTGAAAGCCACGCAAATGGGGCACTTATCCGACCTGTGCGACTCTCCGAGGCAGCGGAGGCAGGAGTCGTGCGGGTCACTCACCGGCATGGGCCGCTGGCAAGCCACGCAAGGCTTGAATCCCGGTGCTCCGGGCATAAGCCCGCACCGGGGCGGAAGAAGAGGGCTAACCCCTCTAATTCCCTAACTACTATACTATACAACTAACTATACAACTATAACAAGAAACTTAACAAACTATTAACAACTATATACACTAAAGCTATGGAGAACGCTAGGGCTGTGGAGGTAAGGGAGCACTCCACTGTTCCTACTAGCCGTCACGGGCGGAAAGAAGGAACTGAGGAGCGGACGGGCCGGCTGGGGTATATATCCAGCGCCATAGCTGGATATATAGGGGGCGCCCAGGGGGCGCCCAGCCGGCCCGCCGGAGTTGCTAGGGTAAAAATGTTCCAAAGAACAGTGCACGCGCGGCGCGCACACCTAAATGGAATGCATAGGAGCAATCACTCGAAGAAGAACCCTAAAATTCCTGTAACACACTTCTCGAAACTCCTGGCTGGCTCACCAGCCTGTAGCCTGATTTGGAGTATGTTAGTAGTGTTGATTTATTCACTTAATTTACTCTTATTAATTAATAATATAATGTTAATAATAATTATTGGATATTAATTAATGTGGGTTTTGGCTCACCAATATGTTTGATCAGAAAATAAAGTTCGTCCTGAATCAGGCTTCACAGAGTTTATAAAAGGAACTTCAAGGGTATGACAGGAAGTTTACACTGAGACAGATATAGTCATAAAGACCTTTTATTAAAATCAATGAAATAGCAAGCAAATGGTAAAACAGTTAGAATTACAGAGTTACAATTGTCTTACTGTTATTCGAGAGATACGGATGATAATACAATATTATAAGCTGCAAATGTGGTTAATACTCACACTCTGTTTTAATAACCTGGTGTTGGAAGAGACAGGGCCACGCCGTGGCAGGTCCGTTTTCACACCTCTTAGCAGAGGAAGCTATATGCAGAGCTGTTAAAGCGGTTTATTCTTTAACTTAACCCAATAAATCTTAAACTAAATAAAATATAGGCTTAGGGAAACCAAGCTTAGCCTAGTCCCTTAAATTTACAGTTTGAAAAGAAATAAAGTACGGACTATTAATAGTTAATAGCCGTCGTAGATGGGTAGCATCGATACGTTGTTGAAGGTGGAGGCAATGAAGAGTTGACGGGAGTAGATAGGTGGGTAGATTCCCTGCCTAATGGCGAGCTGCCTCGCCTTTTTATAGGGCATTAGTCGGAAATCCTTCTCCTTATGTCCAAATTTCATCCTTCCCCCCCAGAAATGTTAGGGTACACTTACCCCATAGGCTAGTATGTATGTGCGTATGGATAACAGGTAAGTACGCATTTATGGTGTACTTGTTACATTTGTCATACCACTTTGAAAAATCCTCTTTGTCATCTTCCATTATTCATTGGTTTAGGCAAAAGGTCTCTAGACATCTGTGTGGGTGTTTTGTCTATTATTACTTTCCTGGGTAAGGGTCCCAAAATGTGCTAACTTTGCCTTAGCTTCACATACAGGGTTTTGGCCTTGCATTACAGCCAAACTTATTTTAATACAAATCTATAAGCCTATTACATCAAATACTCAAATTTATAAGAAAAAGATATATTTATACAGGCCAGCAGATTAATCCTTAGGGCTACAGGGCCCGCACAGGGCCAGCTTCCCCCAGGCATGGCCTTACCAGCTGGCCCCTAGCCCTGATTTGGGCAGGGGCCACAGGGCCATTTCAGCACATGTTCCTTGTGGTTCTCAGCCTCTCTGCTGAGCCTGCCCCACTAGTGCAAAATGTGGAGGTGAGTTTGTGATGCGGGAGCTGGAGCTGAGACCCACCAAACTCATTTCACATAGTCCCCCCTCCAGAAAACTGCTAGGAGAGGGGAACTGAGCAGGGCTGGAGTTGGACTGGTTAGAAGCTTTGGAGCTCAGTGCACATTCCCGAGGGCTTCCAGGTGCTGGGGAAGAGACAGGGGCGGCTCTTTGTTTCTTGCCACCCAAGCACAACTGTCAGGCGGCTTTCGGCGGCACGCCTGCAGGCAGTCCGCTGGTCACGCAGATTCGGTGGCATGCCTGCGGGAGGTCTGCCAGTGCCGCGCCTTCAGCGTCCCCGCCGCCAAATTGCCGCTGAAGCTGCGGGACTGGCGGACCACCTGCAGGCATGCCACCGAATGTGCGTGACCAGCGGACTGCCTGCAGGCGCGCCGCCGAAAGCCGCCTGACAGTTGTGCTTGGGGTGGCAAGAAACAAAGAGCCGCCCCTGTCTCTTCCCCAGCACCTGGAAGCCGCACCTGCCTTCCAGATTTGAACACCTCAAAATTCAGGAGTGCTCAAGCTCGGTTTGGGCAGCTTTTACTTCATTTCTCCCAAATCAGTTTCCCCTGCAAGGTGCCAACTGAAGGTGTTGGAGAACAGAGAGATTGGGTGGCCTCCTAATGCCTGGAAAAGAGACAAAGGCCGGAGGAGGGAGTGTCAGTGCCTGTGCGGACTTCTGGGAAGTGCATGGGGTGGAAGGGAATGCTGGGATGCTTTGGAACAACTCCATACAAAGCCAGTCAGGACTCTGGGGGAGCCTCCTCTCTGAGCAGACTGTCTCCAGGGCAAGAAGCTTACACCTTCCTGGATCTGACCTCAGAGCATTCAGCATGCCCTTCCACGTCATGCACTTTCCACAGCGAGTCTGCCCGGGCTGGTCCTGGGGCAGCCAGAGGTCCCTGCACCCCAATTCCACAGTCAGATGTGACTCTCAGCCAGACAGTAAAACAGAAGGTTTATTAGATGACGGGAACACAGTTTAAACAGAGCTTGTTGGTACAGAAAACAGAACCCCACTGTCAGGTCCATCTTGGGGGGTGGGGAGCCCAGAACCAAGTTCTGGGTCTCTCCCCATTTCCCCAGCCAGCTCCAAACTGACACTCCCTCCTCTGGCCTCTGTGTCTCTTCTGGACAAGGAGGCCACCTGATCTCTTTGTCCCCAACACCTTCAGTTGGCATCTTGCAGGGGAAACTGAGGCACCCACACAGTATTCAGAGAAAATATTAAGAACATTCCCACTTCATCACAACAGATGCAACAAAATATAATACTGTATATTGAAGTAGGCAAGTGCTGCTTCTGACTTTCCACTTTTAATTGACCCTTGTAATCTTGTGGCACTGACGCGTTGTAGCTTCATTTTATATCGGCTTACAGGGCGGGAGCGGGGGGGGCACCACCATTTTGGGCCCCACCAAAAATTATACAAACCTGCCGCCTATGCTCACCAGCGGGGGGGAAGTGCAGAGACTCAGCCCCAGCCGCGCCGCCGGGGGAGTGCTGGGGGGTGGTTCCCCCCTGTCCCCCAAACCCGCACTGCCCCCCCCGTGGCCTGCCTCCCCCCTCTGGCCCCCCCCCAGAGGCCTGCCCCCCATGGAAGCCTGGGGTGCCCCTGCCCACCGCCGAGGATCCTCCCCCCACGGAGGCCGGGGGCACCACTGCCCCCCCATGGGGGGGCAGCATAGGGCCCCAGAATATCTAGGGACAGCCCCAGTACCCACCACTCTGCCCGCAGCCAGCCCCTGCTGCACCCGCTGCCCGCAGCCAGCCAGCCCCTGCCACACCCCCTGCCCTGCCCCTAGCCAGCCTCTCACCCGTCTCCAGCCAACCTCTGCCTTGCCCGCAGCCAGCCCTGCACCCCCTGTCTCCAGCCAACCCCTGCCCTGCCTCCAGCCAGCCCCGCACCCCTTTGTCTCCAGCCAACCCCTGCCACACACCCCTGCCCAAAGCCAGCCAGCCCCACACCCTGTCAGGTTATTCATTTATTTTCATTAAATATGTAGACTAAATAATGAAATTAATAAATTTTCAAGTCGAACGTGTATTAATTCTAATGAACAATGCCACATTATGCAGTATTCATTTTTGAAAGTTTATAATCGATGCTCTGGGGGGAGGGGTGGGGGTGGAGGGCGCAAGGTGGAAGTTTCGCCTAGGGTGCAAAGTATCCTTTCACCGGCCCTGGTGACACACCTACCAAGTGTGTGAGTGTCACATGAAGGTCATGACACTGGACAGGGCTGCCCTGAAATCTGACTCACTCTCCAGCCTGGGTTATCTCACTCTAGGATGACCAGATAGTAACTGTGAAAAAATGGGTTGGGGGTGGAGGGTAAGAGGTGCCTATATAAGAAAAAGTCTCAAACACGGGACATCTGGTCACCCTATCTCACTCAGATCTAGGTTTCCACCCCATTTACACAGGGAGGAGGGGAAAGTTAGCCACAAGAGTCACCATCTTTTGTGCTTAGCTTTAGGAGTGATGGCAGGTGGCTCAGGCTGGATCCACTCACAAACCTGCACCAGTTTAATGAAAGGGGTGATTTGAAGTCGGTTTAGTTCAACTGGCACAGCTTTGGGTGGAGGCTCTTATATCTGTTTAAACTTGCATGGATCAGCCGATCTCTTACAGGGGCAAGTGAAACTAATATAACCCAAGTTAAAGCCGAGAAAGAGTGCTCACACACAGGGGTTTGCACGGATTTAATTGCATTGGATTTTAAATTAAACTGTTGTAAATTCTCAGTGTGGATTGGAGCAACCTGTGTGGAACCTGGAGCGAAGAGTGAAGGGTTTGGGGGAGGCACCACCAGGGACTCAGTCTGCATGAACATGTCTGGAATGTTGGCTGCAGTTGCAGCACTTCTTTAAATCATTCTCTGAGCAAAGATCTGGTTTAATTTTACTAGTGTGGAGACCTTTCATGGTACAGGAGACAGGGTGGCAGTGGACAGTCTGATGTAGTGTAGTCTGTTGTCGCGCTGAGAGCTAGAAAGCCAGAGGAACCCCAGCATCCAGCAGCCTCATTAGAAAATCCCCTTTGGATTCATTACATCAGAATCCTCTTGGCTGAATGCCCCACCAATATCTCAGTGCCTCCTGCTGTCCACGCTCCCTCCTGAACCCCAAGACTAGTGCTCCTGTCCAGGGCCGCCCAGAGGGGGGGGCAAGAGGGGCAATTTGCCCCAGGCCCCGAGCCCCACAGGGGCCCCCACCAGAGTTTTTCGGGGCCCCTGGAGCGGGGTCCCTCACTTGCTCCGGGGGGCCCGGCAAACTCTTGCGCGGCCGGGCGCAGGAGCTGCTTCTGCTCCCGGTCTTCGCCGGCGGGGGGTCCTTCCGCTCCGGCGCGGAACGACCCCCCGCTGGCGAATTACCGCTGAAGACGGAGCGGGACCCGGCGCCGAAGCGCAGCCCGGTCTTCGGCGGTAATTCGGCGGCGGGGGGGCCCTTCCGTTCCGGGACCCGCCGCCGAAGTGCCCCGAAGACCCGTGGCGGGCCCCCCTCCGCCGAAGACCGGGCTGCGCTTCGGCGCCGGGTCCCGCTTAGGCGGCGGGGGGGGGGCCCCGCCGCGGGTCTTCGGGGCACTTCGTCGGCGGCTCCCGGAACTGAAGGGCCCCCCCGCCGCCGCAGACCCCGGGCCCCCGGAATCCTCTGGGCGGCCCTGCTCCTGTCCCATGTCACTCACTAACAGCCTTTCCCAGCCCTGCTTAGCTTGTAGCTCCTGGTAGGGCGGAGAGCTGAGCCCTTCCCACAGGTTAATGAATAATCAGGCTATTTGCTTTCAGGGCCTTGCTGTGATCCTGTGTCTATGGCAGAAGCAGGAATAGCTTTCCGAAGGACACCCAGCCTGAGGTAACCCACTTCCACCAGTGACCAGTCCCAGCCCACCACCAGTCTGAGGAGGGGCCATGCCAGGCGTATCCCCAAAACAGCCACAGACCCTCCACACACCTGTTACACTCCACCTACCGCATACAGTGGGCCTCCAGTTCATGTGCCATGGGGAGATTTGGGGGTGTTGGCAGAGCCATGGATTCAGGGGGTGCCCAAGTGTGGAACAGTGGGGTTGTTGTCAGGAGGGGAGTGGAACACAGAACGGAAATACCCAGGAGAGGGACTGTGGGTCAGGAACAGGGAGCATCTGTGAACTGGGGAGGAGGAAGCCTGTGCTTGTAATAGCAGGAGTAGCTGTGGGTCAGGACTGAGGGGCACTGGCAGAGCTCAGTGTGAATGACAACTAACACTTAAAACAATACTTTTGAAAATCTGCTTCTCCCTCTCTCCCTCCCCACGGCTTCTTTGTGTCACCGGAGTGGGAGGAAGTGCTCTTTCTGGGGTGCATATTGCTGCAGCGGTGCTCGGAGAGCTGGACCCCCTCATTAGAAAGAGAGGGGGTGGGCTCTGGGAGCCTGGAACTTGCTTCCCCCCACACACTCCAAAATAGCTTGAATTTGGCAACTTTCACTCTAAAAGATGCCTGCCGTCGAGGGTCTTTCGGGAGGGTGAGAGCATGCTGCTGAAGTGGTATGGGGGGTCGGGGGCCAGCTGAGCTCCTGTGACATCAACGATTTGAAAGCTGCCGAGATTGGAGTTAGTTGAACTATACTGATTGTATAACTACCTCTGTCAGGGCACCCAGAGCCTGTAGTATTTTAAATCTAAATAAACTGAGGGGGAATAACTCCGCTCCTGGCCAGTATGTCAGAGCAGGGCTAGCTTTCCATGAACTCTGTCCCATGGCACCAAGCCTGCCAGAGACCCACAGCGATAGGAATTCACTGTTGTTCCCCTGCTCGCTGTGGACTGTACCGTTTCCCAAAGCTCCACCCTACTCACGCCTAGTGCGCAGGCACCCTTGGCCTGGCACCTTGGCTTTGATACAAGGGTAGCTGCCTTGTTCTCCAAGATGGCTTTCTCCCTTCCCAGTGGTCATGTGCCCTGAGGCTAAGGGACTATCCCTCCAGGGCACTGGAATGGGCTCAGCAAAGACACCACAGTGTAGTGGGTTCTGATTCCAGCTCACTTATGGGCTTCCTGAAAAGCCCCTCCCCATGACTCAGCTTCACAGCCTGTAAAATGAGGCTACACTGCTTCCTTATGTCTTGGAGGTGTTGCCAGGCTGCTTAAAATGTGAGCTCTTTGAGGCAGGGACTGCCTCCAAATAACAAATGCAGTGGTGTTTGTAAAGAGCTTTAAGATCCTGATGTGGAAGGGACTAGGGGAGGGCGAAGGGTTAATATTATAAGGTGGTGACAAACCCAGTATGACCACCTAGGCTTGTGTGTTTCTCACTGAGCCACGCACCAGCCACTGAGAAGATTGTGGCAGCAGCAGAATCCAGCCTGCTTCCTTCTGCTCCAAAAGCACAAGGAGAATCTCCATTGGGTGTTAGCAGTACAGGACCTCTGACACACAGCTGAGCAGCTCAGATCCAGCTTTCCCTCACACACACATACTGTTTGTAGCCCTTCCCTGTTCAGGTGAGAGTGAGTGGTGCTAATGTCTCGGGTCGTCCCTGGTTATCCCAGGGCTGAACTGGCACAGATTTTCCAAAGAGCTGTGGAAGAGAAGCCAGGAGCCCAGCTTCCAGACACAGGCTCTGTCCAGGCTGCCCCCATGGTGTGATTGCAGTGAGGCATGGATGGTCTCCCCAGTCCCTGGGATCAGATGCCGCCGGCTTCTCACTGTGGCGACCACCTGAGGGGAACTGGGCTTATTTAGTCTGAAGAAGAGAAGAGTGAGGGGGGATTTGATAGCAGCTTTCAACTACCTGAAAGGGGGTTCCATAGAGGATGGAGCTCGGCTGTTCTCAGTGGTGGCAGATGACAGAACAAGGAGCAATGGTCTCAAGTTGCAGTGGGGGAGGTCTAGGTTGGATATTAGGAAACACTATTTCCCTAGGAGGGTGGTGAAGCACTGGAATGGGTTACCTAGGGAGCTGGTGGAATCTCCTTCCTTAGAGGTTTTTAAGGTCAGGATTGATAAAGCCCTGGCTGGGATGATTTAGTTGGGGATTTGTCCTGCTTTGAGCAGGGGGTTGGACTAGATACCTCCTGAGGTCCCTTCCAACCCTGATATTCTATGATTCTATGATTCATGCAGCAGCCTCATGCAGTGGTGTAAAGGGCAGCTTGGGCCAAAGCCTGGCTTCTAGATCAGATTAAATGCAAACACCAGACACGCACTCACGTGGAAACATACAGCCCAGCTCCTTCCTTAATTCTCCCCTCCCCCATAACCCACCTTCCCCACTACTGTGTATGACTCATCTAGATATGGGGCGGGTCTCTGCTCCTAGTGCCCCCTATGCAAACTGCTGGAGTCTATGGGCTCTCCCTAGGCTCCCCCTCTGCTATTGAGGCCAGGTGTTGTGGGCGGCCTGTCTCTTGGGACAGGATGGACCCCATGAGCCATGAGGAGGCGGTTCCCGCTGTGCTCCTGCCTCCAGCTTTTCTGTGTTGCCAGGGGCGGCTCCAGGCACAATCGCAGCAAGCCGCGGGGGGTGGTGCGCCGGTCGCCATGAGGGCGGCAGTCAGGCTGCCTTTGGCTGCATGCCCGCAGGAGGTCTGTTGGTCCCGCAGTTTCTCACTGAGCCACGCACCAGCCACTGAGAAGATTGGCTGATCCGCAGAACTGGCAGATCACCCGCAGAAACGCTGCCGAATCCGCGTAACCAGCGGACCGCCCGCAGGCATGCCGTCGAAGGCCGCCTCACTGCCGTGCTTGGGGCAGCAAAAACCACAGAGCCGCCCCTGCGTGTTGCTGCATCCAGGACGCTGCTGTCCAGAAGCCTCAGCCCCAGGGAGGATGGGAAAGGCCTTTAACGTGTCCCACACCGACTGCTTCTGCTCATTACTTACAGGGATACCCAGATGCTCCCTGCCCATGTGCAGCTCTCTGAGTGCTCAATCCCAAGATCCTCCCAATGAGTCAATGCTATTGCATCGGATCCGAACGCCGGTAATGCAGCCCTAGGCCCCAGCGCGGCACCTACTCCCAGCCATGTTTGTTCTGTCTTCACATCGCTCCAGTTTCGGTAGGAGGGAAGCAGCAGCAGCAGGATCGTAGGGTAGCAGCCAAAGTGCATGCACAGAGCCCTGCCACACAGCTCACGGCCAGCGCAGCCACCGCACGCCCCAAGGCATGCAGACATGCCGCTTGGCCCAGTGATGGCGCATTGCAGGCTGGGTATTGTAGCCACCAAGGATGCCAATTAGGTGGCAGTTTGTAATTAATATGTACAAAGGAGACAGCGGCCACAGGCTCTTGTGTGGGCAAAGCTTTGAGAAGGCATTAAATGATTAAAGTCAGTTAATACCAGGGGAGTTGGGAGGATCTTTGGAGGTTGTTTTATTGAGTGCGTGACTCCCACTGCTTCCTCCGCCCATCTCCAGACCTTGGCAAGCCTTTGAAACGAAAAGCATTCCTGTCCTTTCGCAGCTTGCTAATGGGCATGCTTGGGGGAGCTCAGTTTCCCTCGCCCTTTGCCAAACAAAATGCACTGCTCTCTGCCAGATGTAGTCCAGCTCTTGCAATAGGTTTGCTCTGTGCTGTCAGCTCGCCTGCAAAATGAACTGCCTTCTGAGCCCACCAGCCGTGATGCCACAGACCTGAGCAAGAGCTAAATTGTCTGAATCTGAGCTGTAATCGGGTGGATCTAGACACCAAATTGTCTCCAAATTCATCTCCTAACAGCTCTGAATCATATGCCGTAGCTTTATATCCTGCAGGTCTGTAACCCATGGTCAGGTCTAGCACAAAACAGCCCAGTTCTTGGAAAGAAGATGTGTTTTTCCCAGAAGACACCCTGGTATGATTCCTCCTGAGTGATGCTGCCTAGCAGTTTGCATCATCTTTCCGCTCCAGTGGGGCGTACTGTAGCTGTCCAATGCCCTGAGGGTACAAGCGAGCCTCCCAGCCGGGGTCGACAGACTTGGGCTAGTGGGGCTCAGAGCAGTGCTCTAAAAATAGCAGCGTAGACAGCACCTGGATATTGCAGCTCTGACTGGAGGTCTTGCCCTGAATCCCACCCCCTGCCTAGGCTTCAGAGCCCAGAGCTCTAGCTCTGAGCACGCATTTATTGCAGCCAGTGGGAGCGGAGGGGGCTGGCAGCTCCAAAAATCAGGCCATTACTGAGTCACTCTGTGATGCTGCTCGGAGGAGTAAAGCATTCTGGGAGGGAATGTGACATCTCAGCGTTCATTTTTCATCAAGATGCGGAAATCCTTAGAGGAGCGTCCAGAAACCTCTGGGCATCACTGCGTTGTATTGGGGCAGGAGGGTTCCCTTTCCACAGCATGTCTGCTGAGTGCCCGCTCTCTGTGTCCTTATTAATACAGGTGTTTGCAGGGAAATCGTCCCTGCACTGCTCTCCGGATGGGGATGATTAATTATTGCTAATAATACACTGTGATTAAACTGTCAAGCATGGAGCTTTAAAGACAAATCAGCAACTGCCGGTCCCTTTCCCCAACCAGCTTGCTGCTTAAATTAAACATAACAGTGTGTGGGCAGGTTTCTCTTTCCCCTGCTCCTTCCCCAAAAGCAAGGTCTGACTCAGATTCCAGAGGTGAAAAAAAACCTCCAAACCTTGAGCTTAAGCAAAAATCCCAGTTTTGTTTTTTTTTGGAAGATACAACGTGCCTATTGAGCTGGAGAGATGCAGATTTCAGTGCATCTAAACACACCAGTGGTGTCCTAACATCCTGGGTCACGGGGACGTATTCAAGAGGGAAGCCTTTGATACTTCAAGCTGGGTTCACTTCCAGTCCCAGTGTGTTAGTTATATCATCTTAAGAGTGCCTTAGACACAAAGGGCCTGATTCCAACCTTACATGGATTTTACCCGACTTCAGTGGAGTTACTGCTGAATTCTACAGGTATGAGACCAGAATGAGGCCCCCAGGGGACCAAATTCAGACGACCTGGGTAAGGGGAAAAGAGTGTAAAACTAAGGGAGCATGACTCTAGCACCTTGGGGGAAGAAGGTGTAGATTATTGAGCTCTTCACCTCTGTATTTGGCCCAGCCAGTCCAAGCTGCTTAGGTGTATCAGGAGGGTCTGCTCATCAATGACTTTGGCCGCCAGACTCCCAATTGCCCTCAGTTATAGTCATGCAATTTAAGTGGGGTTGCCACGGGCTCATATGGGCAGAATCTGGCCACCTGCATTTAAGGAGCTGCTGATTTCTTCTCTGGGCTCACTTGGCCGCAGAAACATGAGGAGGTCTGGTTGCTACCGTCTCCTTCCTTTGCAAACCCAGTCATAGTGCTGTTGGACTGGCTTGTGGCCTCAGACCAGGCCTATGCTTTACACACCTCCAGCTGTATAGCACACTAGCCTGGGGCTTGGCAGACAGGATTCAATTCCAGGTGTAGACTTCTTGGGTAAGTCATGTAGTGCCTTGTGCCTCAGTTTCCCCTCTGTGCAATGGAGGCTCTCAGATGCTCTGGAAATGGAAGCCATAGAAGTGCTGTACATAGGGTTAGAGTGGTGCTGGGGGGCCTAGGGTGGCTGTCATTAGGCACCTGTGTTTGAAATCTTTGCCTCAGTTTTCACCTGCTGTTGTTCATGGGTTGTTAGTTGCAAGTTGGAAGTTGAAATCAGTCTCCAGCCCAGATCATTTTTCTCCCGTGTGGAGACAGACTGGACCCACGTCTGCCTTCAGTCACGCCTGCACCAACACCGACTTCCTTCCGTGGTGTGTGTTTGTTGGGCACTCACAAGGACTGGGCACATTCCAGGCCAGAATTCCCAAGAGGTGCAGCACCCAGCTGGTCTCTAAGTGGGGGTAGGATTCTCCATGGTTCTTGGTGGGCACTGGACCCTTTGGGCAAGCTGGCCGCCAGTGGTATATTACTGCAGTGTTGCTCAGCAGGGCTAAATTTCTGGCCATGCACATTTATTATTGGGTCCACCCCCAGGCTGAGGGACTTGAGCTAGAACCCTAGGACAAAGGTTCTAGTCGTGGGTCCCTTCTGCTCTCTGTGGGCCCAGTAGCGAGCCACCACTAGCTCCTAGCAGGCAAAGCTGTACCTGAGGAGCCCAGGTTCACGGAGAGCCAACCCAACAGCCAGCCACCAAACTGCAACAAATGAACGTGCTGCAGCCAGCGACCCTGGGAAGCAGGGCACCACCCTATGGGCACAGGCCCCAATACCGGAACTTGCAATGCCCCTATGGAACTGGGAGGGACTGGAGACAGAAAGGGCCACTTTCGGCATTCAGCCAAGGGCTCCCTGTGCTCCAGTCCACGGTGGCCTACGGACAGCTGCCAGGTGAGTGCTTTACTCGAGGCAACGGGGGCCCAGCACATTTCAGGGTGGCTGCCATGGGACCTCAGCCTGGAGTGCTCCGGGAGAGCAGCTTAGGGCACAGGCAGGACTGGGCGAGCAGATTCTACATGTTTCTTGTTCACCAAATTTGGGGGCGGCAAAGGGGTCACAGCTGAACAGCAGAACCCACGGTCTCCTGACTTGGCTCCCATGGCCTTTGCTCCACACTCTCTCCCCTTTAGATTTTCTTTTCTCCAGTTAATTCCTATTTCACTCTCACTGGGGGTTCTTCCCCTTGATCGCTGCTCCCTGCCCACCGGTAGCACCAATGCCAGGAGACATTTCCATGCAAGGCCTCCACAAAGAGCTGCCTGCTTGGTGGGGGACACGTAGAGCCACTTGTCCTGGATGTCGCTGTGGGTTAAAAATGACCGGGGGGGTGAAGTACCTGAATGTGACGAAGGAAGGAAGGGCAGTCACATGGACACTTGCATGGTTCATAGGAAGCCTGTGCTACTGAGTGACCTGCGGCATGGACCGTGGGCCGGACTCGTAGAGGTGCTCAGTGTCCACAAAACTAGCTGAGGGGTGCCCTGAAAGTCAGATACTGTCTCCTAATTGTTTTATGGTTGGCATCACCATCCTCACAGGGGGAAAAAAAGCCCTTTTCACGTCCTGAGGCTCTATAAACTTAAGAACATAAGAACAGCCATACTGGGTCAGACCAAAGATCCATCCAGCCCAGTATCCTGTCTACTGACAGTGGCCAATGCCAGGTGTCCCAGAGGGAGTGAACCTAACAGGTAATGATCAAGTGATCTCTCTCCTGCCATCCATCTCCACCCTCTGACAAACAGAGGCTAGGGACACCATTCCTTACCCATCTAATAGCCATTTATGGACTTAACCTCCATGAATTTATCTAGTTCTCTTTTAAACCCTGTTATAGTCCTAGCCTTCACAACCTCCTCAGGCAAGGAATTCCACAAAAGGCCTGAAAGGCTTTATTAATTATTATTATTTTTATTGCTTGTTTTTTTGCCTTAGGTATGTCAGGCATGTCATGCAGTGAAGGAAGAGACCCCTGGCTGTATAGATGGGGGGGAATGCCCTGAGATAATGTTATTTCAGAGGAAAACAACAAACAGAATTTTCCAGATTGCTAAAGGCAGGCCACCCTTAGTAGGTCCATTAGGTCACTGTCCAAAGAAAGTTATTGACTTATGCTAGGCAGTATAGCCCAGTGGACTCTGGACTGGGACTTGATCTGGGTCCAATTCCCAGTTCTGTCACTGAACTGTTCAGTGACCTTGGGCAAGTCCCTTCCTGCCCCGTGCCTCAGTTTCCCCTTCTGTAAAATGGGGGTCATATTCTGTTTTAGCAAAGAGACTTTCTCCAAATTGTTGCTCAGGTGTTGGAGTTGAGTAATAAAAAACAAACATTTTTGGGGAAGGATACCTCAGTGGTTTGAGCATTGGCCTGCTAAACCTAGAGTTGAGTTCAATCCTTGAGGGGGCCATTTTGGGATCTGGGGCAAAAATCTAGGGATTGGTCCTGCTTCGAGCAGCAGGTTGGACTAGATGACCTTCTGAGGTCCCTTCCAACCCAGCTATTCTATGATTTCAAATAAAAATCTCACCCCCTCTCAGTTGGTCAGGTCACCCTTGCATGATGGGTCTGGTGTCACAATCCTACCAGGTACTTGTAAAGATAATTAAAGGCCCATCCACTGAATTAGGGGAACAGCTCAGTATTTGTTCACACAACTAACCATTTTGCATGAACACTTGCATGCGTGGGCTATGCACATGTCAAACAACTGCTCCAGCACCATTTGCACATGCAGCTAAGGAGGCCAAAATGCCTCATAGAAACACAGCAAAATCTGTCATCACACCCAAAATATGAATCAATAAATCAACGGGGCTATTCCCCAGGTCTTCTCCCCACCTCTGTGCCCCTTCCTTCCATAGATCTGTCTATTCCCATCGCTCATTCCAAAGTCCTACTGTGCCATGGCCCACTCCATTCAGGAATCTCCTTTTTATACCTCCAAGCCCCTGTCCCCATGCTGCATGCCCCCTTATCCCATGGGGTCTCAGCCTGCGGGGTCATGAAGAGGTCCCAGGGGAGTTAGCATTTCTATATGGCTAGATGGACAGGACAGTCCCAATGCTTTTTTTTTTTTTCTGGAGGGTGGTATCTGTATAAGGCCCAATCTGTGCAAGGGTGGCAATGGCCTGGGGCGGAGGGGAGAGGTTACAGTTCCTGGGAAGGGAGGTGCTAGGTGAATGTCAGGAAGTCTCATGAATACCTTATTAGATGCAGAGGCACTGCCCTGGCTCTCTCACACACACACCCCACGCCACTCAGGAGGTTACACACAATTTGTAGCTGCACAGTCCCAGCTTCTCCCCCTCCCCCATTCCTGCCCCCAATCCCAGCCTTACTTCCCCATTCCCAGCCCACCCCTCTCCCTCCCAGCCCCAATCCAATCCCTCACTTCCAACCCCACAGCCTAACACCTAGTCCCATACCCCTAATCTCAGCCCCAAGTCCCAGACCCCCATTCCCACTTCAGCCCCTTCCCCCAAATCCCAGCCCCCCACCCCAGCCCCTTCCCCAAATCCACCTATTTTCACCCCAGCCTCTTCTCCCAAATCCCAACCCCATCGCATCCTACCCCCAAAAATCCCATTCCACCCCAAATTCCAGTCTCCTCGCCCATCCCATCCCCCCATCTCCTCCCAGCCCCGCCCTGTGCAGAGCCGCAGTGCGCATGCCCGCCATCTCCCTCCCGCTTCTCAGCGGGCACCGCCTTGCCCGAGCGCGAAGGCTGTCGCGGCCCCGACCCATGGCAGCGATTGGCTGCGAGAGCCCTCACTCGCCGGCGCCGCGAGCGGCGATTGGCAGCGGCCTGCGGGTGGGCGGGCGGAGCGGCGAGTATATAAACTCGGGGGGCGACAGCTCTCTTTCCGCTGCGCCGCGCCCGCTGTTCAGGAGGAGCCGCTGCTGCCGCTCAAGGTCCCCCCCTTCACGCGACGCGCCATGGCCGCCAACCCCATCGTGTTCTTCGATGTAGCCGCCGACAATGAGCCGTTGGGGCGCATCACCTTCGAGGTACTTGGGCGCAGGGAGGTCCCGCGAGGGGTCCGGCGGCGCCATTTCCTGGCAAGGGCACGAGGCCATTTTGGGCGGGAGGGGGGCGCGCGCGCGGCGAAGGGGACCGGCTGGGAGCGCGCGCGCGGGTGGTCGAGCGGGAGCGAGCGCGTGCCTGGTGGCCGCTATGGGCTCCACGTGGCTGAGGCAGCCCGGCGCGCGAGGCGCTGCGCGAGGCACTGGGGAGGCCGGGCGCGCGCCCCGCTTCCGAAGGGCGGGGCCCCCGAAGGCGGCATGCGGGGCCGGCCCCACCCCGCGCCGCATTGGCAGGGATCGGAGCGGCGGCCCCTCCCTTCCCCACCGCCATCGCCTCTGCAGTGAGGCCGCGGCGTTGGCGGCGGCGCCCGCCCCTCTCCGGAGTCCGCATCGCCCCGCTGGGCAGCTGCCCCGCGCGCCCGCGCCGTGTCTCGCTCGCTGACCCGCAAAGGCTCCAGCCTCGCGCCCTGCCCCGCGCCGGCGGGTTTCCAGGCGGTTCCGGAATGTGCCCGCGCTGCCCCGGGGACCTCGGGCGGCTCCTGCGCTCGCAGACCCCGCCCTTGATGGAGAGCTCGTGGTCGCTCATTAGCCCCACGCTGTAATTGAAGCGCCATCACGCTGCTCTTGCTCCCCAGACCACGTCCCTCTCCAGACCCTGCATATCCGAGCCGCCTGTTAGCGGCGATCGGGGTGTGCTTCGTGCTGGAGTGAGATTCTCCGAGCCCTCGTCTTGCCTCGGGGACTTCTTTTGGAGGCGAAGATATGCTCTAGTCCCCAAGCTCTTAATCCTGTAGCCATTCGCTTTATTCATAGTTAAATCAGCAATCATGGAATGGCGGTTATAGTACTCTGAACCCAAGGACTGCATGCTAAACTGCCTGCTTGTGTAACTGCCCCTCATTTTGGGTCAGAAACGTCACTTTCTGTGAGCTTGCCCAAGCTGAGGTGTGAAAAGGATAGCCAGGTTTATTGATGCAGGCATTCCTTCAGAAGTGATGTGCCAATTCTTCATTTATTCACTCAAATTTAAGGTTTTGTGTGCCAGTAATACATTTTAACAGCTTTAGAAGGCCTTTCTATAAGTCTATAATGTATAACTAAACTATTGTTGTATTTAAAGTAAATAAGCTTTTTAAAATATTTAAGAAGCTTCATTTAAAATTAAATTAAAATGCAGAGCTGCCAAGACCCAGGCAGTGTAAGTGCTGCTGAAAATCAGCTTGTGTTGCACACGTGCCATAGGTTGCCTGCCTCTGTTCTAACATGTAAGGGCTTGTATGATATGGAGCAGAGAGCAAATGCCTAACAGTTCTGGGAGGGGTGTTAATGTTGTAGACTGTTGTGAAGACCACTAATTCTCTGTAGCAATACCTTTCATTGGGGCAACAAAGCACTTTGTAGATTTTAAGCAAACCAGAGTTCAGACTGTCAGTAAGTGCTCTGACAATTGTACTCCATTAATCATTGGTGTTTGATTGTCAAACTTGAGGTTAATAGTAGGCTCATCACCAAAAGAGATGGTTACATAAATCAGATTCTTGACTCTTTGGTATGCTTGTCATATAGCAAAACCTGTGTCCCAGTGGTTGAGAATAAGCTTTGAGCAAGACTTTCTAACTGGTCTCATTAACCACTCAAATAACTTTCCTTTTGGAACATAAAGGCTACTCCGATGGACAGGTATGTAAGTGCATAGACTGTAGTCAACAGACAGTGTATCCTTTGTCCAGCGACTCCATTTTGTCTGAGTCCCTCTGACACAGTCCAGTCCCACAGAAAGAATAGCGGAAACCCGCTGCTGCTTCCTGCACACTACTGTACCAGGAAATGAGCCTGGCTTAATAACCCTTCTAACAAGGCTACAGTTGGACCAAGTGTATGCTTTTGTCTCATACAAAACTATCAGCTTCATAAAAGATGATGCAGAATCTGGTGAATGAATTTAATAATGGAGTCTAATCCTTGTTCCAGCTGCCAGGTTCTGCTCATATAAGGAGGAGCTGGTGGCAAAGGCCATGGAACAAGATAGTAAAGCATGGGTTGCAGAATCCTGGATTGCAGTTAAAGAAACCATTTCAATGCCATGTAGACTTTTGTCATGGGTTTCAAGTGATGGAATGTAGCCATAGCACAACTTGTATTCAACCAACTACAGCCACTGCAAGGTTCTCCCATAAATCGTTAGCTGTAGTATACTGATTTGTTTCTCCTGTTTTAGTAGTTGGCAAACGCTCTTTAAGCAAAATGACTTAACTGACTCTCTTTTCTTCTACAGCTGTTTGCAGACAAGGTTCCAAAGACAGCAGGTTTGTAAAAACTACTCAAGTTCATGGAGGCTGCATTGCAGTCTTCAGTTTTCAAACTTATTGTTAAAAGTAATTTTCACCCAGAGGCCTGCCAGTGGGTGTTCCTGTAAATTCCAACTGGTAATGACTGTCTTAAATTAACAGAAAACTTCCGTGCCCTGACCACTGGGGAGAAAGGATTTGGTTACAAGGGGTCCTGCTTTCACAGGATCATTCCTGGATTCATGTGCCAGGTATGCATCACTGACTTTCTTACTACTTGGTTATGGCCTCTTTCAGTAGTTTTGTTGCAGCGCCTAGACTTTGAAACAGTCAAAAAGAAGTGATTCTGCAATTTTATAGGACAGTCTTGCTTAGGGGTTCAAGACTGACAGTAAACAGACCAGAAGGCTGTCACTAGCCTTCAGGTTTTGTGCCTGATTGAGTAAAGGGGTGGCCTTGACTGTACCTAGTAGCTTGAGCAGCAGTCTTGTGTAGATTAGAAGTCTGCCTGACCAATTAGAACAGTAGGCATCACTGTGTTTCACTTGCAGTACTTGCTTTTTTGCAGGGTGGTGACTTTACATGTCATAATGGAACTGGTGGCAAATCCATCTATGGTGAGAAGTTTCGTGATGAGAACTTCATCCTGAAGCACACAGGTGCTGGCATTTTGTCTATGGCAAATGCTGGCCCCAACACAAATGGATCCCAGTTCTTCATCTGCACAGCTAAGACTGAGTGGTAAGTACTGTTGGAATCTGTACTCTTCATTCATCTCTGAACTTACTCAACACCTTTTTAGGGTTTTATTAACTTTCCCATAGCCCTCTAATGCATTGTCTAATAATTCTAGTGTAGTGTGGCCTGTTCATAGAACATACTGTCCCCAAAATGTTCCTGTGATCCTGATCAGCATACATAATGAAACCTCAAGCAATTCTGGTCTCAAGGTTTCTATGTGTAGTGAGACTGCATTGAGCCCTAAACTACAGTTGCTGTAACAGTGCCCAGAAGCAAGTGTGTAATCCCCCAGATCCTCTTGTATCTGACAAATTTTGAGGGTAATACTTCCTGTCTGGTGGCTCATCTCTCGCTTTCCATTGAGCATGATGGGAGGCTGGTAATTTTTATAGCAAAAACTGAGTTCTAACAAAGTTGCTGATTATGCAAGCTTATTGAAATCAGTGGTTTAATACAGTAGGTCACAAACAAGTCACACTGGTGCTTCTCAGCAACATGATCCCATAAAATGTGTTTTATCTTAGGTTGGATGGGAAGCATGTTGTCTTTGGCTGCGTCAAAGACGGGATGGAGGTGGTGAAGGCAATGTCTAGCCATGGAGCAAAAGACGGCAAACCAAAGAAGAAGATCACCATTACTCACTGTGGGCAGCTGTCATAAAATTCCTTTTTGTCTTAACCAACCATTCCTTCTGTAGCTGGGGCTAACATGCCATGGTGTTTAGCCCCTTGTAATTCTTGTGTTCCTGACTTACTGCTGCATTTCTATTGGGTTTCATTTCCCTTATCTTCACAAGTCTAGCTGCACTGCAGAGTTAAGTTTATGATTATGAAATTAAAACAAGCTAAACCACACGAGTTTTTTTCCTTTTTTATAAGGAAATCTGCTTAGGGCATTTGTGTAGCAATCATGTATTTTCCTGAGTGGCAAGAAATCCCCTTCTCTGAAGAAGTGTAGATTGGCTACTACATAATGGTTGTAGTATCAGTAGCTAGGTTTTAAAACTGTCCTACAGGGATTCCTTTAGGGAAATCCCTAGATTAAGCTACAGATGCTTCAAAACAGTTTTAATGTTGACTTGTCCCAGCAGCATGGGAGTTGAGTTGGCAGGCATCCACTGTAATACTCTTAAGGCCACTACAGAATGAATGGCTAAGCAGGGATTTTAATGGTAAAATGTGACTAGAAACAACCTCTGATACTCAAACTCCTATTTAGTTAGTTTGGTGCAGGGTAAGGTCCTAAGTGCTTAGATGTCTATTAGCAAAAGCCCTATTCTGTGTTTGTGAAACACAGCACAATGAGACACTGGGCAGGTTGACAGACACTACAGCTGGGATCGAGGCTCTGGGATCAATCCACCAGCTGTTGATTTAGCAGGTCTAGTAAAGACCCACCAAATCAACTGTAGATTGCTCTCCAGTCAACCCTTGTACTCTACCCTGAAGAGAAGAGTAAGGTAAGTTGACGGAGATTTTTCTCCTATTTGACCCCCACGGTAACTCGACCGAAGGTACATTGACTCCAGCATGTTAGTCATGTAGGTTGACTTACCATGCTAGTGTAGACATAGCCACTGAGTAGTTCATCTGCAAGCACTGCAACCTCTTGAATTTACCACTCCTTGCGCCATCCAGGCCAGGGGTTGCCAAACTTTTTGAGCCACATATGACAATCTTCAGAAGTTCAAGAGCTGGGGCATGCTTGCCAGGGTTGGGAGCAGGGGCCTGGACCTTTAAATTGTACTCACCATTCTCAGCAGGTACCAATTGTCTCTGGCACAAACCTCTAGTCCCACCACTCTGCAGAAGCCCTAAACTCCCTCTGTAGTCTGGTAGGCAGAGAATGTGTGGGGGGTGGGGGCTCATGAGCTGCATTTTAACTGTGAAAGAGCTGCATGTGGTTAGCCAGCTGTGGTTTGGCCACCCCTGATTGAGGCTCCCAGGAGGCATCCTGTCAGTACTAATGTACCAGAGCATTTACATTCAAAGCAGCATATAAAACACTAAATGAAACTCAATTGGAGAGGGCTTCCCTGGCATGGCTAAAGAAATCTAATGAAAATGTGATTTATGCATTGCATAGTCTCCAGCATCAATGTGTTCAGTTAGAATTATTGATTAGTGTGATGATCACAAGGCTAAGACAATGGCATAATGTCCCATAAAACAAATCTTACCCAAGTAAATACTGAAATTTAATGTCAGCAATGGAACTGCAATGTTACATATCCAGTGGTGTGATCCTTTGATACATGGCATGGTGTGCTTAGTATGTTGTATCTCAGCCCAATGCCATGCTACTAATCATTTGTCAGTAGCTGTATGTATCGGTGTCTGGCGTTAACACTAAAAGTAATCCTGCTTTCTAGAGGCACAGTATAGTGTGACTCCAATTTGAAATGAATAGCTGCCAACAATGGCAACTTCACAAAGATTTTGCATTAATACCATTGCTGTTTAGCTATTTAATAGTCTTCCTAAACTACTTGGCCTTTTTTAGGCCAATAAAGATCTTTATTGATATGTTCATAGCTACACAGTAGAATTGCATTACTTAAAAGCAACAGTGCTGTGGCACCTTATAGACTAACAGACTTATTGGAGCATGAGCTTTTGTGGGTGATTGCCCGCTTGGTCAGATGCATACAGATCCAGACTAACAGCTCCTCCTCTGATACTTGACACTAACTTAGATGATGCAGGCAGTAGGTGGGTATACTTGCATCCGCCTTGTGGTATCTCTATTATAAAATGGAAATTGAGGGTTGGGAGTCAAGTGGGGGTAAAGATTTTCATGGTAAAAATAGATGTAGAGGAAGCAGGAGAAATTCTCTTTTCAATGGGTGTCTCTTCTATTGCAAAGAGAAGTAGATAGTGATCTCTTCCTCCCTTCCCCAAGTCTCTTGGTACTGTAGCTGATTTGAAAAGGTACAAGTAACTTGTCTGCAACAGAAAGCTGCTCTTCCTACCTTCCACTTTCTTTTAGCACAAACTTGTGCCTGGCTTTTGCAACTAACACTTGCTGACAGTGGTTCTTGTTGCTGCATGACACATCTGTTTCTGGAGAGCTGGGAAGGCACTAGCAGCAGCTCCTTGTTCACAGCTGTTACACACTGAAGAGCCTGCATGCTAAGAGCCTAATCAGTTGGAAATGAGTGCTCTCCTAGCTGCTCCACTAGTAGAAGGAATGAGCAAGTGAAAGGGAACAGTAGAGGCATAGCCCCGGGTAACAGTGGGGTGTTGAGGATGTATGGCAGAAAAGCTGGATGGAGTCCACAAGATACTTGTGTATACCATATTTTTCCATGTATAAGACTATACTTTTTCCTAAAATCCTTAGCCTAAAAATTGAGGGTAGTCTTATATATGGAAGTAAGCCTCCTGTTCCCTGCCCTCTGACCCCCCCAACCCCTATCCACCCCCCTGCCCACTCTCCAACACCCCCTCCCTGCCCCCTTACCGCGCTGCCTGCACGTGGCTGGTGGCGCTACAATCCATCCGCGGCTGGAGCTGGGAGCGCGGGGCCGGGCATCTGGGTAGGTGGAGTCGCAGCCGCCGCAGTGCCCAGACCGCACTACCAGAGCCGGGCGGCCGGGGACGCGGGGAGCTGGGCGGCTCCCCAGCCGCCCGCTCCCCGCGTCCCCGGCTGCCCCGCTCCGGTAGTGCGGTCCGGGTACTGCAGCGGCTGGGGAGCCGGGGAGGGCTGCCGCCGGAGACCAGCTGGGCGCATGGCCCTCCTCCTTCCTTCTACCCCTACCTCCACGTCCTCTTCCTGGGCCTGAGCAGCAAAGTCGGGGGGGGGGACAGCTACAGTGCGGCTGGAGGGAAAAGAAAACAAAACAAAAAAACCTGGGGCATGGCCGGAGCGGCAAAGCAGGGGAGGGAAAAAAAAAACAAACCTGAATTTGGGGTTAGAAAAGTGGGGGCATCTTATACATGGAAAAATACGGTACTTTTCCCTTACCAAGGAAAGGGGGGAAGGGAGGAACAGTAAATGTATCATTCCCTTCAGTCTTGCTTCTGAGAGGCTGCAGGGATGAATGGAAACACCCTGCACTGGCTCATATCCTTCAGAACTGACTGAATTGGCATGGGCTTATCCCCACCCATTAGTCAACATCTAAACAGCTACTTGGAGAAGGGTACTTGCAGGAGCACCAGCACTAGTCATCTGACACCTAGTGCCACACTACCTTAACACCAAATGCATCAGTTCTAAGTGCCTAGTATAAATAACTGATCAGCTGCCTAAATTCAAACTAGGCTGGGAAGCAGTTTGAAGAACTTACCTGCTTTATAGTAGCACCTGCTACCAAAAGCATTTTCTCTCTCATTCTTAAATCAGTCTGTAGTTACTGGCTTCCTTTTGGCTGCCCAAACAGCCAGATAGCCAACTCCTATTGCCATTTGATTGGCCTAAATGTTGCACCCCATTCTGTCAGCTTGCCACTTTAGAAATCAATATTATAGAAAATCAATGTAGCACATTGACTTGTGTCAAAATTTTAGTGGTGGTGTAGCAGTGTCAGTCCAAGAATACTGGAGACAAAGTGGGTGAGGCAATATCTTTTATTGGGCTGACTTCTGTTGGTGAGATGAGCTTTTGAGCTCCACAGAACACTTATTTGGGCCTCAAAATATAACTGGGGGGGCTTAATCTAATGGGGTCTCATAGGATCTGTTCTTTGGCCCTATACTGTTCCATGTCTTTATCAGTGATTGGGGGGGGGGAAATCCTGGTAAAAATTGTGATGACAAAAAACTTGGAGTGCTAAATAATGACAGGTCAGCTTTAGAGATTGCCTGGGTAAGCTAGGAACACTTGAACACCATGTTTTAATACAGGTAAAACAGACATATCTAAATACCAAGGTTTTAGGTCATACTTACAGGATGGGAACTGTGTGTTGGAAAGCAAGTTCAGAAAAAATTTAGGTTGTGGTGGATAATCACCTGAATGTAAGCTCACAGTGCCATGCAGTGGTTAAGAAGAAATGTGATCCTTGGGTGCATAACCAAGATGATATTGAATTAGGACAATGCAGTGTCCATGAGACCTTTAGTGGGGATACTGTGTCCAGTTCTGGTCAGCTTTAAAAAGATTGTTGGTAGATTGAATCATTCTTTGAGCTCTTTCCAAACTCTGGAAAACCTGCCCCTGAGAGACTAGAGAAGCTCAAACTATTTGATCCAAGAAGAGGTTGAGGCAACTTGATCAGTCTATAGGTACCTAGGTGGGGAAGAGATTGCTGCTAGCAGAGTGCTCTTTAATTAGCAGACAAAGGCAGAACAAGATCCAGTGGCTGAAGACGACTGAAGGTAAAATCATTTCAAACTAGAAATGAAGTGCAGATTTTTAATAGGGTAACTAACCTAGGGGTGTGAATTCTCCATCACTTAATGTCTTCCTAAAATATATGCTCTAGAGAGCAACTAGGAACTGTACCTGATGCAAGAATTGTGGTGAAAATCTGTGGCCTGTTATGAAGGAGGCCCTACGCCAGGGGTTCTCAAACTGGGGATTGGGAGGTTATTACATGGGGGGGCTGTGAGCTGTCAACCTTCACCCCAAATCCTGCTTTGCCTCCAGCATTTATAATGGTGTTAAATACATACAAAAGTGTTTTTAATTTATAAGGGGGGGGTTGCACTCACAGGCTTGCTATGTGAAAGGGGTCACCAGTACAAAAGTTTGAGCCACTGCCCTACTCATTATGCTCTCTTAACATATGTGACTATCAATCTGGAGCTCCACTCTGACTCCCTTTGAATTTAGAGTCCTGTTCAAGGTTTGTTGGGACACGCAGAGCCCTCTGTGGGACTGGGCATGCTTACCTAAGGAATGCCTTTCTCTGTCGCCGTTACCTCCCGTAATGGGTACATTCCAGTGGAATGATGAGACAGTTGAGGCCTATGAGGGTAGGAGACAGATCTTACCCTCAGTCCAGATCTTGGGAATGGAACTCACCTTGCCAGAGGGGGGACCTTGCCCTAGATAATTTCTTTAGCACATAGACACATATCACACAAGCAGACACATACCCTGAAGCCTAATTCAACTGTTTCTTTTGCGGACTGGAAAAAAGTGTTTCTATTTTAAAATTCTTGTGAGGAATTGAGATATTTGGGTGATAGGAGCTATATGTAGTCACTTAGTTCAATACAGCAGTGCTTCCTTCAGATTCCCTTGATCTTTGTACTCTAAGTTCATTCATTTTCTCCAGGTAACTTACTCTCTAGGTTTGTTTTCAACCCTCACTCTGCCCAAGTTTTCAATTTGGCCAGTTCCCTCCTCTCTGTGCTAGTGTTTAGACATCAACGGCATGAACCATTTCTTGACTTCACTGATCCCTCCTCCCCTGCCCCACATGATGATTCCTCACCAGTGAGACCACATTTTGCTAAACACTCACCCAGCCACACTCCTGCAGAGCTTCGTGCCCCTGGTTCCCTGTTCCTTAGGATTTTCCTGTGGGCGGCCAGTCATGCCATGCTGTGGTGCAATATCTTGCACGGCTGCTTTTCCTGCACAGGGTAATGTTCTGTTTTGGGGTTTTTTTTAATGGCCTTCTTTTAATGTTGAGTGAGCAGAGCAAAGGATTTTGGGTAATTGTGCTTTTTTGTACCAGCTACAGCACTTTTTTAGGATTTGCAAAGGTGGCACCCTAAGCACTGACTTATTTCCTAAATAAAGCATCAGTGACAAAATTTGCATTCCTTTTCTCATGCATCACTTCTATCGTGGAGCACCAGGTTCCATCTTAGCAATTTAGCATTAGTCCTTTACATTTGGTGCAACCACATAAGAGGTGAGTGTAACAGATATTGCAACCCTGTGCAGTATTTTTGGGGGACCATTGTATTACTTTTATGAATGGCATACTTATGATTGTGTTCTACTGGATGGTTAAAGAGCTACTTACAGGAATGAAAACAGTAGGGGGTGGTTCCTGAGATTGCAAACAACTCCAGAGATGTTCCACCTCCCGGGTGGTTTGCATATGCAGATTCAGACTGGGTTTTCCTAGAAACAAAGAACAGGCTTTTGTTATAAAAGGCTGAGTTGAAACTGAGGTTGGGGTTTTCCTGTTGTCAACAAACTGACGGGTCTTCAGGTTCTACGGGGACCCCAAGCCCTGCTGCAGAGCGTTGGAAAGACAGACAATTATTACAGCCTTATATTGGAGTTGGTGTGGCCTCAGGTAAGCTTTTAGTAAGGTCGGAAATATGTGTGGTTTTTTTTAATATGTTCTCCTTCGAGTCATTGTGCATATATACATTCCACTGCAGGCGTATATATGCCCACTGCACTTAAGTCGAAGTGTTTCGTCAGCAGTATCAGCAGGCAGTGTTAGTGCCTCTTTTCTCCTTGTGCTCTCAGATGAGGGCATGAAATGGGCGTGGTCGCTGCCTCCCTCTCAAATCCTTCTCACTGCCCAGGGTGACAGTTGGAACTCTCTTTAGCTATTGCTGCTGTTAGCCAGCCTTCCATACTTTTAGTGCGTGTAGTTTAGTAGTTTCCCTGAGAGACTAATATGAATAAATTCCTTATCACAGGTAGGTACATCAGTTGTGTGACCTGTATAGGTGAGGGACAAATGCCCCCGGGGCACCTCTTTTCCACACGAGGACTAAAACTGAGAGAAACACAATAGTGAATTCCCTCAGACACGTTTTCTTGGGCCAACATGAGTGGTCAATTGGGGAGAACATTCTCCTCCTGATTTTCCAACACTGGGGATATCCAATAATAGATTTGTCTGTGATCCATCTAAACAACTCCAGGCCAGGCTACAGGCTGGGTTCCATCCCAGATGTTTTTCTTCTTTCATGGTCCAGTCATTTATATGCATTTCCTCCAGTTCCTCTCATTCCAAGGATAGTCAGGAAGCTGAAACGAGACAAAGCATCATTAGTCCTTATTGCACCAGCTTCACCAGGACAGTATTTGTTCATGGACCTGCATCAGCTCTCTGTCCGGTCATCAATAACTTTCTCTGAATCCCAACCTCAAATCTCTTCACTTTAAGGCATGGATGATTTCTGGGTGAATACTTGTACTCCTGAGAGGTTCAGAACATATTGGTCAGCAGCAGAACTGTGTCTCTTAGAGCCGTGTACACCATGAAGTGGAAAAGATTTTCATTTGGGTGCACTCTCAGCATTTTATCACATGGCGATTACACATGCCCTGAACTATATTTTACACCTAAAATAGTCAGGCCTTTTGTTCACTAAGTGTGAGTTCATCGGGCTTCTATTTCTGCACTACATCCCTCCAGTGGATGGATTTTCCATGTTTTCTCTTTTTCTTATTTTTTGAAAGGCCCAATGAATGTTTACCCTCCTGTGTCTCTAGAAGGAAAGCTTCAGGCTCTCCTAGCTCACTCTGCTTTCACAGGTATCCCGAAAGACAAGGTTTCCCTTAGGGCTCACCCTACATTTATGCCTAGGAAGTGTCAGTGTTCCATCGAAGCCAATGATTAATCTTCTAGTGTTTTTTCTAAACACTGCATTCATTTAAAATTGAGGAAATACTTCACGCTTTGGATATTCGTAGATCCCTCATCCTTCAGGACTCCCCCCTGCTCCCCCTGGCTTTTTGTAGCCCGTGCTGAGAGAATTAAGGGTCAAACAATGTCATCTCAGCAAATCGCATATTGAATTTCTGACTGCATTAAGCTTAGCTACAACCTTGCAAAAGTGTCTCCGCTGTGAATAATGGCTCAGTCCGCAGCATCAGCTTTTCTCAGCAGTGTTCCAATAGCTGATATCTGCAAGGCAGTGACATCCGTGTGTACCTTTTCACTCAACTCTCTGTTTGCCAGAAGCTGGGAATGGGTGATGGGGGATGATTACCTGTTCTGTTCATTCCTTCTGCAGCACCTGGCATTGGACACTGTCAGAAGACAGGATACTGGGTAGATGGACCTTTGGTCTGACCCTGTATGGCTGTTCTTTTGACTACCAACTTTGGCAAATGAGTGTTAGAGTATTTGTTTGGGTGATCCAAAGTCTCTCCACCTGTAGGGGATGGGGATATTGCAGTGTATGGCAGGGGGCTATGAAGCCTTAAACCCCTGAACAGAAGGTGTTTGGGACAAGAGTCCCTGCCCAGAGACAGGTGGCTGCTGCAGACCTCAGACCTTACTGGGCACTCCTTTAGTGGCCCATGAAGGAGGAATATGGGTGAAGTTATCCTGAAACTGTTGTAGGAGGTGATCAGTGTATACAGCATAATGTCCAAAATGACAGGGCTGTAGATTTCTGAAGGCCCACACCATTGCTAGACATTATCTCATGGTTTTTCTCTTGAGACCAGTAGTGACATCCCTTAGCATTCTTTCTGACATCTCCTGGGGGTGCTGGGTGCAGCTGGTTCCACACCTCATCCATTCCCCTGGTTATATGGGGAGTCTCCAAGACCTTTGGATAATGAAACTTTAATAGTTCTGGGTCCCATCAGCAGGGATGTTGCCCCCCTGCCCTTGTCCATCGTAATGGGGGATTGTAAAAGTTTGGTGAATTTATCAGGCCTTAGTTTATATAATCTGCTAAAATGAGGCCCTGATCAGGTAGAGGGGGCTCTGAATGCCCAGGTGTTTCTGAGAACTCTGGAGCTTGTTAGTCAAATGACTCTGATTTTATTCACATGCTCCTGCTTATGGGTTTGAAGCAACTTGCCCCCATTCCTCTCTGCACTCTGCAGCTGAAGATCTTGGTGTTGCCTCGCTGCACTGCTTGTTTACAGCCCTGGAGGCTAGTCCTCTGCTTGATGCACAGGTACATCATGGGCAGAGGCACTGCGGGCTTCCCTCCTACCGTTCTGCCAATGCATTTCAGCCGTGTCCTGGGGGTGGAGAAAGGGCATCTATGTAGAGTGCAAATGAGCAGAGACCCAAGTGTGGATCCTTAAATCCAAACCATGGCAAGAACATCCATGCTGCAGTGTCATGCCAAACCTGAGCCCCTCTGCTCAGCCATTCTCCCAGACACCCAAAGATATTACAGCCATTGTGTTGGCCTTTGCACCCTGGTTAGGCCAGCCCACCCACTGTTGTACAGACCTGTGCTTAACCAAGATTTGCTTGCTAGGGACTGTTCCTAGGGAATGGATTTATTCCAAGGGATTCTTGGTAGGAAGGAGTGCCACTCAGCGGGGATGGCAATACTACTAGGCAATTCTAGAGGGTTTCCGGATTCTCTGATACCATCTGGGCAAGATTCTTACTCCTAGGATTTCACTCATTAGAGTGAGCCTAGTACAACTCTGCAAGTTCTTACATCTTCCTTGTCTTGGAGGGCCGTAGTACTAGAGGCTGGTGCAAACCATGCCCTCAGCTGGCTCTTGTGTGCCACTCCCATAAGGGTCAGTTGGCAAAAGAACTATACCGGATACTGAGCTTCTTCACTGGTGGGTAAAGCCTGAATCAGTGAAAAGTGAGTCAGCCAGGCGTTGCTCCTGGACTTGGCCCCCTCTGGTAGAACCAGCCTAGCTGCTTCCCCACTATAGCAGCCAGCACCTCACCAGTGAAAGAAAAAGTTGGCTACTTCCTAACATGCTGCAGACTCCAGGCAGCTCCTCTTTGAGGCCTCTGCATGTGTGGAATCACTGATTCCAGACAGCAGTATGTGCATGGCCAGCTGCTCTTTGTGCTGAATCTGCTAATGCACAGGTAATCAGTGTAACGTTCAGTACACTTGAGCCATCTGCATGCATTCTCTTCTAGTACTCATCCCCCATGTCCTTCACTTCCATCCCTTATTCACAATGCCTGTTCCATGGCGGGATTGTCCCCGTTTCACAGATGGGGATACTGAGGCACAGAGTCCAAAATCACACATCAGAGCACAGGCCCCCTTGCCCACACTGCTACCTGTAGGAAATACTGTCCCTGGGTCTAGGTCTGATTGTTTCTAGCCATCTCCAAAAGATGCTTCACACAAACAGGCTGTGCTGCTTTGGCAGAGCTACGAGGCTGTAGTTTGGAATTCTAGAGGTGTGATGGGAGTTGAGCAGATGACATAGACCCTTGTGAGGGTGAGTCACCAACGGCAGGGTCACCCCCAGGCTGCAGTGGTAGGGGCTGCTCCACCTTCAGTTGCAATTTCATCTTGGCCGTCTGTCAAAAGGTTTCAAAGCTCAGTGCCCAGATTCCTGCCCTGCAACGGGACTGGGGGAAGGGGGTGTATGAAGAAGGTGGGGGAGGTATGAAATCAGGCAACTTAATTAGAATAATAGAATGGAAGGGACCTCAGGAGGTCATCTAGTCCAACCCCCTGCTCAAAGCAGGACCAACACCAACTAAATCATCCCAGCCAGGGCTTTGTCAAGCCTGACCTTAAAATCCTCTAAGGAAGGGGATTCCACCACCTCTCTAGGGTAACCCATTCCAGTGCTTCACCACCCTCCTAGTGAGAGAGTTTTTCCTAATATCCAACCTATACCTCCCCCACTGCAACTTGAGACCATTACTCCTTGTTCTGTCATCTGCTACCACTGAGAACAGTCTAGATCCATCCTCTTTGGAACCCCCGTTCAGGTAGTTGAAAGCAGCTATCAAATCCCCCCATCATTCTTCTCTTCTGCAGACTAAATAATCATAGTTCCCTCAGCATCTCCTCATAAGTCATATGCTCCAGCCCCCTAATCATTTTTGCCCTCCTCTGGACTCTTTCCAATTTTTCCACATCCTCCTTGTAGTGTGGTGCCCAAAACTGGACCCAGTACTCCAGATGAGGCCTCACCAATGCCAAATAGAGGGGAATGATCACATCCCTTGATCTGCTGGCAGTGCCCCTACTTATACAGCCCAAAATGCCGTTCGCCTTCTTGGCAACAAGGGCACGCTGCTGACTCATATCCAGCTTCTTGTCCACTGTGACCCCTAGGTCCTTTTCTGCAGAACTGCTTCCTAGCCACTCGGTCCCTAGTCTGTAGCAGTGCATGGGATTCTTCCGTCCTAAGTGCAGGACTCTGCACTTGTCCTTGTTGAACTTCATCAGATTTCTTTTGGCCCAGTCCTCTAATTTGTCTAGGTCCCTCTGTATCCTATCCCTACACTCCAGTGTATCTACCACTCTTTCCAGTTTAGTATCATCCGCAAATTTGCTAAGGGTGCAACCCACGCCATCCTCCAGATCATTAATGAAGATATTGAACAAAACTGGCCCCAGACCCTTTAAATTGCCTCCTGAGGAAGCCGGGCCACCCCAGTACAGCGAACCGACTCTTGCCAGTGTAACCCTTCTGCCCCTCTAAGTTGGCAGCAACAAGGGCCGGGTTCAGTATCCAGGGGTTCCGTTTCAATAACGCAATGCAAAACCGGCTTGAGCCCCCACCCAGTGACCTGGGACAATTACCTACCCCCCCCCCCCCCGGTCGCCTCTAGGAGGCAATACTTCCCCACTCGCAAGCACGAAGTCTGAGTGTAGCAAAATCCTTTTAATAAAGGAGGGAAACAATGCAGCATCACGTTGGAGAGACACCACAAACAGGACTATACACAAACCATAAGCAAAACCCACCTCCAAGTACATTTGGCACTGTCCTTAGGGTCTTAAGTCCAATCACCCCAAAGTCCAACAACCCAAAAGTCTCAGTCTCTGGTCAGTGCCACCCCAGAGTTCAAAAGTTTATCTGCAGAGTTTTACCCCCCCCCAGCCTGGGTGGAAATGGGGGGGGTCACGCACACAGGGTGCTAAGGGACACCTTACGTGGGCCAGGGCCGACTGCCCCGCTTCTCCGTGGAGTTCTGCTGCAGCCTTCACCACGACTGGCTCCACTCCCCCAGCTGTGCCGCTCCTTCAGCAGACCCGTGAACCACGTCAGCCGTCCCCGCAAACCGCTCAACATTGCTCACTGTTCCATGCGCTGCTCCAACGTGCTGCAGACTGCTCCGCTCTGCCAGCTGCTTGGTGATAGATCTTCAGGCTCTTCCACTACTTAACACAGCACTCAGTGATCTCAGCTCAGTAAGCTTAGCTCTTTTAGTGATTTCAGCTCTTAGTGATTTCAACTTGTAGTAGGAGAGCCCCAGTGCCACATGGCCCAATGTGAATTCAGGTCAGCAACCTCTAGATGGACTCCTAAAGGATTCAAAAATTAGCTCTGCTCTTTAACAGTGGAGAGAGGAGGAAGTGCAATTGGTGTTCCAGGCCCTCAAAAGGGGCCCATACCATCAGGTACACACACCAGTCCCCAACCTCTCTCCCTTCACTGGGTTTTGGAACCCATGTCCCTTGTCTAGCAAGTACTATTTAATGTAGGTTGAGTCATTTCTGTCATAAAGCAGTCTCATAGTTCCTCATTCACATAATTAAGGTAACAGCCCTTTTTTTTTCCTTCCTGCCCCAATAACAAAGAAATTGGGGATTCCACAGCTGTGAAAATAACCATCCCATGCTGCTGTGTGTTATGCTAAGTGGAGTGGGTTTACCAATGCAAATGTGCATTCCTGAAATTCCTTTGCCCACTCCTCATAATTTACCACCAGATGTCAGGGTAGGGCTCATCCTGACTCTGCTTACACCAGTACACTGGATTCAGGGGAATTGGTTGAATTGGCCTAAAGCCGGCCTTGGCTGCGACCACGCCCCGTCTTCCTTCCTAAGGTGGTGTCTGCCTTCCATGTCAACCAAGACATCTTCCTTCCAGTCTTCTACCCAAAGCCGCACGCTTCTCGACGAGAACAACAGCTGCATTCCCTAGATGTTCGCAGGGCCCTCACGTTTACATCATACAAACAAAACCCTTTAGAAGGATGACCCAGCTGTTCGTAGTTGTGGCAGACCGGATGAAGGGCCTCCCAGTCACCACACAGCGCATCTCGTCCTGGATTACATCACGCATCTGTGTGTGCTATGACTTGGCTGGTGTCTCAACTACTCACCTTACTGCCCACGCTACTCGGGCTCAAGCTTCGTCCTCCGCCTTCCTGGCTCATGTGCCCATACAGGAGATCTGCAGGGCAGCAACTTGGTCATCAGTACATACCTTCGCTTCCTACTATGCAATAGTGCAGCAGTCCAGGGGTGATGCTGCATTTGGTTCAGCGGTCCTTCACTCCGCGACATCTCACTCCGACCCCACCGCCTAGGTAAGGCTTGGGAGTCACCTAATTGGAATCGATATGAGCAAGCACTCGAAGAAGAAAAGACGGTTACTCACCTTTGTAACTGTTGTTTTTTGAGATGTGTTGTTCATATCCATCCCAAACCCGCCCTCCTTCCCCTCTGTCGGAGTAGCCGGCAAGAAGGAACTGAGGGGGCACTGGGTCGGCGGGGGCATATATCTGGCACCATAAGCGCGCCACTCCATGGGGCGCCTCAGCTGACCCACCAAGTGTTGCTAGGGTAAAAATCTTCTGACGATCGTGCACGCGGCGCGCGCGCACACCTAATTGGAGTGGATATGAGCAACACATCTCGAAGAACAACAGTTACAAAGGTGAGTAACTGTCTTTTTTGAGGAAGCACGGTTACTGTAAGGTAAGTCTTGAAGGGACTGTGACCAGTTATCATCTGTTTAAAAGAAACAACCAGATTTCCTTTGGGTTACTAAAAACAGGCGACAGAGGTTATCTCCACTGATGCTGTTTTACCTTCTATCTGTCTATGGTATCCTTATGGCAGCCATCGCTGTAGTGTCTGAGTCCTTCACTATCTGTAATGTATTTAGCCTCCCATCCCCTTGTGAGCTACGGCCTCAAAAGGTACTTGGCAGGGGCACTGTAGACAGGTCAGGACTCACCCCTGCGGCGCCTCCTGCTGGTGACTCCGGGAATTAGCTCTATCCAGCGCTGGAGCGCCCTCTGCAGGCTGGTGATCCGCCTGTCTTCAGGCCCCCCGTGTCCCTCCGTGGACCCAGTGCCCTCTTACATGGGGTGCTGCCCCTGGCAGTAACCCCTTTCTCTCTGGGTCACCCCTCCTTGGGGAACCCCCACCCTCTATCCCCACCTTGTCTCAGTGTATGGCTACTGCCAGTCATTGTCTAGCCCCACATCCTAGGGCAGACTGCAGTATCAGCCTACTCATCACTGGCAAGGAGGGTTTGGACCTGCTGCCTTGGACTACCCCTGGGCTGCCTCTGCAACCCCCAGTACCTGTTAGCCCTTTGCTAGGCCGCAGCCTGGGGCTTTCTAGGCTGGAGCTCCCCAGCTCCTCAGCCTTTCCCCAGCCCTGCTTCACCCTAGGTACCTTGCCTATAGCCCCTGCAACCAGGCCCTTCTTCCTCCTCAGGCAGAGGAAGACTGCCTTTTTTTTTTTCTTGCCTCCCTGGCCTTTTTATAAGGCCTGTGGCTCAGTTTGGGGCTTGGCCCCAGCTGCAGCCACTTCCTCAATCAGCCCAGCCTTGAGAGCAGCTGCTCTCAAGCCCTGCCAGGCCACTTTTAAACCCCTCACAGCAGGAGCAGGGTCCACCCTGCTTGTCCCCCGCACTTAGTGGGTTTCCGTGGCCCTGTGGATCCTCCCCTTAGGCTGGGGGGGGGGGGATCCGTTAGCATGGGGCGGGCTTCCGCCCGCCCCCTCTCCCGGATAACCCAATAGTACAGGCACCAATTGAGAGGCTAGGGGAGGAGCGAATGTGGGGCCCCCCTGGTTTTTGCACTTGCTCTAAGTTCCATAGGCTGTGAAGCCAGAGGGGGTGAGGCACAGCTCCCAGCCACTTTTAAGTGGTGGTCCTGTCCTAAATCAGCACAGCTGCTGCCAGAGTGCTCTGGAGTGTTGCTCTGGCTGCATGGTTGAAACACCACCGATATTCGACCCAGCCGCCTTGCCATCCAGAATGAGGGGCTGCCAGGCCACATTTCAGTGCGTGGCATTGCCACCTGCTGTGGGGTCACAATGCCACTCAAAGTTGGCCTGGCCTTCCCTCCCTTCGGACAGAGTGGGGTGGGTGAGCAGGGAATGGAACAGGGTCCCTGCCCGGAGGAGCAGAGACTGGAATTCCCCCTGGGCCCCACCCCCAAGAGAATTGGCACCACTGTTATTGGGGTGCCTGACTCTCAGTCAGGACCCTTGGAGGACCTGGAGCCACGGTCACGCAAGCAGTCTGCGGCAGAGCAGGGACTAGCTGGACTCTGAAGAAGCAGATTACTGCCCTAACCACTGGCTACCTTTGATCTCCTGCCCACCTGGGGCCATGGAAATAGGCAAGTCGGTTTCACCTGTGCTTGGAGTTAGCTTTTAGTCAATTTCACTCTCAGGTGCTTAATACTGCAAACCCAGTTGGAGGCTGTTGGGTGAAAGATACCGACATTCATTTCTCTTGGTCCTGGTTCTGCAAAAGCCCGTTCACAAACCCACCATGTGGACCCACCTCTCCTTCTGCAAGGATCAGCTGCCAGGTGCTGTTTGCTGGGTTCTCCCTGAACAGAAGTGCCAGTAGATTCGCTTTGCTTCCACCCAGTGCAATCAGGCTGTGCTCAAAAACCCTGTGTGCATTTTTCTCTGTAACCGTTTAAGGGGGCAATCACTTTGGGGGACATTGCTCTTCATACACAGACCATCTGGCTCTCCAGAGGGGAACTGATTTCACACACTGGGGAGAGAGTGGCTTCCTGAAGTGAAAAGCTGGCTAATTAAATATAAACCTGAACCAACAAGCCGGCATCCTCATTATCTAAGGAGACCGAGGGAGGGTGTTCAGGCATGACAGGACTTGGAGATTCCTACCCTTTCCTGCAATCTGTGCTAGAATCCGAGATAGAGGTGTCATGGAAAGTCACTGTTTGGTTCATATCATCCCTTTGCTAACTTACCGCCCCCAAGTCTGCAGTTTCAGAAGCAGCTCAGCCGGATTCTTTCCTGTAGCTGCAGCAGAGGCAGGGCTTCCATTCCAGCTGGGCAGGGTCTGGGCTGGCCCTTGGCCAGGGATCTCTCTGGCCAGCTGTCAGAATCTTGGCTGCTACTCAGCAGGGCTGGGTGGGGGTCTCACGACAGGTCAGAGAACAGGCATACATTTCCAGAGGAGTCAAAGTAAAGAGCCCCAGTTAGTGCCTGGGGCTTCCTTCTGCATGAGCAGAGACCTCCACTCACGTTTTGTTTCCGTCCCTCCCCTCCAAACGTTCCCAATTTAGCCTTGGGGTGTAGGAATCCGAAGCTCAGCTCCCTTTACTTGGTCTGTGCTGGTTGCAGGGGACTGGCGGAAGGGTGGAAAATGACACCTTTCCAGCCTTGTTCACAGAGCAGCCAGCAAAGCACTGCGAAAGCTGGCAGGGCTGTCCCTGGAACAGACTGCTGAGGTAGCTGAAAGCCCTCCTCCCTCCCTAGCCGCAATTATAAGACTCAAAGGATCCCCAAAGAAGAGACAAGTGATCCAGGGTTCCAATGAGACAAGTGGATTTCATCAAAGGGCAGATGCTGGAGGCTGCGATTTTAGCCCTGTGCAGAGATCTGTCCAGTCACGGTATCACTTCAGCCCTCATGTGGCATGTGAAATGTAAGGAAGCGTGATACTGCAAAGCTTAAACACAGGCTCCCTTGCCACAGACAGGGTAGCAGGTAGGGTTGAGCTGACATCAGACTGACATGTACGGGGATCAATGCCGGATCTACACAGAGTTAATATCAAGCAGAGCAGAAATCATGAGTGCATTGTGGATCTCACATTTTGGGGGGCCTTGCCTTCCATTTTGTGCACTTTCAGAGCATTTGGTTTGGAACTAGTTGATGTTTCTGTCTTTTGCCTGCAGAGATGTGGGCATCGTGCACCGTCTGCACAGCACCTGGCTCTTGGCCATGTGGGACTGCGGCCGACGTGCAGCATGGGAGCACTGCTGCAGTTTGCAGAAGATGTAAGCTTGGGTGCTTGGGGAATGATAAACTCAGCAGGAGCAAAGCTTCTTCCTGGAGGGCCAGGATCCTGCAGGAGCACAAAGATTTCAGCAGGGAAGGCTGGACTGACTAGGCTGTGTTGCTCTGTTTGCAGCATTCAGACAGCAGCGGATTAGCTGCATGTCCTCTACTGAGGAGACCCCAGCACAGGGAAGTTCCCAGCTGGCACTAGTTAGCTCTTACACATCTACTCCCCAGCAGTCCTTGGCATAGGGGTGTTAGGTCACGTGAGGGATGTGGCCAGAGTACACTGTGCTCCAGCAATCCCCAGCTGGCACAGGGTTCCCTGGGGGCCCTCACCAGCTGCCAACATTTAGAGTAGCTCTGGGAAGTGAAGCAAAGCTGGTCTCAGAATCAGCGGGCATGGCCAGCTCCCATGTTTTTCCTAGGCCTTGAGCTGTGGAGGCCAGCCTGTTTGAACAGCAGTGGCGATATTGCTCACTGCACCAGCTTTTGTTTGCCTCTCTGCCCCCATGGCTTTCCCCTGAGTACCCGTCACTTGCTGCCCCTCCCTGTCCATGGCATCCAAGTGCCTCTCCTCTCAGCCCACACTACTAAAGAACTGCCCTACCGCCTTCATCAACAGGGCGATCTCTCCGCAGAGCCCCATGTGCTCTGTGCAGCTGGGCCTCACTTTCTCACACTGCTCCAGTGCAGCAGCTGGGAGAATCCACAGCAGCTTTAGTGCAAGGGTTGATAGGAAAAGGAAAAACACAGAGCATAGGGCCCTGGAGCCCTTTACGTGGGTCTCAGACCTTTACCATCCATTCCATTGCTGCTCTATTTTTCCCTGTGCCAGAGACTTTTGCGCTCGCCCCACCTAGCACGTTGGGGGCAGAAGCTGGAGGCTTTGCAATAACACCTCGCTCTCCTATAGGAATCCTATCCCCGAGCGCTTTACGAAGATCATGGTGTGGTGTTTGTCAAAGCGCCCAGTGGGACTTGTGTTCCCCCTTGGGTGCTCTTGGAAATGTCGCCCGTTATCCCTGTGTTACAGGAGGGGAAAATAAGGCTCAGAAAGGGGCAGGCTCAGAATCCCAAATCTAAACATAGGCAGCTAACTCCCTCCATAAGCGTCTGATGTTCAGAGGTTTCCAGCCAGGAGACCCGCTGCTCTGAAAACTTAGTGCTTTCTACCGAAGTGGGTAATGGGGCTTTGCTTTAGCCACCCAGATGTGAAACTTGCCCACAGCCTGTCCGCAGCACCAAACCCAGGTGTCCTGGTCCCCACCCAAGGCCCTCGCCACCAGACCACACTCCCTCCTCTCCCACATTTGGCAGCTACATAGGGGAATGCTGAGCTATCTAGAACCCACAAGATCGGGGGCGGCCTTCTGTGGTTTTGGCACCAGCAGATGCTGGAGGGTTCAGATGCTGGGGACAAGACACTCTGTCTCCTTCCCACCCATTGTGGATGGAGCACAGGGGGACTATGCTTGAGTCATCGATTTCAAGGCCACAAGGGCCTATAATATTAACCTAATCTCAAGAACCTCACCCAGGGATTCCTGCATCGAACCCAGACAGTAGGCTGGGTACAGCGGATCTCATAGGCAGATGCCCTACCTTGACTTAGTGCCTTCAAGTGATGGAGAACTCACCTGTGATAAATACGGGGGGGGGGGGGGGGGGGGTAGCTCCCTTTTATGGACGCCCAGCCAGCCAGTTAGCTGTAAAATCACTCTGGGTAGCTGTTCTTTACTTGCTTTACCTGTAAAGGGTTAAAAGCCCCCCAGATAAAGAAAAAAGAGTGGGCACCTGACCAAAAGAGTCAAGGGAAAGGCTAGAACTTTTTTAAATGATAAAAGAAACTTTCCTTTTGTTTGTGGTTGCTCCCTCTGGGCTGCAGGAACGGAGCAGCAGTGAAATAAGCAGGAACGTTGTGTAAGGTTTGAACCAGGTATGAAAAAGTGTTTTCCATACCTAAAAGGGATAATTTGGATAGGGAATGTTTAGTTAGACGCTAAAAGGTTTATTTCATATTTTGGCTTGTGGACTCCTCTGTGCTACCCCCTGATGCTTTTGTTTGCTTATAACCTTTAAGCTGAACCCCCAAGAAAGCTAGTTTGGGTGCTTGATTTTTGGAATTGCTCTTTTAAAATCTAGCAAATGCCTAAGTTCCAGATGTATTTTCTTTATAACATTTACTTTTTTTAAGAACAGGGTTGGATTTTTGGTGTCCTGAGAGGTTTGTGCATGTTGCTTGATTAGCTGATAGCCACAGCTAATCTCCTTTGTTTTCTTTCTCAGCTCTTCCTCTCTCTCTCTCTGCGAGTGAGTGAGTAAGAGAGAGAGAAGGCTTGAGGGTACCCCACAGGGAGGAATTCCCAAGTGTTCCTTCCTGGGTTCAAGGCGGTTTGTTGCATTTGGGTGGTGGCAGCGTTTACCAAGCCAAGGTCAGAGAAGAGCTATAACCTTGGGAGTTCAATACAAGCCTGGAGGGGCCAGTATTAATTTTTTTAAATTCTTGCGAGCCCCCACTTCCTGCACTCAGAGTGATAGAGTGGGGATTCAGCCTTGACACCACCATATCCTTAGGTGAGTTCTTCCACCCATTAAATGTCCTCACTGAATGCTGGGAGTGGGACTTGAACTCCTATTTCCCCAATACCCATCTAGCTCATTCTCTCCAACCCGTTATCGACCACTGTACCCCAGGGCTTGGAGATGCCCATTCATCGGATGGCTCTGCCAAAACCATTGGCAGTGAAAGCAGACTTGAAAAATAAGCATCAGTAGGTTTCAGAGTTAACACCCTATTGGGCTCCATGAGAAAAGTTCACACTTCCCAGAGCCGTTGGTGCTGGCTGAGGGCAGACCTAGGCAGGTGACTCCAGACAGATCTAGTTAATGAAAGCTCAGAGTCTACTGCACAGTTCTTTAACAGGGAGGTGGATTATTACTGTTATATTGTGGTAGTGCCTCATCCTGCACCAGGGCCCCATTGTGCCAGGCGCTGAGTACAAACACAGAGGAAAGATATGGTCCCTGCCCCCAAATGCTCATAAACTAAGGATTCTGCAGCAAATCCAGAGCAGTGGGCCCTGCCTCTTGGGATTTTAATCTCTGGTCCTTGCATCTGACCACTGGCTTGCTATCCCTTCTCTGCTGGCACAACGGCACCGTATTGCTCTCCGTCTTGTGGGCAGTGGTGCATTTAGCGGGGTCAGCTGGGCCTGGGTTTAGCTCCTTGGTAAGGATCCCGGTACCTTGCAGCTGTGAGGCTAATGTGAAAGCCTAACAACTTTGGTGGGGTCTCAGGAGCAGGAACCTCTCGCCCACCCCCTGGGGGCTATTCCTCCTCCCCTCCCACTGCAGACTCCGGCTCTGCACTTTCGCCCAAGTGCTGCATGGGTAAAACCTTCAATTCACCAGATTATCCGGGGATTGCTGGTGCCTTCATTCCAGCCTGGTGCTCAGGGCCAGCTCCAGGCACCAGCTCAGCAAGCAGGTGCTTGGGGCGGCCAAGGGGAAGGGGCGGCACGTCTGGCTCTTCGGCGGCAATTCGGTGGCGGGTGCCTCGGTCCCTCTCGGAGGGAAGGCTGAATTGCCGCCGAAGAAGAAAGCAGTGCGGTGGAGCTGCCGCTGAAGTGCCGCCGATCGCGATCGTGGTTTCCTCTGGGCTCTGCAAACTAGGACAAGGTTGACCCTGTGATTGCCGCACACCGGAACCTCTCGGTCAGGCCTTCCCCATAGTTCCCAGCATTAGCGTCCCTCAAGGGGAAGAGGGAAAGTGTAGGCTGGGAAGCAAAGACCAGGAGCCCTGAGAGGGCTCCACAGAGATTTGCATACACTGCTCTGTGTTGCCCCTTTTCCCAGAAGCGGCTGCTAGGTCCCTGTGGCCCCTAGGTGCACGGGCGGCCAAGGAGGCTCTGTGCTGCCCTTGCAGCTCCCATTTGTCACGGTTCCCAGCCAATGGGAGCTGCGGAGCTGGCCCTCAGGGTGGGGGCAGCACGCAGAGCCTTCCTGGCCACCCATGCACCTAGGGGCTGCAGAGACCTGGCAGCTGCTTCAAGGAGCCGTGCAGAGCTAGGGCATGTAGGGATCCTGCCTTAGCCCCGGGCCCCTGCTGTGCCACCGACCGGACTTTTAACAGCCCACTCAGCAGTGCCGACCAGAGCCACCAGGGTCCCTTAACATCCAGTCGAAAATCGGATGCCTGGCAACCCTACGGGCTCTACATCACCATGCTGCAGTGCAAATATACCAGCTTCAGCCCAGCATGCTGCCCCAGTGCTCCAGTGCCCTGGTATCTTGCATGCTGCCCCATGCACTGCATGGAGCTGCATTCCCCTGGTGATTGGCATGCTTTCCCATACCCAGTGGTGCACTGTCTTGATGCTCAGTGCTGCAGTACCCCAGTGCCTGTCACGCTGCTGAAGGCACTGCCTGGTGCTGCAGTGCCCAGGTGCCTGGCATGTCACCCCATGCACTGCCTGGCGCTGCAGTGCCTGGCATGCCTGTCACGCTGCTGAAGGCACTGCCTGGTGCTGCAGTGCCTGGCATGCCTGTCACGCTGCTGAAGGCACTGAGGTACTGCAGCACTGCATAGGGGTACCCCATGCACGGCCTGGCGCTGCAGTGCCTGGCATGCCTGTCACGCTGTTGAAGGCACTGCCTGGTGCTGCAGTGCCTGGCATGCCTGTCACGCTGCTGAAGGTACTGCCTGGCGCTGCAGTGCCTGGCATGCCACCCCATGAACTGCCCGGCGCTGCAGTGCCCAGGTGCCTGGCATGCTGCCACATGCACTTCCTGGCGCTGCAGTGCCTGGCATGTCACCCCATGCACTGCCCGGCGCTGCAGTGCCCAGGTGCCTGGCATGCTGCCCCACGCACTGCCCGGTGCTGCAGTGCTCTAGCCCAATGTGTAGCCCACACACATGTTTTCCAAGCAGAGGTGCAATGCAGACGCCCAGCTGCACTTGAAGGAATGACATCACCGCTGTGCCTGAGAACAGCCCTCCCAAGGGGATGGCACAACCTTGCTGAAAAACTGCTGCCTGCTCACTCGCTCGCTCGGGGTTTCTCTGGCTGCAGAGGAGGCTGGCGGGGAAGCTGGGAACCCGCGGTGCCTCTTGCTTGGTGTGGACTTTCAGCTGTTTCAGCCACTGCACAGATGCGTCTTTCTGTGTCTCCATCTCTGCAGCGGGGCACTAGCCATTAGGTGCTGGAACTAGGGAGCTTCCGCACCCCCTGGCTTGAAGTGGTTTCCATCTTATCCAGGGTTTACAGTTTGGTTCAATGGCTCTCAGCACCCCTGCTCCCAGGCCACAGCAGTGACCTTCTCCAGGCCTGGAAAAGCGCCTTGTGGGAAGTGGTGTTTCGGGGCGGGGGGCAGGAGATGCAGCCGCAGGAGTGGAAAAGTACCGCTCCCTCCCCCAGGGTTGTCATTCTGCGGTGCAGGCAGCCGGGATGTTTCTTTTTGCTGCAGTGAATGGAGCAGCGGCGCCCTCAAGTGGCCGACTGGGGTTAGGGTCCTAAATGGGAGAGCCAGAAAAGCCCATCTAGTCTGACCTGACCAGAGCACCTGGCCCCAGGGGTTCCTGCATCCAGCCCAGAACCCCGGTTGAGCTAGAGCAGATCTCTGACAAAGAGACATCCAACCTGCTTGTTTCCAGTCTCCCCTTCTGCCTGCATGGAGGCTGCCTGAGACTTATTCCAGCTGCGATGCAGCCACAGCATTTGGTTCGACATCTGGCCCCTCTCACTGCCGTGATGTTGAACGTACGTGTCCTCAGACACCCCGGGAGGCAGGGCAGTGCTATTATCTGCGGTGCAGAGAGGCTCAGGCATTGCAGTTCCTAATGTCCATTTGCAGTGGCAATCAGTGCCTCTGAGGCTTGAGGTCTAAGTGATGTAGCCAAGGTCACACACAGAGGATGTGGCAGAGAATTGAACCCAGGAGTGCCAAGTCCTAGCTGGTGCCCTAACCACTTCGCCACCCTTCGTCTCTTCATCTTTCAGGCCTGAAATGACTGGTTCTTCTTTGAACTATTGCAATGAATGGAGGGCGGGGTGTTCCGCAGTAGCAGGAGAAGCCAGCTGCTGCATGATCAGCCCCAACCCTTGCAAAATCCTGAGTCAGGCCCCCAAAATACAGAGATTAGGTTAAAAATAAGGAGATTTTTTAAAAACCATTAAATTCTGAGTTTATTTTCTATGCTGGTTTCTGAGTCTACAGTTGCATTCTCAGTCCTGTCCTTGCCACTGGAAGGAAAAACACTTTATTTTAAATGACTCTGTGCAATCATAGGACTCCAGGAGCTTGGGGCTTTACAAGCAAGTCACCAAATACCCTGAGGCTCACTGGGACGCCACTGGGATGGCAGAATCCAGGACCAGGGCAGTCAAGATGCCACGTGGCAACTTTGTGCTTCTTTAGCCACCACCGGAAACACCATTAGCTGAGAGTTGCCCATTTCCATTACCAGCCAGAGGAATGGCACACGAATGGCCGTTTCTATTGATCCCCACGTGTTCCACCAGGCAGGAGATGGATGGGTCGTTGCCTCCCCAGAGAACCGCAGGGAGCATGCCTAGCTTGTTGGTTGGGTTAACTAGTAAATGGGAGAGGAATCAGAGAAGAGCCACGAGAATGATTAAAGGATTGAAAAACCTGCCTGACAGGGACAGATTCCCAGAGCTCCATCTATTTAGCTTAACAAAGAGAAGCTTGGGGGGGTGACTCAATCCCTGTCTGTAAGTACCTCCAGGGGGAACAGCAATTTGACCTTCAGCCTCGCAGCCAGCGGTCTAACGAGATCAATGGCTGGAAGGTGAGGCGAGACAAATTCAGACTGGAAATTGGGCGCACATTTTTAACAGGGAGCATAATTAAGCATCAGTGGCACTTTGAAAATGAAGACTGGATGTTTTTCTAAACAAGAATGAATCCAAGGAAGTCCCCTGGCCTGTGCTGTACAGGAGATCAGACAAGGTGATCACAATTGTCCCTTCCAGTCTTTGAATCTATGTACCAGGGTCATTGACTTTAGGAGAGATGAGAGATGTACTGGGAAGGGGCCATGCAACTAACTCATGACATTAAAGCTTCTGTGCACTGGGGCAGAGGGCCAGGGGCAGGGCTAGATTGTTTGGCCTGTGGCCTTTGTCTCCCTTTGTTCAGGAGGCATCTGCTTATCTCTGTGTTGTCAGCGGGTGTGCCTGGCTGGAGTTTCCACTCCAGTCCCCTGCTCCCACACGGAGGTAACTTTCCAAAATGCTCGCCCTTTGGGCTGAAATTTTCCAGACTTGGCCTCTGCTTCTCAGGTCAGTTCCCGTGGAAAGTTTGAGCCAAGTCCCGTCAGCCACTGTGGCATGAAGGAAAGCAAGGAGGGTACATGCTGCCTGGGGCAAAATGACTCCTGCTGGGCTATCTCCGACAGGACTGTGGCCAACACCCCTAATGCACAAAGCTTGGCTTGGACCTGGGCCTTAGCTTGGGCTGCATTTAACTTGCACTCTGTACCGAGGGGTGACAAAGTACTGGGGGGGGGGGGTTCTTTTTTCTGATGGGTTGCTTGCAGAGGGAGTGGGACTCCATGTCCCTGGGTGTTATTGGTTTAATGAGGTGAGGGGAGAGGGAGTTTGTTGTTACAGAGGGCCGGCAATGGAACTTGGGACCCCAGCCAATGGTCTGGAGGATGGAGACCCCAGCGACTGGTGACCCAGAGGCCCAGCTCAGGAGTCACAGCCAGTTCTGGCCAGTGGGAGGACAATGGGCTATAAAGAGAGGACCCCGGTCAGGGGCGGCTCTAGCGTTTTGGCCGCCCCAAGCAGTCATGCGCGGGAGGCGCCCCGGAGCCGCGGGAGCAGCGGACCTCCCGCGGGCATGACTGCAGAGGGTCCGCTGGTCCCGCGTGGCCCGGCTGGACCCCCCGCGGCTGCGGACGGTTCGCGGATCCCGCGGCTCCGCTTGAGCTGCCGCAGTCATGCCTGCGGGAGGTCCAGCCGAGCCGCGGGACGAGCGCCCCCTCCGCAGTCATGCCTGCGGCAGGTCCGGTCGTCCCGGGGCTCCGGTGGACCTCCCGCAGGCATGACTGCAGCAGGTCCGCCGGCGCAGCCTGCCGCCCCCTAGATTTGGCCGCCCTAGGCACCAGCTTGTTTTGCTGGTGTCTAGAGCCGCCCCTGACCCCGGTGACCTGACCAGCCGGTTCCAGCCAGAGGGGCCCAGAGGACAGAAGAGAGGAGAGGAGGCCCAGGTGACCCTGTTTACCTGGATAAAAAACAACGGACAGAGGCGGGGCTTCGGGCTGGGGGTATCAGATGCCCAGCTGGGAAGCAGGGGGGCTCTGGGCTGGAGAGGCAGAGCCCACCTGGATGCAGGGGAGACTGGGATGTGCTGTGCTGAGGGAGGCCAGGCCTGAGGCCCTGAGAGTTTCCTGTGCTGTGTTCAGACGCTCAATAAACCCTCCTGTGTTGCACTGGCTAAGAGTCACTCTGGTCTAGAGAGCAGGGTTGCATTATTCCCTCTGGGAGTGGAGGCCCCAGCGAGCCAGAGCGAGGGGACTCCCTGAGAGGGCCCACGGCGAGAGACAGGTGTGCTAAGGCTCAGAGAGGTGCAGGCTCCAGGAGGTGGAGGGGCCTGACCCCGAGAGAGAGTGGACCCCCCCGAGAAGGGCTGTCACACTGAAGGGGGTTCCCCCCAGGGACCATACGGAGCCAAGAGTGGGCACGACCTGTGAGTCTGTGACACAAGGACACTATTATTATTATTATTATTTGCATTGTGGTAGTGCCCCAGGAACCCATTGTGCTAGATGCTGGACAAACACAGAGCAGAGCCAGCCCTTGCTCTGTCCCACCACGACACTGGGCACAGCATGGGGCAGCATGCTGGACAGTGCATGGAGTGACAGATTCTGCCTAAAAGGGTGGGGACCATGAGGCCCCATCCCCTTTGTGGTCCTGCCCCTGCCTCTCCTCTTTCCCCAGAGCCCCGCCCCCCTAGCCGAGCCAGGCCAGGCAGCCCAGGCTCCTCCACCTGCCCGGGAGAGGGGGGGCGGCCCGAAAGCAGCACCCAGCCCATGTCCCTGGCCTTCAGGCTGCCCACCGAGGGCAGGTGGAGGGTCCACATCTCCTCACAGCTGCCCAGGCTCTTTAGGCCAGGCTCCATTTCCAGCCTGGCCTGGGGACAGGGCCTCAATGGAAAGATGAAGGGCAGGGAGATGGGCCTGTGGCAAAAAGTGGACGGGCCATGGTCCTTTGGTCCAGCCCTGTTCTGGTGCCCCTGCGCCACAGCCATGCCAGGGGGAGCATAGGGCTGTAGCGGCTCTGTCTGCGATGCAACAATGCGGGGGAGCCCACTGGGCCCTACGTCACTGATACGGCCCTACCTCAGGGACCAGTGAGATGAGTCTGATAACTCTTAACAAGCGGCCATCACAACACACCAGTTGCTGGGCCATTGTGTAGCTTCTCCCAGCCATTGGGTCGTACTCTGCCTTTGTCAGCTAGATCGAAGGGCCTTCTAGTATCAGAAATCTTCTCCTCGTGTAGATACTTAGATGCCGATCGAATTGCCTCTTAATCTTCTCTTCAAGTTAGCTGGCTAACCGGAGCTCCTTCAGTCTGGCACTGCAAACCTTTTCTCCAGACCTACGAAGCCCTCTCCCATTTTCCAAAATCCGTTTTGAAGTGCGGACGCTGTCTGGAAACAGGATGTGGTGCTGGTCTTGCTAGTGCTTACACAGAGGTAATGTAATCTCCCAACTCAGTGTTCCCCAGCTTATCCATCCAAGAATCGCATTAGCCCTCTTAGCGACAGCCTCGCCCTGGCAATTCATGTTCAGCTGATTATCCACCCGGAACCCTCAGTCCTTTTCAGAGTCGCTGCTTCTCAGGGTAGAGTTCCTATCGGGCAAATGTGACCTACATTCTCTGTTCCTAGATGTCTGACCATGCGCTGAGCTGTATTCAAAAGTCTGTTGCTTGAATGAGCCCAATGTATCCACATGATCACTTGCTCCATAGAACAGACCTGGCCTCCTTGCTGCTTACCTCCCTGCCGGCCTGTGTGTCCTCTGCAAACATGATTTATTTTCCTCCAGATCATTGGTAGAAATATCACTCCAATCCCGCCCACCACCAGATGTCTGTGGCAGCAGCCAGGGCCGGTTTTAACAGCACCAACAACTCCCCTTCACCCTCCCCCCCCCCCCCCCAAAAAAAAAAAAAACAACCCAACCCCAACCTTATTCTCTGCCAGGCTTTAGGAATTAAACTCGCTGGTCCATCCCCATTCGCAAGCCTTCGGGAGTCCTTGAGAACATGGACCCACAAATACCTTTTCTCTGGGAAAAACACAGTCAGACATTTGCACTAGAAAGTTAGGTTGGCTTAAGTACATCGCTCAGGGCTGGGAAAAATGTCACACCCAGCATGATGTAATTAGACTGACCTAAGGCCTGGTGCAGACACCTCTAGGCAGATGGAAGATTGATTCCGTCAGCCTAGCTCCCACCTCTTGGGAAGGTACATTAACTACATTGCCGGGAGAACCCCTCCCATCGCTATAGGAGTGTCTACACTACAGAGGCACAGCTGCAGTGTTTCTAGTGTAGACATACCCTGATGTTGTGTATTGGGGGCATGGTCAACTCAACAGTCCCAGCTATTAATTACCCAGCTTTGTTGAGGTCCACAGCTTTCAATCACAACAGTCCCCAGCCACCCACACCCTCACTCACCAATCCATATTGCTTCCTCATTCATCTCCTCCAGACAGTTCCCCAGGGCCTGCACTGATCTGCTACTATCCTGTTCAGTTTTGCAGATTCAGTTCCACTAGGTCAGCTACCACCTAGTCCAGCCCCCCAAAGTCAGCTCCACCACTGCCAGGCCAGGTCAGCTCTAGCCAGGGTTGAGAATCTTGAGGAGGTGTGTGTCCCACGCTGGCAGCAAAAGAATTAACTGGAGCCAGTGAGCAATTAGTGCACCTGATTCAAGCTGGGGAGGAGCTGGATGGCTGAATTAAGGGTATGTCTCAGCCTGGCAGAAGGTAAGAGGCCTTGGGATACTTCCCGGAGATGGGAGTTCTGGCAAAGGGCTAGGTGAGTGACGCATGGGTGGAGCAAACTCTTGTGATGAACCTTGACCCAAGGGCAAGACCCCTGGGAGGCAGCCTGGGGATTGGGGTTCTGGAGGACAGAGACATGGAGAGCCTGGGGGAGAGGCTGATGGGGAGCTGGAGCTGGAGTCTCACCTCCAGGGAGAAAGTCCTGGGAGGCGTCACTTGGTACAAGAGAAGAAAAGCACTCTGCAGTGTTGGGGGGAAGGGGGGAAGAATTTGCAGATAAGTGAGCCCAGGGAAGGGCTGGGAGAAAGGGCCAAGAGATAATTGTTTATCATCTCCACCTAGTAACAGATCTATACCACTGCTGGGATTTGTATCATGCCTGTTATATCTTTACAAATTCCTTCTTGTTCTTAATCCAGCTGACTGCAGGTTTTTTCCACTGATACCTTTAGCTTCCCTTATCAATTACCTGCATTTCATAATTTATTCATTTATATTCATTGCTGTCAACACCCCCATTTTACATTTGTTATTGACTGATTTTTAATTTTTGTCAGTTACTGCTTTAATTACATCCATTTAATAAGATGTGGGTGGGGGGGGGACCAAAGTAGCCTTTTTCATGACTAAAATGTTTGTTGGGCACCTAGTACAGTGCTCATAACAACTCACTTGGGATGTTTATTAGAAAGTTATTTGTGTCTTTCTCGAATAGCAATATAGAAACCTTAGGGTGTCTCCCCCACTTGGCGCTACATGCCAAGGTTCAGAGTCACTGGGCCAGATCCAGAAGAAAAAGGTCTTTAATGCCAGCTTTGCCCTCAATATTCTTCAGGTTGGGGGGTGAAAAGACCCCTGCCTGTTTTAAGTTACAGCAGTTTGTTCTAGGCTACCTGTAGGCTGCAGCGAAGCCTAAAGTCCCTGTGTGTTACTTGGTTCGTGGAAATGTTCCTGGACAGTGAATTCCAGGCAGTGGCCGAGGTTCTAGTCAAAGTAGAAGCAAAATTTTCTGAGTTGAAATGAAATGATTTCTTCATGAGAGTGACAGTAGTGTATGAAAAGGCAGGTCCCCGATAAGGGGACAGACGTGAGCTCATGTCATGTGGCAACAACCAACTACATTAGTTATACCAGGATCATTTGTTTGGTTATATGAGAATATAAACCTTCCGGCTACTGGACACAAACCTGCCTGGGGCCAGGAAAAACCTGGCCTGGAGCTATCAAAATCGACCACTAGAGGGGGCTCTTGCATCTTCGGCTGAGCCCCTGGCATTGGCCACTGTCAGAGGCCCGATCCTGAGCAGATGGACCCTTTGGCGCTATCCAGTCCGTCAGTCCTCATGCTCCCAGGACTCAGGCCTATGCAACACTGCTTGCATGATTGGGGGACAGTGCTGCTGGTGACGCTTATAACCCTGGCTGTCCAGGAATAGGCATACTTAATGGCTCAGCGCCCACCTGCTGAGCTCTCCCAGAAACCCACCATGCAGCCCTCAGCACCAGGAACCTCCAGCCGCCCCATGCCCTCCACATACCGTCCAGCGTACACCCACCCAGTACCCCCGCAAGCATCACCTGGCTAACTCCATCTCGCTTAGCGTCCTTCAGCCAGCCCAGGACCCCCAACGGGCCCGGGGCCTCGGTGACTCATCGGGGTGTCACCCATGGAGCTGGCAGGTCTGGCCTCACACTGCAGGGAAGCTAGAACCCCTCTCACAGGCTGGATTCCAGGCCAGCAGCCAGCTGGGAGGGACATATTGCTTGGCCCCCCTGTTCTGCCCCTGCAGGTCGTTGGAGAAACGAGCCCTTGCCTAGGTTCAAGCCAGCTCCTTTTGCTATAGCATCGGGGTGGCAGGACATAGCAGGGCAGAGCCCTGGTGCACAAGCAAGCTCTGAATTCCTTGCAGTTCAAATCAGGGCATGTGAAGGTAGCTTTCGGCCTTGGATCCAAGAGTTGGCTCTGTGCTTGGCTGGGGGCTCATCTGGGCCGACAAGCTAGAGCAGCTCACAGTTGGATTTGTCCTCACACACCCCTGTGGGGCAGGCCAGGCTGGGGTCCCCATTGGGCGGGTGGGAATTGAGGCCTGGAAAGGCTAAGTGACTTGCTCAGGGTCACACACAGTCTGTAGCGGATAGGGACTCAAACCAGGTCTCCTACGTGTGAGGCTAGTGCGCTAATCATTGCGCCATACTTCCCTGTCCTCCATGCCCCCTCCCCCCTGACACTGCACTCACCCTCCAGTCGCCCACAGGAGTGACAGTGCAGTGGGCGGGGAGTGGGTGTCGTGGGCACAGGGTATAGACAGATACAGAGACGGGCTGGAAAGGGAAGAAGCCAGCCCCTGCCCCCTGGGGAGTGACAGCCGAGACCTCCTGGCAGACAAAGCCCGGCAGTGCTCTTACCAGCAGGACAAGCTGGCTGAGCGCTGGGAGAGCCCGAACCCCTAGGTGTGTGTCAGGGGTGGGCCCAGCCCCTTCCTCCACCTGCCCCCGCCCTTACTCAAGGGATCTCCCCCAGGTGCTGTGACCCTTGTGGCACTGCGCAAGCCATGTCAGTCTTGGGGAGTGGCTCCTCCAGCTGGGTGCCAAGGTGCAGGAGGGCACCACCATGGACAAGCAGGCTGGCATCCCTCCGCTCCCCCCACCCTTTGCATCCACACTGCCACCTCTCCAAAGAGGCCCAGGGGCCAGTGTCCCTCCCAGGCTGGAGAAGCAGCTCTGGCTTGAACCATTCTCTGCCCCCAGACTGGAGTGTTACTTTGTAGCCAGGTCCTGGGCCCAGCTCCCTCTTCCAGGCGGCTCCAACAGCCAAGGTCACAAGGCTGCCCAGCTCCGGGCTATTTCTGTCCTGGAACCGTGAGGGAGCCCCTGGCCTGGCTGTTACTGGAGCCTGGGAAGAAGTGGGGGGGGGGGGGGAAGGGGGGACCTGCCCTCCCAGCAGCACCATAACTGGCTGCCTGCAACTGTCTATCTGCCCCAGAGTGGGTGCTGATTGGGCTGGCGGGGTATAAAAGGGGCACACAGGGCCATGGGGAGGTGCTGTTGCAGCTGCCAGAGCTGGGCTCTCCGGGCACGCTGCCCTCCCTGCTCTGAAGATGTCGACCCACCGGCTGGTGATCGTGCGCCACGGCGAAAGCACCTGGAACCAGGAGAACCGCTTCTGCGGCTGGTTCGACGCTGACCTGAGTGAGAAGGGGGCAGAGGAGGCACGGCGTGGGGCCCAGGCCCTCCGGGAGGCAGGCTACGAGTTCGACGTCTGCTACACCTCGGTGCTCAAGAGGGCCATCCGCACTCTCTGGGCCATCCTGGATGGCATCGACCAGATGTGGCTGCCCGTGGTGCGCACCTGGCACCTCAATGAGCGCCACTACGGGGGCCTGACCGGCCTCAACAAGGCTGAGACTGCCGCCCGGCATGGCGAGGAGCAGGTGAAGATCTGGCGGCGCTCCTACGACATTCCCCCTCCCCCCATGGACGAGCAGCACCCCTACTACCAGGTCATCAGCAAGGTGAGTGCCAGCCGGGCACCCCGGGGAGGGGCAACCAAGCACCTGGGTTGGTGGGGAGGGGGACTGGGGGGGGTTGCTAGCTGGGCACCCAGGAAAGGAGGGGTGGGGGTGCTAGCCGGGTCCCCTGGGGGCTGGGTGGGAGGGGGGAGACAGAGGGAGTGCCAGCTGGAGTTCTGTGAGGTGGGTGAGTTCCAGATGAGGGAGCAATGAGTGCCAGCCTGATGTCTTGCTCAGCATCCTGGGGGGAAGATGGGGAGGGTGCCCAGCCTGGTACCCCAGGCAGGGCCGGCGCAACCCATTAGGCAACCTAGGCAGTAGCCTAGGGTGCTAACATTTGGGGGGCGGCAACCGGATCTTTGGCCGCCCAATTGGGGGCGGCATTTCGGGGGGGACCTTCTGCCGTCTAGGGCAACAAAAAAGCTGGCGGTGTTCCTGACCCCAGAGGAGGGCTAGGGGGTGCCCAGCCAGCTGCACTGGGGCGGGGTGGCACCGGGAGAGGCAGATGGAAGCATCCGCTTCCCGGCAGGCTGACACCCCTGGCAGGGCCAGCAGGTGCTGGGGGTTGCTGAGTCAGTGCTCGGGGGGAGGGTTTGCTGGGAGAGCACAGGGCGTTTTGCTAAGCAAACAAGGATCTGGGGAGCAATGGAGGCATAGGTACAGGAGGGCACATGCTCACCCAGCGCTGGCCCCCAGGCCTCCCCCTCCCAGGACATGGGAGAGGCCGGATCAGGGTGCAGAGAGATGCCTGAGGCTCTCACCAAGCAGCTGGGCTGGTGCAGCTGCTGCCCGACCTCTCCCGGCACAGACACTGGGTCTGTGGCACGAAGCCCCCACCCAGCCGGTGGGCACAGGGCCTTCAGGATGGGCATCAGCCCTGTGGCTGCTGGCAAAGCTCTCTGGTGCAGCCCCCCAGAATCCCCATCTAAGTGCTGGGGGGCATCAGGCTGGGGAGACCCCCACCCCTTGGGCAAGATGGTCAGGCTGATCCATTGTTCTCGAGCACAGCTGGCCCATCCTGGCAGGGCCACACATGGGGTCGGGATGACAGTGGAGTCCCTGTGCATGGCCTCGCAGCCCTTCCCCCGCCCCCCCCCCCCCCCACAGGAAGGGTGATGGCTCCAGCCAGCCCGCCTGTCCCTGCAGGGTAAATAGTCTGCTAGGGCCATTGTCTGGCTAATCCCTGCTGTGAGGTGGGGAGGGGGAGGGGGAGGAACTAGGATCCCACCCTGCCAGAAGCATCCAGGCCGGATCTGCCTCTGGGAGCGAAGCTGGGGACAGGGTGATACGGGCCCCGGGGTGCCAATCTGGGTGGGAGGTTTGGGTGCCTTGCGTGGTGGGGGAGGGCAGCTCATACACTGTGGGAAGGGGCTAGCGAGGAGACCCCGGTAATCCTGCCCCTTCAAGCAACAGGCTCACGCTGGGTTCTGGGCTGAGCCCAGCTTTGGTTCTGATTAGAAACCCCTGGCCCCCCAGTCTCCTGCCTCTGGCTGAGCCCCAGGAGGGCTGGGGGGCAGGGGCCTGTTCCCCTCCCACGTTAAAATGTTTGTTGTTACCCAGGTGTCCAGCCCGATTGTGTCCCCCCCCCGCATCTGCCCCTGGGCTGGAGACCCTGGGGGAGGGGGTAGTGGGGCTTGTGTCCCTAGCGCTACCTGGGTGTCTCCCTTGCCCCCTAGGAGAGGCGCTACGCAGGCCTGAAGCCCGGGGAGCTGCCCACGTGTGAGAGCCTCAAAGACACCATCGCCCGCGCCCTGCCCTTCTGGAATGAGGAGATCGTCCCCCAGATCAAAGCCGGCAAGAGGGTGCTGATTGCCGCCCATGGGAACAGCCTGCGCGGCATCGTCAAGCACCTGGAGGGTATGGCCCCCTGACGAGTGACCTTTAGCTGGGCCAGGTGCCAGGCCCCATGCTCTCCTAGCTATGCGCCCTTTGTAAGGTCCCCAGGGCTCGTTCCCTCTAGCCTTGGCGTCTGCTCCTGGGGACATGGGGGCCAAACTGGTCCCCATCTGCCTGCTGGAAATTCCCTGCCTGTCACCTTGCTCTGGGGGAGAGAGGGTCCCCAGGGTGATTAGCAGGGCTGCCAGCGAGCTGTGGGGGCTGGTTTCCCAGCCAGCAGGCAGGAGACTGCTCTGCCAGGGGGCCTGGCGAGGAAGGGGGGCAGGGAGTGCCAGGAAAGGAGCTGCAGTGCGACTAGAAGGGACCCAGCAGGGAGGTGCCCCCAAACTCCCCCCCCCCCGATTTGGTTAAAGGCTCTAAGCCTCTTAGCCAGCTGGGATGGGCTGTAGGGGCAGCAGGTCTTATCCACCCTGGGACCTGTAGCTAGAGATGGGCTAGGTCTAATATGGGCATCAGGAGTCTGGGGGGCAACTCCTCCACCCCCTCTGTGTCTCAGTTTCCCCCACTGTATCATGAGGCTGACGGTCTGGGGCTGGGAGGTCTGATCAGCGGGCAGGTGAGGACCCTGGTGCAGCACCCGCCGTGAGCGACTCCCAGCTCCGGCGCAGGTGCAGCCCGGGCTGGGTACGCCGCGTATCCGAGGCCCAAGTGAGCCTCGTGGGGCAGGGGGGAGTAGGAGCTGGCAGCTCCATGACCGGCTGCCGCAGAAGGTTGTTGCTATTTTGAGGCGGGCGTCACATTTCAAGGCTCTGGGAGGGGTCTGGTTTCCACGCTGACCAGCCTCCCCCTCCAATTCTGAGGCTGGGATTCGGTTTCCCTGGCCTCTGGGAGCCCCCGCCCTAAAGGTCACTGAGGGATTCCAAGGAGCTTTTTCAGATGCAAGTGGATGGAGCTGCAGGACCCAGCCTGTGAGCTGTGAGGCAGCTCCTCAGGGGACTCCCCACAGCATCCCCCTGCTGGGAGAGGCCAGGGCTGGAGTAGCCGGAAGCTCCCCCCACAGCCAGCACCCTGCCTCGCCCCCGCAGCGCCCCCTGCTGGGACAGGCTGGGGCTGGAGTGGCACTCCCCCCACAGCTGGCACTGCCACCTCTCTGGCTGTGTTTCTGCCTCTGCCAGCAGGAGGCGCTGTAACTTTGTTGCTGTGCAGTGGGCCTGTCTGACCATCCTCCCCCTCTCCCCCCCCCCCGGCTCTCCCCACAGGGATGTCTGACGCCGCCATCATGGAGCTGAACTTGCCAACCGGGATCCCCATCGTGTACGAACTGGACGGGAGCCTGAAGCCCACCAAGCCCATGCAGTTCCTGGGTGATGAGGAGACCGTGCGCAAGGCCATGGAGGCTGTGGCTGCCCAGGGCAAGGTCCAGAAGTGAGGGGGAGGGAGAGCAGCTAGGGCAATAAACCTGTGAAACCCAACTGAGTGAGTGCAGTGCGGGCATGGGGGCCCTCGGGGCCTGATGCAGCGTGTGGAACGGGGGCCTCAGGGCCTGGAACAGCTGGGGGGGGGGGGTATGTAATCCCGTGGCGGGGGGGCTGGGGCCAGGCACAGCCTGGTGGGGGTAATGTAGCTCAGTGGTGGGGCTGCGCCTGACACAGCCTGGGGAGGGTATGTAGCCCAGTGGCGGGCTGGGGCCAGGCACAGCCTGGGGTAATGTAGCCCAGTGGTGGGGGGCTGCGGCCTGACAGAGCCTGGGGAGGGTATGTAGCCCAGTGGCGGAACGGGGCTGGGGCCAGGCACAGACTGGGGGGGGTATGTAGCCCAGTGGTGGGGGGCTGCGGCCTGACACAGCCTGGGGAGGGTATGTAGCCCAGTGGCGGGACGGGGCTGGGGCCAGGCACAGACTGGGGGGGGTATGTAGCCCAGTGGTGGGGGCTGGAGCCTGGAACAGCCTGGGGGGGTATGTAGCCCAGGAGGGGAGAGGGGTATTTAGGGGGTCCACCTACAGCCTGGGTGATCCAGCTTGGGGTGGACCTCACTTGACACAGCCTGGGGGCCCTCGCCCATTGGCAGAGGGAAAGTTTGGTGCTTGGCACTCCTGGGAACTCAGGGCCTGTCAAACCTTGGTGGCTGTGGAGGAGGAGCCAGCGTGCTGGGGGAGGGCAGCTTGGGGGTCTGGCTATGCTGCTCCCTCCGCGGTGGGAGGGAGAAGTAGGGCTGGCCTTGAGGCCCATTGGTGTGGGGGCCCCGTGTGGCCAGGGAGGGGTTACAAAGCCATAAGGCTGCTCCAACCTGTAGCAGGGGACTAAGTGCCACTCCTTGGCAGGTTCTCTCTGGGCTCCGAGGAGGGAGTGAGAGCGGCTCTGGGACAAGCAGGGAGCTCCTGGGTGGGTATGAACAGGGGGCCTGGTACCGCCTGTCCTTGAGGTGAGTCATTTTTCCTGGAGAAGGAGGCTGAACCCTACTGCCTGGGCCTGGAGCAGCTACCATGCCGGAGGGATCTAGAAACCTTCTCCATAGGCCGCCAGCTGGGTTTGAATCCTAGGCCTTCAGCACCAAAGCACAGGCTGCTGCCTGTGAGCTGAAAGAACAACCCCCATCAACCAGCACATTAATAGGCTCTTTTCCATGGACCAGATTATAGGGGACTGCCGCACACTTCACAAACATCCCTCGGGGTGCAGCCAGTATTTGCGCAAGGAGGGGCCCCGGGAGAGGTGCCCGGGCAGAGAAGATGGTGGGGCACACGGTGCCACATGGGCACGACACAGCTTGGTGTATAGGACGCAGAGGGCAGAGCCAGCCATAGAAAGGCTTGTGGGGCTGGAGCCAGGGGCAGCTCCAGGCACCAGCGCAGCAAGCGTGTGCCTGGGGCAGCAAATCACTGGGGGGGGGGGGCATGCCGGTTGCCGTGAGGGTGGCAGTCAGCCAGCCTTCGGCGGCATGCCTGTGGGAGGTCCGCCAGTCCCACGGTTTCGGCAGCAATTCGGCAGTGGGTACGCTGAAGGCACGGGAACCGGCAGATCACCCGCAGAAACGCCGCCGAATCCACATGACCAGCTGATCGCCCACAGGCGTGCCGCCGAAGGCCACCTGACTGCCGTACTTGGGGCGGCAAAAAACATAGAGCTGCCCCTGGAGACACCACTGCCCTCTAGAGGGTAGATGTGGAACCACAGAGCTGTGTGTCACAGACCCTGTACTGCTAACAACTCCTGGGGCTTCTCCTTAACCTCAGGTACAAGGACCTGGGCTTGTAGAGCTGGGCTCTATCACTGCTGCCACCAGGCCTGGCTGTGGGGAGCAGCAGAGAGGAAGCGTGGCTTGTCCACCTGTCTAGCCGGCCATGCATCCTGATCTCCTCCCAGCTGGCAGGCAAATGCCCCAGCTCTGGGCTTGCTGCCACCAGCTGCTCCAGCTGTGGGTTTGTGTGTCTCCTGCTTGTATCCTCTGACAATGGGGCAGAGGCTCATGCTGGACCTCATAGCAGCCTACTCTAAGTGCCCCTCACAAGGCATCCACCACACTGTGGCACCAAGAGAAATAAACACAGACTCCCCCCCCCCACCCCACTCTGTGTCTGGCTGGTTCTGGCTGTTTCCTTCATTCCTCCTCTTTCTTTCCTGGGGCATTTCTTCTCCTTCATTAGCTTCTCTCTCCCTTTCCCCTTTCCTCTTCTCCCCCAGCTGCTGCTATTTGGCCCCTGCTTCCCACCCTCCCGACTTGCATCCCCACAGAGGAGCCGGGCTAGGGGCCTGCATGCTCCTTCTCTGTGTGGATGGGGCAGCTGGCCTAGCCCTCAGCGTGGGCAGCCCCTGTACAGTTGATGTGGAGCAGGTCAGAGGCTGCTGTTCCAGCCCATCGGGTGCATGTCTGTGTGTGTGCATGCACTGGGCAGGTGGCCACGCTTCAGGAGATGCTATTTTGCAGCAGACCACAGTCTGGGGTCCAGTGTCTGAATCCCAGCACCCCTTCACGTTTACCTTGACTTGCTAGCGCCTCCACACTGTGATGTTGGTTACTCCCTGGCCAAACCCCTTGTTCCATAGCACGGACGTGCCCGAGTTAGTTGTGATTCCAGGAACAGGACGTCCAGTAGTGGAGCTAAAAATCTCATCTGGACCTGCCAAACTCTGGAGAGCCCTTGCTGGGTTTTCCCGCTGTCTCCCTGGGTTAGCCTGGACCCTACCCGCAGACCTGTGCGGGGCGGCGGGGAGAAATGCAGACAATTTTGGATGAAAAATTGAAAATGGAAATATTTCGCTTTGGCAAGTCGACTGCAGTGCGTGTGGCCCTCGCCCTTCGGGTGCCCGTTCTCCACCCACTGGGCAGACTACGTCCCTCTTGGTGCCACCAGGGTCTTCCCCCTTGGAGATGGCAGGCAGCAAATCATGGGAGTCCCTGGCCACAGTGCATTGTGGGAGAGCTAACCCAGAGGGCAAACCAGGCTGTTACCCCCAGCGTGCACCCTCTGGCTCTTCAGCACAAGTAGGAGCAGCCCTTGGCAGCTGTTGTCTGGCCCCACCTCTCCGGGATGCCATGGTGTCAAAGCTAATTCCCTACTCTGTCACTTCGAGTGCAGAAGGTGGGGGCCCGCAGTGATTTAAAAAATTAATACTGGCCACACCAGGCTTGTACTGAACTCCCAAGGTTACAGCTCTTCTCTGACTTTGGCTTGGTAAACGCTGCCACCACCCAAATGCAAAAAACCCCTTGAACCCAGGAAGGAACACTTGGGAATTCCTCCCTGGGGTACCCTCAAGCCTTTTTACCCCCACTCTGGGGAAGAGGTGAGAAGAAAACAAAGGAAATTAGGTGTGGCCACCAGCTAATTAAACAACATATGCACAAACTTAGGACACCAAAAATCCAATCCTGTTCTTAAAAAAGGTAAATGTTATTAAAAACAAAAAGGAAGAAAATACATCTGGGACTCAGGCATTTGCTAGATTTTAAAGAAGCAATTCCAAAAATTAAGCTCCCAAACTAGCTTTCTTGGGGGTTCAGCTTAAAGGTTACAAGCAAAGAAAAGCATCTGGGGTTAGCACAGTGATCCACAAGCCAAAATAAAGAAATAAACATGATCGCGTCTAGCTAAACTGTCCTTGTCCCAATGATTCCGTCTAGGTATGAAAGAAAACTTTTCATACCTGGTTCAAACCTTCCACAGCATTCCTGCTTATAGCATTGCTGCTCCATGTCCCTGCAGCCCAGAGAGAACAACAAACAAAGGGAAAGTTTCTTTCCCCATTTAAAAAAGTTCTAGCCTTCCCATTGGCTCTTTTGGTCAGGTGCCCACTTCTTTTTCTTTACCTGGGGGACTTTTAATCCTGTACAGGTAAAGCAAGCAGAGAACAGCTACCAAGAGGGATTTTACAGCTAACGGGCTGGCTGGGTGTCCATAAAAGGGAGCTACCCCCACCCCTTTCATTTATCACACATGGCCACACTGACTCTGATCCCAGGGACCATGTGGCCCCAGGCATGGCTGGATGTCACTCCGCTTCCATCCTCCTGCTCCGTCCCCTCCTCCCACACCCAGCCCCCCATGCCCAGACCAGCCTCCCACTGCTTGTGCCCCAGGTGGGCACCCTGCCTCATCCAAACGCCTCCTTAAACCCTGTGCCCCTATAACCCACACTTTCTGGGTGTGGTGTTCTGTCCCATCCAGTGGCACTGAGACCACTTAGAGAGAGTTAAATGTGTGAGTCTGCTTCCCACCCTTACCTAATAGCCAGTTGGCTTTTAGCTCATGTGGTAGAGGCTCATGCACTAAGCTCCAGAGGTCCCCGGTTTGAGCCCACCCGCCAACGACCGTGGTCTGTCAGCATTACACCAATGCCATGGCCCCTTGTTTCTCGCCCCACCTGTGCTACTGCCCTTCGTCCCCTCTGCTGCCTGCCTCTCTAAGACCCACTGCTTCTCACTCAATGGCATGGGAAGAGCCCCACTCGCTCCCTGATACTCAGGCCTCCCGGAGTCCCCAGTGAACCCGCTCTGCAGAGCAGTCATTCCCAAGGGGTCCTCTGCTCAGTCCCGGGTTTCATGGGCGACTCCCTGAACTGGTTTCCATGTGCTGGTTGCCTTGCCTGCCCTGGCTCAGGGCTGGCATGCTAATCAGCTCCATTTCACATCAGGGAGCACAGGGATGAGTCAGCCTTGCCCGCCCCCGGCTTCAGCCCCGCAACCAGGCAGGAGCTTGCGGTTCCTGCTTTTGTCTCCACTTAATCCCAGCCCTAAATGCAGGAACAATGAGCATTGCTGACAGCTGCATGCGTCACACCCTACTAGGGAAAGGACTGAGCACTGCTGGCATCTTCTGGTCCAGTGAGCCCCCAGTGCCGAGATAGCGGGGAGGACTCATACACTAGCCTGTAGCTGCAGCTACACCTCTCCCGGGGGCTGAGCTCCTCCAGACCAAACTCTGGGTGGAGGCCTGAGATACCATGGTGATGGGCACAGACACAGTGTATAAAAACAAAGAGAGATATCTGGGGATGGAGGCTTGTAGGGGAGGCTGTTTAAGGTCTCTCGCCTCCCCCCGCCCCATGGCACTGTGGGAAATAGAGCTTCCAGTATTGTTAGCTCAGGGCAGTTCTGTGTGGGGCGGGGACTCCTCCCTTGGCAAAGAAGCAGCAGATGAATTCCCTGCAAGGATCCCCCAGCCTCTGGCATCACACTGGCCCCCAGTCCTGGGGCTGGCTCCGCTGACAGCCCCAGGGCACTGCAAATGCCTATCTACCTTATCCCTCCCCGCCCCCAGCCTCCCCTCCCTCTATGAGACCAAAACTTGCCATGATCAGACACATCCAGGGCCCACAAAACCCTCTCAGCAGAGCCCTTGAGGGTTTGAAGCTCACCTCTCCCCCACCCGAGCACTCCTTGGCCCCCGACCTGCCGCCACGGGGCGCTGCAGTGTGTGTGGGTTGGCATAACATAGAGATCACAGACCAGCATCATGTCCTGCTGCATCTGGGCTCACTGACTGCAACCCCACAGCAGCAAAGAGAAGAAGCCAAGCCGGGTGGGTGGTCAGGAGGATTAAATGGAGGTGCAGGCCTCTCGTTTCCAGGCTGACTCAGCCAGCTGAGAACCATGTGTCATGGGCATGTGGGGTGAGTGGGTGCTGGGTGTACTGCCAGGATCTGCACCCCGCAGAGCGGACTAACAGCAGCGATGTACACCAGGGCAGAGCCCAGTGTGGGCAACTAAACCCCAGCAGGTGGCTCCTGTGGCTGTTTCGGGAGAGAAGTGGGAAGGGGGTGTTGCCTGCTTGCGTTTACACTAGAAATTCAGGTCTTGTCTACCCTGTTTCTCCTGGCAGATGCCAGCGAGTGAAGAACCAGGCATCGCACATCCTGGGAATGGGGCTTTATCTGGACTGTTTAAAATACCTTGTTTATTGTTTGGGCTTTGATGCTCATTTAACTCAAAGGCCTGAGAAACAGGTGGAAGGAAAGCGCTCTCTGTTAAGATTTGGCACTCTGGACTCTTCATGTGAGGGACCAGAGAGCTCCCAAGCAATGTATGTGAGATCACCAAGGAGTCTGTCCCAGGGTGGTTGGCCCTTCAACAGGAAATGGCTCTCTCTGCCCCACCTGCGACATTGTTAACTCACTGCCCAGGTGGGAAAAAGGATAATGACTTATGTGACTAAATTAGGCCTGGCTTGGGGATAAATAAGGGAGTGTTAACCAGGAACTCAGATCTTGCCTATGGTTAACTGGATGTGCTCTAAGGTCCACACCTCAGAGTCCCCATCCAGCAGACTCGTTCCCCCAAACCGCATCTATCAACGGAGAGAAAACCAAGGACAGGATTAACTATAAAGCAAACTGGTTTATTAAACAGTGACTCAAACAGGAAACAGTAACGTATAGGACCCGCGGCAAAACAATATACAAAGGGCATACAGGTACAGGTTGGCATAACAAACTGGCTTAAAGTCAAGGTCCCAAACCCATAAGGACAAAGGGGAATTTACTACAGGTAAGGTACAGATGTATACAGCATACTACACCAAGTTCAGAGGCAGTGGTGGCCCTAGGCCGAGGGTTTTTTTGCCACCCCAAGATCGCAAAGCAAAAAACAAACAAACAAAAAAACTTCCGAGTAGGCCATGTGACCCTTGCTCTTTCCCACCATAGAGAGAAAAAGGTGCCAGTTCTCTCAGGAAGGTCACCAACATGGTGGACAAACAACAACTCCTTACAAACAAAATGGCGACGGGCCTAAACAAAATGGAACTTGTAGTTTTTCCCCTACAGGAGAGGCCTGAGTAAAGGGAAAGGGACATTTCAGCAAAGGCCTGGCGAAGATGGCTGAGTAGCACCAGAACAGCAACAGGTTTTTTTTTGGCTTGCTGGCATCTCTGAGCCGGAGTGTGCGGAGCGACAAGAAATCCTGGGGGGTGTGGCTGGAAAGAGCGAGAGAGAGCAGAAAGCCAGCCTGACACTTTGTTTCTACCACTTCATTGGCAGAACTGAAATCGGCCCCGGAAAGGGAACCTTATTTTGAACTGTGGTGGGGAGTAGTTCAGGTGCCCTATGGAGAGGGGAAACTGAGGCAGAGCCACTGCAGCACCGAGGCAGACCACGAGGGGGTGATTGGGAGGTAGCCAGCCCTGTTCCAGTGTCCGTCTACAGGATCAAGCAAGCAGAGCTGACAGGGCTGCGAAACAAGCAGAAACAAGACATGAACCCTGGGCTCCCCTATCCTCCAACACCATCTCCTCTTTCCATCCCAAAGCTGGGTCACCCAGCTGTGAAAATGGGGCCCCTGGTGATGCTGTGGGGGTGGGCTCTGGGCAGTAGGGGCAGGGCTGATCTGGGGTTAGTAGATGGTGTATGGGCCTAGGAGCCAGGACCCCTGGTTTCCACTCCTGGCTCTGGCACTGACTCACTATGACCTGGGCCATGTCCTGTTAGCATCTGTCACAGGGAGCTAATGATCTCAGCTCTCCAGGAGAGCAGTGCAAAGCTGGGCTGGAGGAGCTCTGCTCTGCACGTGCCAGGCAGTCCCAGAGTGCTGCCCCCACACCCTACCCCATTACTCCTGGTTGTGCGGGGGAGGGGGGAGATGGACCAGGCACCTCCATCCTGCATGCACTTCCATAGCAAACACTCCCATAGCAACAGACAGCAGGGTGCGCTGGGGGTAAGCAGCCTCCCCCCACCATAATGAGGAATGAAAAGGGCTCGGTGGGGGTAGGGGAAGATGTGGGTCTAGCCAAAATTGGAGAGATGCAGCAGCAAGCTCGCTCTGGGCAGCCCAGAACCTCAGTGTGGGCCCCTGAGCGTAAGCAGAATGAGCAATCGCTTAGGGTCCAGGGTAGCTCAAGGGGTGGGAGGGGCCCTGTTCACTTTTAAATATTATTGGGGGGGACAAAATATTCCTGCTTAGAGCCCCCAATGGGCTGGCACCACCTGTGCATGACAGTGAGCGCCTGGCCCTGCAGCAAGAGCTGTCGATACACACTCGCCCCCTCAGACAGCTGGTACATACATATACAATCATGCATGACAGCCTCACTACCCCTCACACGCACACGCCGCTTTGACACTTCGCAAATGCCTGGTCCAGCCCTTCTCTTCAGCTGCTCTGGGCAGCACGCCGCCCGGTACCCACCCCCCTGCCCACCCAGCTCCTGTCTCCGTTCCCCTGCAGGAGACACAGTCCCACAGTCTCAGCTGCTAACAGCCTGGCAGACGGGGCCTAAGCTCCACTTTGCTCAGGGCCGGAGGTGTGAAATTCGGTACAGAGCCGGCTCACCAGGGATCCAGCACCTCAGGCTATTAGATCCAGAGCCCAGCGGAGAGGCCAGGGGCATGGTGCAAGCCTGCCTGCCTCCCAGGCCTTTTGCCAGCTCTCCGGGCTGCTCACAAATCCATGCAGCTCAGCAATCACCTGTAACAAGGGAGTTTCCTATGGATGCATTTCCAGCCCCGCGCGGGACCAGAAGCTCCCCACATGGCCCCTTTTCCAGCCACCCTGTGTGACCAGCAAGGTGTATCCATGGCTTCTTGCCACCATCCACACAGGGTAATTGTTGGTTGTAATGACCAAGCCCCTGTCTCCCTGGTGAGGGTTCCCTGTGCTGCCATGGGGACTAGATCCCAGTAGTCTGAGGGGGCTGGAGACCTGTGGTGGGGTGAATCCCCCTTCCTTGGGCAAATCCTTAGTGCAGGGATTCTCCACCAGTGCAATCTGGAGACAAGAATCCACCCTCTTCAGGCCCGACTGAGCCAGACACAATCTCTCTCTCCCCGCTCAGGCCCACATCTCAGCCCGTTTGTAGATTGCACCATGGCTCACTCCTAGTGCTGGTGGCTCACTCCCGCCCCCTTGCAGACCTAGGAGCTCCTGCTGGGCTGGAGTTGACTCTGCAACACTGGAAATCAACTCCTCTTGGCCTGCGATCCTCAATGCTCTGTGGATGGAGCCGTGGCCTGCCTGACGCACGCAGGAGCAGTGGCGCTGGGGACCCGGCTTGGGAGCCAGAGGCAACCAAAGGGTTTGTCTGGGACCAGCAGCCGCAAGTGAGAATAACTTACACACAGCCTTTGTGCTGCCGCCACCACACTCTCCGGGGCTGCCATTTGGCCTGGATGATGCCCCAGCTGTGCTCAGTGCATGGGAGCAGGAGAGATGCTGGGGGTGCCCGGCTCCTGCATAAGGATGGAGAGAGCAGCCTCCACTGGGGAGCTGGCACCTACCTCATGGTCTCACAGTGTCCCCTGCCCTGAACCTGACCCCACCGGTGGCTAGCAGAGAGGGGAACCAAGAGCCACGCTGCGATCGGCCATACCCGCACACACCTGCCCCTCTGAGCCAGCAGGGGGTTAGTGCCCCTACGACCAGCAGTCACCAGAGCACTGAGTATCCGGCCCCACGCTGGCAGGGTTGGAGTGCTGCCTACAATGTCTCCTACTGCCCTGTCCCAGGTGAGATGTCACAGGGCGGTTCATCTTCCATGCAGGTAGGCACGGCTTGGGGATTCCACACCCCTGGATGGCGAGGTAGCGGGAGAACTGGCAGTGCCCCTGCAGCAGAGGGAAGAGCCCCAGAACTGGAGGCATCAGGGGAGCCTCCCACTTTCCTGCCAATCCAGTTACCCAGGCATGCCCCCCCTCCGGCCAGGCTGATGTTAGGGTGGTGCCTGCTCCTGCTGCACTAAGGGATGTGGATGTGATCTGGGCCACTGACTCACCACCAGAAAGATCAGGGGGGTATTTGCTGGTTTCTCACACCGGGTTGAATTGCTGGGCGCAGGGGACAGCCGGTTTCCCTTCCCCCAATGCACAGTCCCCCGCTCCCTCTGGGCTGCATTCACCTCCCCCCGTCCTCCCCCTCCCCCTACCGGCTGCACTGTCTCCCCTCCCCGCATCTGCATTGTCGCCCCTGCTCCGCCCAGACTGCGTTCTGCCCCTAACCCCCCACATCCGGCTGCACTGTCCCCCCCCCGCCTGCCCCCATCCCCCTGCCTGGCGGCTGCACTGTCACCCCCGGCTGCGTTCTTCCCCAGCCCCCTCACACCCGTCTGCATTGTCCCCGCGACCGGCTGCGCTTTGCCATGACCCCGAGCCTTGGCAGGCGGCTCTCTGGGCTCCGCCCGCTTTGTTGGGAGCGGGGGGCGCGGACAGGGGCTGGCTGCGCGGAGCTGTCGGGGGGGGGGGGCAGCGGCTCAGCGGATCTCGGCTGCCCCGCTCCCGCCGGCGGCACCGGCCGGGCCCAGCCCCACGGGGGTCCCGGAGAGCCTGGGGCTCCGCGAGCCTCTGCCCGAGCCCTGGGCGCGGGGGCGGCTCCATCCGCCGGCGCCGTTAGCCTGCGCAGCCTGGCCGGGGCGGGCTCCGGGATCCAGGCACCGGTGAGTGGCCGGGCGGCTCCGGATCCGCGGGGATCGGGTCCAGCCGCGCAGCGCAGCGCCCCGGGGAAGGTGCCCTGCTGGGCGTCGTCTGGCCGCGCAGCTCCCGTGGGCTGGATCCGGCATTCAAGGGGGCTGGGGTCCCCCGGTGCCTTTAAAGGCTGGGGGTGACGGGGCGCCACGCCCCCCCCCCTGGGGACAGCCAGGGGAGCGGGCAGCAGCTAGCGGGGAGCCCTCGTGGGGACGCTAGCTGAGGAGTCCCAGTCTAGGGGCCACCCCTATTCCCAAGGGCCCCCTGCTGGGCCAGCAGCGGCCCACAGTGCTGGCAGGAGAAGGGGGCTGGTGCATTCTGGGTCCATCCCTGGACACCCTCTGACCCAGACTGGGTGCCCCCCGCCCCAGCCGTGGCCATGGCGCAGTACTCGGGGCAGCCTCAGGAGCTGCATGCCAACACCTCGCACCTGGGGCCAGGTGTGGCTGCTCTGCTGGACAGGAGCAGTGAGTTCACCCTGGGCCTGAACATCTTCTCTGGCGCTCTGCATGCCGGGCCCCCCAACCTCTCCCTGATGCCGTGCGAGCTGGAGCCGCTGGGCTCCCTACCTCTGGACACGGAGGGGTCTGCAGCTTGGGGTAGCCTTCTGGGGCCGGCCCTGTCACTGGTGCTGCCTGTGGTGTACGCCCTCATCTGTGGCTGCGGCATCCTGGCCAACGGGCTGGTGATCTCCATCGTGCTGAGCTGCAAGCACAAGCTGGTGTCGGACGTCTACATCCTGAACCTGGCCGTGGCTGACCTGCTCTTCTTGGTGGGGATGCCCTTCATCATCCACCAGCTTGTCCAGGAGCACGGCTGGATATTCGGGGACTTTCTGTGCCGTGCTGTCACCACCCTCGACCTCAACAACCAGTTCACCAGTGTGGCCATCGTCACCGTGCTCTGCGTGGACAGGTACCCAGCAGGGCATGCTCTGCAGCATGGCCCTAGCCCCATGAGGTGTCCTGTTTTCCCTTTGGGAATATATGGTCACTTTACTTCTGGGCAGCTAGTGTCACTCTCACAGCTGCGGTGTTGGCAGCCATGGCACAGGCTGTAGCCTGTGGGGTTGGGGCAACCCTGCGGGGTGGACAAGCCCCTAAAGGCTGAACTCATACAGGGCCCGAATGGCTGCAGAGCTGGAATACTGGAGGTGGGGCGAACAGGGCTAGAATAGTGGGAGGGCTTCAGGATAGAGGAAGAGCTAGGGGGTGGCAGGGCACAGGTGGAGCTGGGGGCGGGGCAGGGTTGAAATGAGGATGGGGGCTGCAGGGCTCCGGTGGAGGTGGGGGTGTGGCAGGGCAGAGAGGGGTGAAGTTGAGCCCCAGCAAGCCCCCCTGCCCAGCCCCCTCAGAGAGTGTTGAGCTGGTGTAGGGGGTCTGCACCCCCTGCTCAGGGCCTGTGGGTAGGGACCCCCTGCATCAGCACTTGGGTCATTGTTTCCTGGCCTCTCCAGGCTGGGGCAGCTGGGAACTCTGTCCCCTCTTTGAAACAAGGGGCTCAACAGCTGTCTCATCCCCAGCCCCATCGTCACCCCTAGATCTCCCTGCCTCACCCCCCATCCTGCCCCGTGCCCCTCCCGATGGCCACTCTCTCCCCAGGTACGTGGCAGTGGTGTACTCGTCCACAGTGGGCCAGAAGCGGACGCTCCGCTGCACGGCCCTGATCAATGCCGGCGTGTGGGCCAGCAGCCTGGTGATGGCCACGCCAGCCATGCTGTACGCCCGGGTGCAGCGGGAGAACCAGACGGAGCTGTGCCTCATGGATCTGCCAGGCCCCAGCAGCCTGTACTGGTACACGCTCTACCAGTCACTGGCGGCCTTCCTCCTGCCGTTGCTGGTGATCACAGTGCTGTACTCCCTCACCCTGCACCACCTGTTCCGGGCCATGCACCGGGCACAGCGACGCTGCTCGGCCCGCAGCCGGCGAGTCACCCGCATGGCGCTCACCATCATCACTGCCTTCCTCATCTGCTGGACACCCTTCCACGTGGTGCAGCTGGTCAACCTGACGGCCACCCCCTCCGCTGCCTCCTTCTACCTGAACCAGCTCACCATCTGCCTCAGCTATGCCCACAGCTGCGTCAGCCCCGTCCTCGTCCTCTTCTGCACCGAGTTCTTCCGTGAGCGGATGGCCCATTCTAGGTGCGGGCGGGGCATGGGCTGCTGGAGACAGGGCTTAATCAGGGGACCAGGGTGCGGGGGAGATAATGCCGCAGGTGTGCTCATAGTTCTGTGAGGTCCCCCTACAGGCTGGGGCAGGAATTGATGTCTCTCCCCACCTATTTCTCCTGGGGGAGGGATAGCTCCGTGGTTTGAGCATTGGCCTGCTAAACCTAGGGTTGTGAGCTCAATCCTTGAGGGGGCCACTTAGGGATCTGGGGCAAAAATCTGTCTGGGGATTAGCCCTGCTTTGAGCAGGGGGTTGGACTAAATGATCTCCTGAGGTCCCTTGCAACCCTGATATTCTATGATTTAACCCCTGTCTCCAGCCCACCTTCCTGGGCAACCCCCCAATCCAGCTTTGCCCCACCCCAGTGCAGAGATAGGGCTCTGTGTCCTGTGCCTGGCCTTGAAGGTGCTCTGGGGGTGGGGTGAACCCAGCCCTGTGTTACTGGCCAAGTCAGGCACAGAACCTGCATCCCTGCAATCCAGATTCCTGGGGGGACAGCCTGTATTCACTCCCCTCAGGAAGCCGCTGTGATTCCTGGATCTTTGCTGGGGATGATCAAAAGCCAGGCAGCTCCTTAGTACGCACCCCTGCTGCCCTCCACCTCCTGTTCTAGTCCTCACATCTGGCCAAAGCCCAGCTCCCACTTCAGGTGTGAGCACGGATGCCGAGAGAGGGTTCGGCCCCGGTGAAAATTTTTTTTGGGGCAGATCGGCTAACGAGGGGGAGGGCCAACGAGGGGGAGGCTGGGCCCTGGGCCCCCTTCCGGACCGCCAGGCCCGGTAATTTGTACCAGCTTCCCCATCCCCACCCCCATCAGCCCTGGGTGTGAGTGCATCCTGGTGAGTGAGCCCAGGATCGGGCCCCACTCCCAGTGTGGGCAATGAGCGCAGAGATCGGGTCCTGTTCCAGGGGTGGGCGGTGAGCCCGGGGGTCAGGTCCATCCCTCACTCAGGGCTTTTGAAGTTTCAGTCCAATCCCCTAAGTCTGGAGAATTGCCCTTATCTGGGAGCTGCCCCTGACCTCTGATCCCAGGCCTCCTTTTGCCCTCCCCTGTGTCAGCAGCCTATGGAAGACCCTGAGATCTGCCCCGTCCCCTTGCTGACCTGCCCCCAAACTCCCCAGCCCTCGTGGGTTCTGCTCCCCCATTGACTCTGACTCCTCTGCCCAGTCCTTCCCCCATCAGAGTCCCCCGGGGTCCTCCCCTCTGCTCCTCCATCCACCCCTCCCTTCTGCCCCAAATCCCCCTTTCCCCACAGATAGTGCCCAGCTCCACCATCCCTGGAATTACACCCCGCCCCACACTTGCTGCCTCTCCTGGCCCAAGCCACCAGTACCTCCAGCTCAGTGTCTCCCCAGTGCCTTCCTTGGCCTGCACCCGCCATGCCCAGCCATTGGGGGTCACAGTTCACCTGCTCCTGCCATCTCCCCCACAGTCTGTCCCTTCCCTGTCTGCACCGTGGCTGGGGCAGGACTCCATTGTGGGCGGGTTTGCAAAGCGGGTGTGTGTGGCGCTAGCTGCATAGTAACCCCACTCTCCCCTGCCCTCTCTGCTCCCCAGGCACATCTAGTGCCAGCCTGCCCTGTCCTTTCACACCTGGCACATGAGCCTGCACCTGGGCAGCTCCTGCTAGCTGCCACATCTCAGCAGAGCCAGCAGCCAGAGCTCAGGGTCTGGACAGGGACCCGAGCCCAGGGGATCGCTCTGCCCTTGTGGTACCTGAGGGATTGGGGTAATGGGGATTTGGGTTTCCTCCCACAGAGCCCTGCTGGTCCATGGGCTCCCATTCCAATAGCCCCACATCTCCAGCTGGAGCAAATGTCAGGGTTGGGGGTGAACCCAGCTCCTGGGGGGAGTTCAGCCAGGACTGCGCGTCCCACTATAATTCCCAGCCCCTTCTCACCAGGCAATTGGGGTCCCTCATGCCAGGGTCTGCTGCCTGATGTGCTTCCTCCTGTTGTCGGCACCCTGCATAACAGCCCCCTCCTGCACAGAGAGCTTGCTTGCCAGGGCCGGCTGGAGTAGGAACGGCTGTTAACTCCCCCCATACCCCGCATGGGCCCATTGGTGCCACAAAGGGCCAGGAGCAGGAGCATAGGGGGCAAGGGGCAGCACCGCTTCTTGTGTCAAGGAAAAAAACTCTGACCTTCCCCTGCCCCCAGGCTGGTGAGATCCTTCCCCTCCCAACCAGACCCCTTCTCTGCCCATGCACTGTCACCACCCCATTCTTGGACACTCGTCTTCCTGCTGTGTTGCCTGAGCCCTGATGCCAAGCCGTGCCCGTGCCATACAGGCAGCTTGGGTATTGGCATACCCTCTGTCAGTGAGATGCTCTTAGTGGTGTTAGTTGCTGGGGCTGGGCTCTAGGGAGATCCTTAGTTTCTGGCCTGGCTCCCTTGCACCCTGGCTGCCCATGTGAGAGTGACTGTGTCCCCCTCTCCGCAGGTACTGCAGATTCATCGCCAGGTGGAGGGCACTGCGTGCAGGCACTGCCCTGCCCAGCCAGGAGCTCACCTCCACCGTCTACAGCCCACAAGTGGGCAGCACCACGGCCCAGCGCTGCCGGCGCCCCTTCGGCACCGAGCAGCTGCCATGCTCCATGACCGAGGCCAGTGTCACCATCAATGGGCAGGAGGAGCAAAGCGCCGTCTAGAAGCCTCCGTGCTACCAGAGCACTGACTTCAGTTGGAGCCCACGGATGGCCCCCACTGCTGCAGCATGACTTGGCAGGCGTGGGGACAGAACTTTGGTGATGCCAGGCCAAGGCAACATGCCAGGAGCCTCAGCCGCGGCTCAGATGGGACTTTTTACCTCCCCATAGGACAGTGCAGATTCCCACCCCCGAGGCTGGTGGGAAGAGCCAGTCTAGCTCAACCACCAGATATGGACTTGATGCGGGAATTGCTGGGTGAGGTTCTCTGGCCCGGGTTATGCAGGAGGTCAGACTGCCTGGTCGCAATGGTATCTCCTGGCCTTACAGTTGTCAGATCTATGAATCAGGGAGTCTGGGCAGGAAATGGCAGTGACAGAAGAGACTTTAATAAAGCAAAAAGAACGCACCAGGGAGTCTGTCTGTCACCCTCACCCCCCCCCCCCAGGATGGGTGACAACTTAAATGTATACCCCAATTTAAAAAAACATAAGAAGAGAACCAAAAAAGAGCCACGGTGGTTAAACAACAAAGTAAAAGAAGCGGTGAGAGGCAAAAAGGCATCCTTTAAAAAGTGGAAGTTAAATCCTAGTGAGGAAATTGAGGTGTCATTAGGGGAGGTTTTGGAAAAAATTGATAAACTAAACAGTAATAAATCTCCAGGATCTGATGGTATTCACCCAAGAGTTCTGAAGGAACTCAAATGTGAAATTGCAGGACTACTAACTGTCATCTGTAACTTATAATTTAAATCAGCTTCTGTACCAAATGACTGAAGGATAGCTAATGTGATGCCAATTTTTAAAAAGGGCTCCAGAGGTGAACCTGGCAACTACAGACCAGTAAGCCTCACTTTAGTACCGGGCAAATTGGTTGAAACTATCATAAAGAACAAAATGTTCAGACACATAGATGAACGTAATTTGTTGGGAAATAGTCAACATGGTTTTTGTAAAGGGAAATCATGCCTCACCAATGTACTAGAATTCTTTGAGGGGGACAACAAGCATGTGGCCAAAGGAGATCCAGTGGATATAGTGTATTTAGATTTTCAGAAAGCCTTTGACAAGGTCCCTCACCAAAGGCTCTTAAGCAAAATAAGCAGTCATGGGATAAGAGAGAAGGTGCTCTCATGGATTGGTAACTGGTTAAAAGATAGGAAACAAAGGATAGGAATAAATGGTCAGTTTTCAGAATGGAGAGAGGTAAATCGTGGTGTCTCCCAGGGGTCTGTTCTGGGATCAGTCCTATTCAACATATTCATAAATGATCTGGAAAAAGGGGTAAACAGTGAGGTGGCAAAATTTGCAAATGAGTCAAAACTATTCAAGATAGTTGAATCCCAGGCAGACTGCAATGAGCTACAAAAGGATCTCACAAAACTGGGTGACTGGGCAACAAAATGGCAGATGAAATTGAATGTTGATAAATGCAAAGTAATGCACACTGGAAAACATTACCCCAACTATACATATACAATGATTGGGTCTAAATTAGGTATTACCACTCAAGAGAGAGATCTTGGAGTCATTGTGGAGAGTTCTCTGAAATCATCCACTCAATGTGCAGCGGCAGTCAAAATATACCCACACCTTGAATACTGCATGCAGATGTGGTCGCCCCACCTCAAAAAAGATATATTGGAATTGGAAAAGGTTCAGAAAAGGGCAACAGAAATGATCAGGGGTATAGAACAGCTTCCGTATGAAGAGAGATTAATAAGACTGGGACTTTTCAGCTTGGAAAAGAGGTGACTAAGGGGGGATATGATAGAGGTCTATAAAATCATGAGTGGTATAGAGAAAGTAAATAAGGAAGTGTTATTTACTCCTTCTCATAATACAAGAACAAGGGGCCACCAAATGAAATTCATAGGTAGCAGGTTTAAAACAAACATAAGAAAGTATTTTTTCATGCAACGCACTGTCAACCTCTGGAACTCCTTGCCAGAGGGTGTTGTGAAGGCCAATACTATAACTGGGTTCAAAAGGGAGCTAGACAGATTCATGGAAGATAGGTTCATCAATGGCTATTAGCCAGGATGGGCTGGAATGGTGTCCCTAGCCTCTGTTTGCTAGAAGCTGGGATTGGGTGACAGGGCATGGATCACTTGATGATTACCTGTTCTGTTCATTCCCTCTGGGGCACCTGGCATTGGCCACTGTCAGAGGACAGGATACTGGGCTTGATGAACCTTTGGTCTGACCCAGTATGGCCATTCTTATGTTCTTATATCTGCAGCATGCAACACTCAGCCACTGCACACCACACGAGCACACAGCACCCATACTTGGGCATACTCCACATCCCCCCCCCACATGCATAATTCCCCCACTGTGCATAGACACTGCACACCCAAACACCTGCACCAATACTCACATGGGTATGCCCTCTTCCATGTACCATGCCAGTGCACACCCACATGCTCTCCCTGTGCACACATAGCCTGAGCACATGGTCATACTTAGCCCCCAAATTTAGGTTCAGCAGAAACAGATTGGAATTTAAATAGCCCGATTGACCCAAATAGCCCTTGCCCTGATTGCAACCCAAACATCACAGCAGGGGCTGCTGCATGAGAGCTACAAAGTGAAACTGACGAGAAGCCAAATGGAAACTGACCAGGCTGGTGTTGACCTGGGGCTGGGGATTATACACTATAAAACCCATTTGTGTTCTGTCATCGCTGGGCAATTAACAAATCAGGGCCTGAACTGCCCTTTCCCCTGCCTTGGCCAGCCAATGGGGGAAGCGGAGGAGAATCCTGGTGCTGTCCCTTTAAATTCATGCCCCCGTTGGATTTGCCTTGGTGCATTTCATGTCACAGGGGCCGTTGCACTGTATGGGGATTTGCGCCTTCATGCTTCAGGTCCCCCCAAACAGCCCTGCAGACAGATCCCCCTCCTGTGAGCCAGCCGGTTCCAGCCACCCCCACAGGTCCCAGCCGATCCTGAGCTGAACTGTGGGGGAGAGACAGCTATTCGGGGAGCCCAGGGCTGGGCTAGCAGGGGCTGTGGGTCGGGAGTGAGGGGCACCGGTAGAGCTGGAGGGAGCCCAGGCTGGGCTAGTAAGGGCTGAGAGTCAGGAGTGAGGGGCACCAGCAGACATTGGCACTGACCCCAATGTTCAGTCTAAGCCAAGATGTGGGGGATTCATGTCTTTGCCCAAGCCCCCCATGGCCTGGCACATCCCCCCCAAACCCCGAGGAGGTGAGGGGCTGGGAAGGGCCCCGCGCAGAAGTTAAACATTGGCGGCTGGCAGAGGCCAGGTGCCTGCGGGCATGGCTACCAGGGCCGCCCCATGGTGCAGCTCCCAGGGCTGCACCATGGCGCGGCACCTGGGGGATCGGCTTGGAAGGGTGGTGCTGGCATCTGTGCCCGCAGGGACCTGACCTTTCCCAGCTGTCAATGTTTAACTTCTGTGCCGGGCCCTTCCCAGCCCCTTGCCTCAGCAAGATCCACCCTCTCCCCCCCACCCCCACCCCCACCCCCGGCCCTCCACTGGTCCGGGTTGTTATAATTACAGTCCCGCAGAAGATGGGGGAGCAGGGCTGGGGAAGGAGAAACCCCAAAGATTTCTGGCAGGACTGACTTGGGCAGGAGGGGAGCGAGGGAAGAGATGGGTGGGGGGATGGCTGCATGTGGAGATAGATGGTGGCTGGGCTGGTCCAGGGGGGCAGCGAAGGAGATCTAGAGCCTTTCCCAGTTCCAGTCTCAACCCAGCTCCACCAGGTGTTGTCCTGGGGCCAGCCCTGCCTGCCAGGGGAGAGCGCCATCTGCTGAGTCCCTGCCCCACTCCCTGCAGCACAGCGCCCCCTAGCGCCGCCCTGAGGTCAGCCCTGCCGAGACCCCCATCCTGCTCCCTGCAGTCCAGCGCCCCCTAGTGGTGTAGGGGGCGCTCTCCACTCGCTGTCAGTGCAGCAACCTGTTTCTTACTCCACTTTGCAGACCCAATGACTCTACTGAGCTTCCCCGCAACCCCCACCAGATGGGCTGGTCCTGCACCGATCACCTGCTGGCAGCACTGGAAGCCAATGACCCCAGCTGTGCCAGGATCTCCACACAGGCATCCATGCAGGCCCAGCTGCCTGGAGCCCAAGCTTCCCTATCTAAAGAGATGGCAGGCAATTCCCAAGCTAGAGTCCCAGCCCCCTCCCCTGTCGCTTCTGCCAGCAGGGCTTATCCACCCCATCCCTGCACATAGGGCAGAATCAGCTTCCATGTTAGAGATGGGGAAACTGAGGCATAGAAAGGGTACTAGAGAGGGCTGGGTGTATAACCCAGGAGTCCTGGCTCCCAGCCTCCCCTGCTCTAACCCACCAGACTCCAATCCCCTCCCAGAGCAGGGAGAGTCCTGGCTCCCAGCCCCTTTGCTCTAACCACTAGACCCCACTCCTGCCCAGAGCTGGGGCGAGAACCCAGGAGTCCTGGCTCCCAGCCCCTGCCACGTTCTACCCAGATGAGGGGGGGGCACTTCCCCCTTGACCTGCATTTACCCCTGGTGTGCTCATGGGGGCGGGGGGGGGGGGGGGCGGGCTAAGCAGAATCTCCAGGGCCATAATTAAGCCCAGGGGCGAGAAGTGCCCTTAATTGCATTTCAGTTTAAACCAGGGCTACTGACACTCCCCTTCCCTGTGCCCGCTAGGCCCTCACACGGAGCCGACGCCAGTGCCCGGCGCAGCTAAGCAGGGGGTGGGCGGGAGGTGAGACCCACGCCTGTCTTGGGGAAGGTACGTGCGGGGGGGGGGATGAAGATGGTGCCCCCGAGCCCCCAGGAATCTCCCCCGGCCGGCGCAGGGCTGCCCCAGGGTGACGGGGGCGCTGCGCGGCAGGGGTGGGGGAGGGTCAGCGGGGGGCGCGCTCCCCGGAGAGGCGGGGCTGGCCCCAGGGCGGGGGGCAGGAGCGCGCGGGGGACACAGCAGGGGGCGGCTCCCCGAGCCCCGCGGCGGGGGAATGCAGCGGGCGGTGCTTCGCGCAGCGTCGCGGGCCGTCAGGTAACGGCCGCTGCCGCGAGGCTGCCCACGGGCTGCGGGTGCCCCGCCTTGGGGTCGCTGTGCTGCGGAGCCGGGGTCGGGGGAGCTGGGCGGTGACAGTGCGGGGATCGGGGCGCTGCGCACCGCCGGCCTCGCCCACAACGGGCGCGGGGCCCAGAGGGCGCTTTGGTCAGGCCCCGCCGGTGCAGCGACGGGGCCGACCTCGGGGGGTGGGGGGGGGGAGAGGTGTCTGGGCAGCGCCCGGCGTGTCAGGGCCACAATCTCGTTGGCGGGGGGGGAGCTGGGCAGCACCTGGCGCGATGACGCCCCGATCTCACTCGGGGGTCTGGGCAGCGCAAGCCCCGTGCGCACTCGCACTCCCCCCACCCCTCGTGGCAACGACGGGGGCTCCCGAGGACGGGACCGTTATCCAGCCCTTGTGGTGGGGAGTCTGGAATGACTCCCTCCCGCAGGGAATTTGAGGAGACCCCGCCCTCCAATCAGCTGCCTCACTGGGCAAGATTGACAACCTGTCCTAGTCCCGCCACCCCTCTTGATTCTCCAATCAGGCGCCTCTCTCCGTAGGATTGACAGGGCTGCTTCCCGTCCCAGTCGCTCCTCCACGCGCCCCTTACCAAGCGTCACTCAAGGGGCGCGTGCTACTTCCCCGCTCCCTTCCTCATTGTCTCCCTGACAGGCTCGCGCTCCTCTGCAGAGGGGCCGTTGCTCGGTTGCCCGGGGAGACGCTGCGGGTGGGAGAGACCCGAGGGGCGCGTTGGAGTGGAGCTTGCGGAGCTGGGGTGAGGTGGCGTAGGAGGTGCGGGTGGGGGAGGGGGAAGCATGGCAGGGGAGTGAGGGGAATGGCCGGGTGAAGGAGGGGCTAGCTGGGGGAGGGAGCAGGTGCGGGCATGTGGAAAGGGTAGCTGGGGGGGAGGTGGGCAGGTGAGAGGATGGGGCAGATGTGAAGGGGAGGGGGAAGTGTGTGAGGGGAGGGGGCAGGTTGGGGGGAGGGGAAAGGGTAGCTGTGGGAGGAGGGGCAGGTGGGAAGTGGGAGGGGTGGGTGTGGAGATGAGGGGAAGGGCGAGGAGGGAAGGGTGTAGGGGAGAGGGGGTAGGTTGCAGAGGGAGAGAGTAGGTGGGGAGAGGGCAGCTGTGAAGGGACAGGTGGAAAGGGTAGCTGGGAGGGAGGTGGGCAGTAAAGGAGAGGGGGACGTGTGTGAGGAGGGGACAGGTTGAAGGAGGGGGGAGCTGGGGGAGGGAGCAGCTATGGGGCAGGTGGAAAGGGTAGCTGTAGGGGAGGGGCAGTTGTGAAGTGGGGGGAAGGGGCAAGTGGGGTAGGTGTGGGGGAGGGGAGGTGCAGGTGGGGGAGAGGCAGATGGTGGAGGGGGCAGTTGGTGGAGCAGCAGGTAGGAAGAAGCTGGGCGAAAGGGCAAGGGTATGAAGGGGAGGGGGACAGTTGTGAGTGGAAGGGGACGGGGAGGGGCAGTGTGAGATGAGTGTGGGTGGGGGAGAGGAGGGATGGGAGAGGGTGTCAGGTGCAGGAGAGGGCAGGAGCTAATGAGAGGGAGTCAGGAGTTAGGTGGCAAGTAAAAGTGTGGGGCTGATGTGTGGTAGGGGTGGGGGCAGGTGGAGGTTGGAGGATGGGTGAGAAAGGGGGCAAGTGAGTGGCTGGGGTGGAGAGGAAGGGGACAAGTGTGAGGTGGGGAAGGTGTAGGGGGGTAGGTGGGAAGGTTGGGGAGGAGGGCAGGTGAAAACAGGTAACAGCTGTTAAGAGAGGGAACAGTTTACTGGGAAGAAGCCAATGACTTTGAAGAGGAGAACAAAGAGGGACTGAATTCAGGGGGAAGGAGCAGGGCACATTGATGGGTTGACTAGAGACAGGAAGTGACTTCCCCAAAGTCACAGCTACTTAGTGGTAGTGCAGGAACAGAACTCCTGATTCTCCATTGCTCTGGGCCATGTGCAGTCATTTACCCCAGAGCAAGCAGTGTAAAAGCCACCCAAAGAGAATGGTAGCATTTACACCTGCTTCCCTCTTGGGTAAAAGGCAGGGGAATAGAGTCTCCTGTTCTAACCCGCTAGACTCCACTCCCCTTTCAGAGCTGGGAATAGGACTGTGACTCTCTGTCCTACCTGCTCTGTTAGACTGTTTTTCCTTCCAGTTATGCAGTCAATTTCCTAAATGCAGGTTTGTTTTTTTCACAGAGCTTTTGGTGAATGATGAGTGCCCAGTGACAAAAAGCAGCTCAAAAGTGCTGCATAGAGACCCTCCTTGGTATCGGATAGTGAATTGGGTCTGCTGGCACACCTCCTTCCCCCCTCCCCGTCCACCGGAGAAGATGGGTATTTCCCCAAGCCCTTTACTAGCGCTGCCTGCTGCACAGATGATACAACTCTCTGGGCAACCTGTGGCTTCATGGGAGTCACAAGTGCTCAGCACCTCTGCAAATCCTGCCACTAGCTATATCCTAATTTGTACCAAACCTGGGTGAAAGGTCATGTCAAATAACTAGACATTTGGACAGACTGCAGCCACTTGGGCCTTGTCTACGCTTCTCTTTTAGGGCCTGGTTTTCAAGTGGTGAGCTGAAGTATGACACGCAGCGCACAGTCAACTTGTGGAACTCCTTACCTGAGGAGGTTGTGAAGGCTAGGACTATAACAATGTTTAAAAGGGGACTGGATAAATTCATGGTGGCTAAGTCCATAAATGTAGCCTCTGTGTCAGAGGATGGAGATGAGATGGAGGAGAGAGAGAGATCTTGATCATTGCCTGTCAGGTTCACTCCCTCAGGGGCACCTGGCATTGGCCACTGTCGGTAGACAGATACTGGGCTGGATGGACCTTTGGTCTGACCCGGTATGGCCTTTCTTATGTTCTTATGAAGTCAATGAGAGCTGCAGGCCCTTAAAATTCCCTGCCATTGTTTTGATTGTTGCAGCCGCACCACTGTACATAGGACTGACAAGGTCCTCCTGGGTCATGGAGTCCTGTCCCCTGCTGTCCGAGGTCACCTTGTCATATCCCGTTTAAACTTATCAAGCTCCAGCTTCAAACTAGTTAGATTGTTTGCCCCCACTATTCCTACTGGGAGACTGTTCCAGAACCTCTCTTTAAACCTTCCGGCACCGTAAGAACCTCAGACCTGGGTTGTGCTAAGCCCAGGCACCTAGACCCCGCTAGGAGATAGATCTTTCAAAATTTGGCCCACTCCAGATGAGTAAACCACAGGAGGTAGGTCGGGTTAGAGTTAGAAATCTTCTCATTTCAAGCCTAGATTTGCTAGATTGGCCAGTTTATTCCCTTTTATTCTTGTGTCAACATAGTCCTGGACAGGGTTTGGGGATTTTAGTCACCATAAAATTCTTCTTACCCAGTGGTTTTCAGTGGTCTGCCGACTATGTCTAAGAGCTCTGTGAAAGGTTGTCGTTCCCATAGAACAATGGTTTTCAACCTGTGGTTCATGAGGGGTCTGCAGACTATGTCTATCATTTCCAAAGGGGGGCTGCGCCTGCAATTGAAAAAAGGTTGCAGAGTGCTGCTCTAACCTGCTCTCAGCAAGTCTGTTATGATTACAGTAGCACCTGCAGTGCTACTTTGTACAAACACCCGGTGAGGGGTAGTCCTTGTCGCAGAGCTAACAATCTAGCTAGACAAAGAGTGAGAATGAAACACAGGCACAGGAACTTGCCTATGGCTATACAGTAGATCTCTGGCAGAACTAGGAATAGAAGTCAAGTCTCTTGGGTCCTAGTGCAGTGGCATAACCACAGGTCCACATGAGATGCTGGTTAAAACACAGGCAGCAATCTGGGTCCTTTCTACACACTGCTGGAGCTGTGAGAGGGGGAAGTTATACGGGACATAAAAATGTCCAGTATAGCGTCACCTTGTTAAATCAAACTAGTGTTACCTTCATGGCCTCCTGATATAGGGAGTGAAGTGCAGCCCGACCCTTCACCCTCATAAAGATACAGGCAAGCTGAAAACATCTGCTAGTCTTGTTCGTTATGGGCACTCTCAAGACCCAGCTGCCTTTAAAATAGTTTTAATGTTTGTTTGTTTTTAAAGCCATCAACCTGGGGCTGGATTAGATTGTAGATCTGGAAGGCTCTTCATCCCACTTCCTAAACTAACCAGTCATCTCTGACGTGGTGCCAGATGCAGCCACTGCTCTAGAGGTGAAAGGCCCTGTGTCCCATTCCCTGCCTCCCAAGAGCCAGCCAGCCAGCCAATGCTCCTCGTGTGTAGCTGGATCAGAACCCGTGTCCTAGAGGTGAAAGGCCCTATATCCCATTCCTTGCCCCCCATAAGCCAGCTGGTCCCCAATCTGTGAGACAGTACTGGAACTGATGCTCTAGAGGTGAAAAGCTCTGTCTCTCAGTCTCAGACCGCCGATCTATGCTGTCTTTTCCATCATTCCTTTCTTCGGATTTATCATTTAAAACTCCTAGCTGTAGATGTTTATCTTAACCAGGTCTGTGAGCCCCCCTCACCCTCAATTGTTCCCCTTCAGTGTGTTACCACAGTAACCCATCCAGATTTCCAGCAGCAGCAGCTCTTCAGAGCTCATGCTAGCTCTTATGTTCCAGTGATCATCGCTGCCTAATGTAACGTGCCCAAAGTCAGCTCTGCTCAGAGCTTCTGCTCCAATCCAATCTGCTGCAACAGTGAAATGACATCCTCTGTCAGGCAGCTGATCGCTGGCTGAATTGGGAAGCACATCCACGGGCGTGCTCCCTGGGAGATGAAGCTGCGGGAGGGTTTTATTCAGCAAGTGCAGAGGGTTTGATTAGGGACAAGGGAGCATGAAACAGAAGACAAGATGAAAAGGAGCAATCATTCATAGATTAGGTCTGTAATACCAGCATCCAGGCATGGCCTGACTGCCTGCTGATTCCCCTTGACATTCCCTGAGTCATCAGGGCCAGATGTAGACATCCTCTGTTGGATGACTCCCCATGGCTGTCTCTCTCTCTGGCCATTGTTATATGCAGAGTTGTTGTAGCCATGTCTGTCCCAGGTCACTCCCACCAACAGAAGTTGGTCCAATATTGCTTAACCCACCTTGTCTATCTAGCCCTTCAGAGGTGGCCACTCTGTTTTTTGGGTTCTTATATTGGGGCACCCTGGGCTTGATTTTCAGAGCTGTAGAACACCACAACTCCCGTTCGTGCTGTTAGGAGCTGGGGATGCTCAGCACCTCTGAAGATGGGGTTCTGAATTTCTAAAATGGGGCTGTGAGTATTAGAGGCATCTGGATTTGAACATGTGGTGACTAGTGACAGCCAGGAGGTCCTGTGCTGTGCACGGTGGTGGCTCAGAGCTCACTGCAGAGGCAGATCTAGAACTCAGGATATGTGTACACAGCAGTCAGGAGGCATGTGTTGGCATATCTAAGCTATCTTAATTGAGTTGGCTTGCTAAGCATAGCAGTGTAGTTGCAGCAGCATGGGCTAGCTGGACAGTCACGCCTTGGCCCCTAGGTACAGTACATTTGCAGGGAGCTAGCCCCATGCTGCAGCAGTTACACTGCTATTTGTAGTAAGTTCAATCCAAGCTAGCTTGGGTATGCCTATGTGTGCTGTCCCAATTGCAGTGAAGATGTACCCGTAGTTCCTCCTGCTCCAGAAGGTCAGGGCCCTAGCACTTGGGTGAAAGGAAACTCTCCCTCAGCTCCTAGCAATGCAGGGGCTAAGAAGCATGTCTGAATTGTTCGAGTCCATCCAGCGGGGGCAGTGGTACACTCAGCAGTTCATTATAGAATCCATGACTGCTTGTCTTCCTCCAAGACCCCCCCATTGCATATGATGGCTTAGTCCCTTCATTGTCCACTAATAAGTTGTGCTGTTTCTAAAGCAGGAGAAGAAGTGAGGGGGAGAGAAGTGAGGAGCTGCTGGTCATGTGGCATTACCACCACTCAGCAATGAGCTGGCCATTGGATGGCAGCGGAGGAGGGAGAGGAGGAGAGGGCAGATGCTGGGCAGAAGGTAGATCACCAAACTGCATTTTTCAATTCAGTAGGGCTTTATTGGCATGACAAGCTATATACAGCGTATTGCCAAAGTGTAAAAGGGAATGGCTGTCAAGTCTGTCTCCAAAGCAGTTACCATCTACACAGGAGGGGGCATCACAGTGGGTTCGGGCTTTTATCCTGTGTCCATTTGCCGCTGCAGTTCAGTCCTGTGCTAGTGGAATGCGGCTCTAGCTTTGGGATGAAAAGTCTTTTGTGATTCCTGATAGTTTGAAGAAATTTCTCTGGTACTCCCTCTTCTTTCAGACACTGCAGTAGGAAGTCTCTCTGTCTCAATCTCTCCTCCTGTGTCATGTTGGCTGCACTGTCACGTCTCTCTAGCTTGGAACCCTGTCTCCCGGTTTCCACATCTAGTTTATGGTCACTGATTCTGTATTTGTTGAAAATCAGTCTCAGCTTTGCATGTTTTACTATTATAGTGAAGTATCTGCCAGTGTGATAGTCCTGTAGCAGACTAACTCATTGTTTTGGATCTCTCCAATGGTGTTTTAAGTTTTGCTCTAGTCTTGTTTTTTTTCTGCTCTGGGTGGGGTAGTTATGCCACTGGAAGTTGTTAATTAGCATTGGGAGTGATGATGTCTAGGTTTGGATCTTGCTTCCCTTTGGATTTAATTTCACCAATGAAATGCAGCCACTTCTGAAGTAGAGCATAGCAGAAAGGAGGGGGAAAGGACATTTTAGCTGATGGTACCGGAGCAAATCCTGACTCTTACAAAAAGCAGCCCACAGGATCATTCATACTCATGTGAAGCAAACAAGACCTTGCCTGGGCTCAGAAATGTGGCGGGAGCAAACAACCTTCCTAGGATTTGAGTACCTAGAGATTTCAGACCTGATACATAGATGATTACAGGGAGGTTTGCCTACACCTTGGGGGGGGGGTGTCTCCTAGACGAGACCTTAAATGCCCGAGTTTTGGGGTGCTCTATGCTGGACCTGGACAAGATAGCACCTGGCCTAATAGAGCTTTCCATCTCTCACTTCCATGATTCTGTGACTAGGGCACATGCTCTAGAAATGCAGAACCTCAGGTGGGTCTGATTGAGTGAGCAGATTGCTACATCACTCTGCAAGAGTCTAGCCTGCTGTTTTTTTAGCTGTGAATTCAAATTGAGAGAAATTCCAAAGCAATTTTTAAAAGCCTGTAGGCACTACTCTAATTGAAATAATTAAGAATAATTAATAACTTCAAGTTAATTATAATGATGAGCATGTACACCATCTATCCCACACAAAAAACGTTATCTTTCAGCACTGGCTGATAGACTGCGTATCCCACCAATGCAAACCGTAAAAAGCAAGAAAAAAGCAGTTAAGTGATTCAGCTCTCCATCTGTGTGGCTCTCATCAGCTCCCCTTCTTGCCCTCATCTCTCTCCCTCCCAGAGCCTGTGTACCTCCACCCTTATCCCAAGCAACCAGCAGGCACCCATAACGCCAGCCAGGCTCATTTATTATATATGTATGTGTGTTTTGATGATAAATCTAGGGTGGCTCTGACTTTCCTCAAGTACGTTGTATGTAGTGCTTTACCTGGCTCTGTATTAGGGCTTGTCTACATTATCTATAGCGTCACAGAAACAGCGCAGCAGCTATGATGCTGTAGTGCAGACGGTACCTATGCTGAGGGAAGAGACATCCAGTGAAACTAAGCAGTAACCTATTGGGCACTGTATGTACACAATGTGTAATTCAACTGTGGAACTCACTGTCACAGTATCTCATTTGGTCCATTATGTTTTGCTGAATTTAAAAAGGATTTGGCATTTCTATGCCTAATAAGAACCTCTACAGTTGCATTAAATAGCATAAAAATGCATAAGAGCTATACAATCTCATGCTTCAGGACACAGAAACTTCCTCTGTGGGAGATTATTCCATAATTGGCCATTTAGAGGGATTTTTGCACCTTCCTCTGTAGCATCTGATATTGGCCACTGTCAGAGACAGGATACTGGGCTAGAGGGACTTGGTTTGATTCTTCTGTTACTGTATACACAAATTCAATTGAATGGATCACTCAGGACAAGTAAAAAGCTGTAGATTGAATTAGTTGCAGTGAGGGAGGTCTAGGTTGGATATTAGGAAACACTATTTCACTAGGAGGGTGTTGAAGCACTGGAATGGGTTACCTAGGGAGGTGGTGGAATCTCCATCATTAAAGGTGTTTAAGGCCTGGCTTGGCAAAGCCCTGGCTGGGATGATTTAGTTGGGGTTGGTCCTGCTTTGAGCAAGGGGTTGGACTAGATACCTCCTGAGGTCCCTTCCAACCCTGATATTCTATGATTTATGCAATATTTCTTGATTATAAGTAATAAAGCGAAAACTATGCTAGGACTTGGCTCATCAGTGGCTAAATTCCTCTATTGTTCCTCATGCAAGTGGTGCTGTGAAGTGAACAGAACTTCTTGTCTGGACAAGGTGGGCCCCATTTGCATATAGGTATGTCCCAAGATATCCAGAGCTGCAAACAGAACCCCAGAGTCCAGACTCCCCATTCCTTTGCCCTAATCATATTCCACCGAGGTCCATTACAGCACCACGTGCTCTGCAGTGGAATGTACCTATTATGCCTGGGTGGAGAAACTGAGATAGGAAAATCCTCAACCAGTAACCTTGACTGATTCTCATACCCTGTCAGACAGGACTGGACACTAAAGCCTAGAGCCTGAAAGGTATTTGGTGCCCATTAAAATCAGCGATGTCTAAACCCCTAATTCCTTTGGCCTAGTCTGACTTTTTGTTCCAGCTTCCCTGATCCACTGCACTCGCAAGATCAAGGAAGTGTTGAGAGTGAAGGAGGCAGGGGAGAGCATGGAGCCGCTGGAGGAGATTGAGTTCTGGAGGAACTGCTGCACTGACCTGTCTGAGATCAGCAAACAGCTCTGCAGGCAGGAAGTGATGCATATCGAGTCTGTCCTGGTGCTCTCCAAGTCCTCCTATGTGGCACCTTTCCAAAGTCTTGCCAGACAGATACAGGTAGGGGTGGAGAGAGGGCAAGGCTGAGTGGGAAGCCCTGGGAGGAGTGGATCAGAGCTGTGTCCCCCTGTGGCCACCCTGTTGTAAAAACTTGTGCCAAATGTTGGCTTCCAGGGCTCATGAAAGGGAGGGGATCCCTACAGTAAACCCAATCTGTACATGCACTGCTACTGTTCCAGTCTGGGGCTCTTCTCACATACAGCTCTGCCAATGCCCCTCAAGCCCTGGTGAGTGAATGAAGTTTTACTTTGATGCAGGAACTGAAAAGGCCTTGAGAGTTTAACTTGGGCCTTGGAGCCCTGAAGACAGAGCACCCTGCTTTCACTCGGAGCCTAATAGACTCTGAGTCACCTTGTTCCTCAGTATTAGATTGCCTGCTAGAAACACAGATGAGATGACCCCTCGGATTTTCACTTCAGGGTCTGAGTTTTTTCTCTCCCCCGGTGATTGCTTTGCAGGATGGGTTTGAGCAAGCGCAGGTGAACCTCCAATTCCTTTCCACCCTGAAAGAGCCGTTCCAGGAGCTGTCCACATTGTGTCCCAAAGACATCCCTGACAAGCTTCCCCACCTCATCAGCCTTGTCGCATCATATGGGTCAGCTCCCCATACTACAATACCAGAGAGAGAATCACAGCCTTCTTCCTAAAGTGGGCGGGGGGGAAGGGAGGGTTATTGGGTTAGAACAAGGAGGGGCTGGGAGCCAGGACTACTGGGTTCTATCTCTGGCTGTGGCAGGGGAGTGGGGTTTAGTGATTAGAGCAGGGGGCTGGGAGCCAGGACTCCTGGGTTCTATTCCCAGCTCTGGGAGGAGAATGGGGTCTACTTAGTTAGAGCAAGGATATGATATAGCCTACCTAGGGACTATTCTTAGTCTCATCTGGCTTTGAACTTAACCAAGCTCTCTGCCTCAGTTATATCTGGTGGCAGTGAGTTCCTCAGGTTAATTATCCTCTGCCCAAAATAATTTCTTCCTATTCTGATGTGTGTTGCCATTTTGAATTTCATGGAGAGCTAGTCTCTTTATTGCTAAGAATTGTTGCCCAGGAAGAGTCTGTTTACTTTAAGAGGTCAAGGCAGAGTTGTGCTGACCCTTGAATCATTTCTCCTTAGATGAGCAACAAAATTATCCAGATGTGTTGCCAAGACATTTCCCTGGACCGGATTTTTGAGGGTTACGTGGTGTCCAGCAGACAATCTCTCCATGACTGTATCTCATGTATGACTGCATGGAAGGATTGTTACCTGCATGCAGCTCAAATGCATAACAGGTGGGTAGTGGGACAGCTCAACGTCTGGCAAGATGATCTTCCCCCTCCTTGTTTCAGTCCTGCTGTCAGACCCCTCTGGGGAGGAGGAAGGAGTTCAGTCAGTTCTTGGTATCTTGCCCAGACTGCCAAAAGGTGGGCCAGAGACATACAGCCCACTAGGGACAAACTGAAACACGCTTGGTGGCTGGGAGATGGGAATGAGTGGAACCAATGAGCCGGATGGGAAAGGCGCTGTGTCCCATTCCTCAGTCCCCTAAACCAGCCAGTCCCTTCTGCCTGGCTCCAGCCTCCCTTCCCTGATTCTCCTGAGCGGTGAAAACCAGAATCTATCATTATGATTAGGGATGTCAGGTTTAAGTGTGTGCCTGGTCCTTCACAATTAAGTCTAAGTGTTACTTGTCTGCTACAGATTTATAGAGCTGGATCAATATTTTATATGACAAAGACATTAACGCCCAAGCAGCACAGAAACTAGGCAAATACAGCTGAATGGGGATTATGTACTTGAGCTTTGCTCTCAGGGTCTGTGATCTCCCCAGAGCTCCTGGATAGGATAATCTCCCTGTGTCTTCCTACAGCCCTGTCTCCTTGTCAGTGGGAAGAGATTCTGGGGCATCTCAAAGGCTGTGAGCTCTTCCAGTCTTTCCTGGGGCTCTCTTGGGAGGGGGAGCAGAGAGAGGGTCTGCAGGCTTGATGTGCCCTTTGGGGGCTGATTCTTAATTCAAATAACAGGCATTTGCAAAATCCTGTCCTGAGATTCATGTCGCAGACCCCAGAGCCTGTGGTCTGTGAGCTAGGAAACTCTTGGAGATATTCCTATCCCTTGTGCCAGCAGGGCACTGCCTTCTGTCCCCTGAGTGCTGCTCTGCCTTTTCTGCAAGGCCCTGGATGATAAACATGCTGCTGACTCTCAGAAGCAACGGAGATAACATGCCCACCTAGGAGAATCTACTCCCTATCTCGGTGCCTGCCTCTGAGGCGGCTGTTGGGCATGACAAACATTTTCTCCTTCAGCACTTCTAACAGGCTTTCCGAGAAAGGCTGGGTCTGGACCAGACTAGCATCTTTGCTCAAGTGGATGCCTTTGTTCAGTACTGCAAAGACCTCCTGGCAGGGCTGTCCCTAGCTATTTTGGTACCCTATGCAGCCTCCCTGTGGGGAGGCTGTGTAGGGCCCCAGGCCTCCACGGGGGAGTGTGTGTGTGTGTGGGGGGGTTGGAGGCTGGCCCCAGGCCTACACAGGGGGGCTGTGTGGGGGGCCTGCACCAAGCCTCCACAGGAGGAGGTGGGGCTGTTCCCAGGCCTCTGTGGTGGACGGAGGGGATGGGGGCTGGCCACTTCCTGCGGGAAGTGGAGTGACCCAGCCCCAGCCTGCTCCGCTTCCCTGGCTCCCAGGCTTGGGGGGGAGGGGAACTGCCCCCCAGCACTCGCTGGCAGCGCGGCTGGGAGCCAGGGGAGCGGAGCAGGCTGGGGCCGAGTCACCCCACTTACCATGCGGTGAGTGCAGTGTTGGGCCTGGCTGCAATCTTCAGGGGAGTGGTGGTGGGGGGAGGCGGTTGGGGCAGGCCGGGGGCAGGAAGAAGCGGGGCTGGGGCGGAGGAGGGGCGGTGGCCCTGGGGAAGAGCCGGAGCAGGGGCTGGAGCAGTACGCAGCTGCGCAGGGTACCAGGAAATTGTTCACTACGCAGCTGCCTACTTTGCCTATGGGTAGGGACGGCCCTGCCTCCTGGAGGTACGTGGAGGTGGCACATGATTCCCCCGTTGCGGTGACAGGACTAGGGACATGGCCTGGCATTGCCCTGCAGGATGATAATCTCACTGCAGCATTGGCACCCTGGCATCGTTGTGAGAGGAGGCTGCCTCTCAGCCTGACAATTACTGGTGTTCATTTGCTTCGAGCCAACAGCTGCTCTCAGGCGCACCAGGACAAATCCATCTGTTTCTGTGACAGAGCAGTTTGGCGCTCAGTGTTTTGTACAGTGCCTGAAACAAGTACCAGGAGCTGTGTAGTGATCACCTGGCATCAAACACTCCTCACGCTGAAAACACAATAGTGTTCAGCCCAACGTGATGTGGGGAGCTGTGCGGGAGGTACACAACCCTGTGTGACAGTGGAGAGCCCCACCCAGGAGGTAGACAGCCCTGGGTGGTGGTGGGAACGCAGCCATCTGCATCAGCTGGAGTTTTCAGAGTGTCTGATTTTCCCTGCTGCTCCAGATAGATTTCATTACAGTGCCCCATTCTGGTGGTGTGTGGAGAACTGTGGCAGACGCTCCTTCCCTGCAACACATGCAACGTCATCACATCATGCCCTGCTGCCCTGCATGCATTCAGGGCTCCCGTGTTGTTCTGCAGAGTCAGGCTGCTGGGGTGCAGGCAGCCCCAGGTCAGCTGTGCGCTTGTCTACACTTCAAACTCTGCAGAAGTGCTTCAGTGAAGACGCTATCTACACTGATTGGAGGGGTTCTCCAGTTGGCGTAGGCACTTCTCCTCACCAAGAGGTAGTAGCTAGGTTGAAGGGAGAATTCTGTCTTCACTGGGGTTAGGTTGGTTTAATTCTGGTGCTCAGAGGTGTGGATTTTTCACACCTCTGAGTGTCATATTGACTTAATTTCCTAGTGTAGACCAGGCTTTTGACTTTACATTGTAAGATCTTTGGGACAGGGACTGTCTTTTGTATTCTATGGTCGCACAGCACCTAAGCACAATGGGGTCCTAGGACAAGCCCGGGGCTCCTTGGTGCTAGGACAAGACAAATGAGTAGCTGAAAGCCCGTGCTGTCACATGGGTGTGACAGTTGGGCCAAGTAATCCAGTATGTGTCTAATACTGCTAATTAAATTGTTGCATGCAAATTAGCTGTAAAGTAAGGGTGATGGTTGAATCATAGACTCGTAGGACTGGAAGGGATCAGGACAGGTCATCTAGTCCGGTCCCCTGCACTCAAGGTGGGACTATGTAATAACTAAACCAGGGGTTGGCAACCTACGGCACGCAAGCCGATTTTGAGTGGTACGCAGCTGCCTGCCGTGGTCCTGGCCCCCAGCCCCACTCAGCCCCCCCCCGCCCACCGCTCTCCCCTGCGGGGGCAGGAGGCAGAAGCTTGGTTCTGCGGCAGCCAAGCTTCTCCCCTCCCCCGCTTCTTCCCCCAGCATGGTGCTTTCCTGCCCCTCCCCTCTCCTTCCCTGTGCCAATCAGCTGATGGCCCTTGCGAGGTGGAGGGGAAGAGTGGCAGCGTGCACACAGCTCCATAGAGGACGCAGAGAGAGGTAGGAACGGAGCCTTGGGGAAGGGGGTGGAACAGGGCATATCCCTTCCAGCCCCCTGCCATGAGCTGCTCAGGGCAGGGGGCTGGGAGCACCTCCACGAGCCGAGCACCCCAGCCCTGTGCCCTGACCCCCCCATACACCCAGCTTTCTGCCCTGCACCCCCACACCCCCCAGCACTCTGACCTGACCCCTGAACCCCCCCCACACCCAGCCTTCTGCCCTGACCCTTGAACCCCCCTACACCCAGCCTTCTGCCCTACACTCCTCACCCCCCCATTCCTCCACCCTGACCCTGAACCCCCATACCCAGTCTTCTGCCCTACACCCCCCACACCTCCATCCCTCTGCTCTGACCCTTGAACCCCCCCCACACCCAGCCGTCTGCCCTGCACCCCCACAGCCCCTATCCCTCTGCCCTGAACCCCCCCACACGCCCCAGCCCTCTGCCCTGATTTCCCCCTCCCCCAGCCTTCTGCCCTGAACCCCGCCCCCCCTGGTCTGGGGTCCCGGCCACAGGCCCTGCTCAGTCTGCTGCCGGCCTAGGTGAACAGAACCTCAGGCTGGCAGTGAGCTGAGCAGGCTGGCGGTGTAAGATCAGCATTTTAATTTAATTTAAAATGATGCTTCTTAAACATTTTGAAAACCTTGTTTACTTTACATACAATAGTTTAGTTATATAATATAGACTTATAGAAAGAGACCTTCTAAAAACATTAAAATGTATTACCAGCACGCGAAACCTTAAATTAGAGTGAATAAATGAAGACTCGGCACACCACTTCTGAAAGGTTGCCGACCCCTGAACTGGGGCTTGTCTGCTGAATACAGAGCTGTCCTGTGTGGGTTGGTAGGTGAGGGGGATCCCAACTTAGAGATTTTTCCAGACAGTTTTTGTCGAGCATCTTGCTCTTACAATTAAGGATTCTGCAGTGTCCTTTCATGAGGCATTTATAAATATCTCATTTATTTTTTTAATGGAGGTCTTACTCACAATTTGTGTCTCAAGATTGTAAAATCCCAGATATGCTGTCTGCGGAAGCTTTCGAAATCGGTCAATAAATTCAAAGGGCCACTCTTAGTTATTTACAAAGTGTATCAAATAACTTGCATTGATACAGCACTTTTCAACCCAAAGGGCTGTACATACATAATACAGGTTTGTACAACACATAGACCCCCACCAAAAAAAATTACGAAGCGCTCAAAATCATGAGCTGCTTTTTATAAATAATAAATGCGGGGATCTTTTTATTTGCTATCTGGCGTTTCAGCCTTTAGGGTTCATACATTCCAACTTTTATCCCCAGCAAGAGTAAGAAGCATACTTAAACAAACAGACAAACCAACCACAAGTAGGGCTTCTAGGTGCTAGAGATACAAACAATAATAATAAAAGGGCTAGATCAAGAGATGCTGTCAACCATCCCAAATCACAGATATGTTTAGGATGAGGCACAATAGCTGTATAACTACACAGCATGACTTCACACATTTAACACAGGAACTGCAGTGTCACCAGCACCTGTAACTTTATTGCAGGTTTTGTGTTTTTCTGAAGCATTGGGAGGTGTGTAATTGTGTGTGTATTGGGGAGGGGGATGTTGTTTGTTTTTTTAAGTAAGCTAGCTCTTGGGGATAAAAGTTGGAATAGGGAGGGAGTGGGAGAGGTTTAGGTTGGATATTAGGAAAAACTTCACTAGGAGGGTGGTGAAGCACTGGAATGGGTTCCCTAGGGAGGTGGTGGAATCTCCTTCCTAGGTTTTTAAGGTCAGGCTTGACAAAGCCCTGGCTGGGATGATTTAGTTGGGGTTGGTCCTGCTTTGAGCAGGGGGTTGGACTAGATACCTCCTGAGGTCCCTTCCAACCCTGATATTCTATGAATGTGTGACCCCTAAAAGCTGAAATGCCAGTTGGCAAATAAAAAAATCCCAACATTTATTATTTATAAAAAGCAGCTCATGATTTTGAGTGCCTCATCATTTTGGGGGGACTGACTCATAACTTTTCAATGCTTAATGGTGGCCATAAGGGAAGGAAACGTACCCAACTGAAACAAGACAAAACATAATGACTCAGGTTGATACCGTATTGTCCCGAGTATAGGCCGCACTTTCCCCCCCTAATGTGAGTGTTTAAACTAGGGGTGCGGCCTACAATCGGGACAATAGCCGCGGCGGGAGCCCAGAGCCCTTTAAATCCCAGCCGCGGCAGGGAATCAGAGGGCTCTGGGCTGCCTGCTGTGGCGGGGAGCCCAGAGCCCTTTAAATCCCAGCCGCTGCCGGGAATCAGAGGGTTCTGGGCTGCCCCAGCCGTGTCCCCGCTGCCCCCGCCGCCCGGCTCCAGCCCCGGCCACGTCCCCGCCCCCCCCCGCCGCCGGGCCCCAGCCCCGCGTACCTGCCTCCGCCGGCTGCGTCCCCGCCTCCCCCGGCCCCGGCCCCGCGCACCTGCCTCCGCCGGCCCTGGCCTCGCGCCGCCCGGCTCCAGCCCCGGCCACGTCCCTGCCGCCCGGCTCCGGCCCCGGCCACGTCCCCGCCCCGGCCCCAGCCCCGCGTACCTGCTTCCGCCAGCTGCGTACCCTGCCCCAGCCCCAGCCCCACGTACCTGCCTCTGCCGGCCGCGTTCCCGCCTCCCCCGCCGCCCAGCCCCAGCCCAGTGTACCCGCCTCCGCCGGCCCTGGCCTCAGGGCCACCCAGAGGGGGGGGGTAAGGGGGGCAATTTGCCCCCGGGCCCAGCAGGGGCCCCCACGAGAGTTTTTCGGGGCCCCTGGAGCGGGGTCCTTCACTCGCTCCGGGGGGCCCGGAAAACTCTTGCAGGGCCGGGCGCAGGAGCTTCTTCTGCTCCTGGTCTTCGCCTGCAGGGCGGGGGTGGGTGTCCTTCCGCTCCAGGGCGGAAGGACCCCCCACTGGCGAGTTACCACCCAAGCGGGACCCGCTGCCGAAGTGCAGCCCGGTCTTCGGCGGTAATTCGGCGGCGGGGGGCCCTTCTGTTCCAGGACCCGCCACCGAAGTGCCCCGAAGACCCGCGGCGGGGCCTCCCGCCGCCGAATTACCGCCAAAGACCGGGCTGCACTTCAGCAGCAGGTCCCGCTTCGGCAGTAATTCGGCGGCAGGGGTGCCCCGCGGCGGGTCTTCGGGACACTTTGGTGGCAGGTCCCGGAACGGAAGGGGCCCCCCCGCCGAAGACCCCGGGCCCCCGGAATTCTCTGGGCAGCCCTGCCTGGCCGCGCGTCCCCCAGCGCCGGCCCCGGCTGCGCTTCCCCCGCCGCCCGTCCCCGCATCACCCGTCCCCGCGTCCCCCGCCGCCCGGCTCCGGCCCCGGCCCCGCATCCCTTCCCGGCCGCCCTACTCAGGCCGGCCAGCTACCTGGCTCTGGCCGTCCCAGCTCCCGCCACATCCTCCAGCTCCGGGCTCCGGCCGTGACTCCTGCCCCGGCCCAGCATCCCGGGCTCCTGGCTCCAGCCGGCCAGACTGTAGTGCCGCCAGCCACATCCAGGCAGCGCAGTAAGGGGGCAGGGAGGGGGTGTTGGAGAGAGGCAGGGGTTCGGGTGGGGTGGATAGGGGTTGGGGGTCAGAGGGCAGGGAACAGGGGGATTGAATAGGGGCAAGGGTCCTGGTGGGGCAGTTAGAAAGGATCAGGGGATGGATGGGGCGGTGGGAGGCAGTCAGGGGCAAGGGTTCCAGGGGCTGTCAGGGGACAGAGAGAAGGGGTGGTTGGATGGGGCAGGGGTCCCTGGGGTGGGGGGAGGTGTCAAGGAACGCGGGGGGTTGGATGGGGCAGGAGATCGGGGGGGGCCATGATCCATAACCCTAAGAACATTTGCTAATGTTGTTGATTGTTGTGCAGAGGAGAGGGTGAGAACTGTTCCCATCAGTCTCCTTGTTGTCCATTCCTTTTCCCTTCTTTATTTACAGTATAACTACAAAATAGTTTTCAATATTTCTGAGTATATAGCATATGCCGTCAAAAGCAGGACTACCAAAAGTGTTAAAAGTGTTAAAAATACTGGTACATGTCTTCCTATTCATTAAATAAAATACTGTTTTACTGTTCTACTAATGTGTATATTTTCTTTAAGTTAAAAAAAGTTAAAAATTTAATTTTTTTAAAATAGCACCAAACTTTAAGGGTGCGGCTTATAATCAGGAGCGGCCTAGACTCGGGACAATATGGTATCTGGCTAGGATACTAAGGTTAACGCTGTTGCTAAAAATAGCAGTTGTGCCTGAGATAGAGTCACGTATTTTCTGCTCTATTAAACTACCAAGGGGTTTGACTCAAATGTTCCTATGATGATTGTCTTATTATTTCTCTCACTATGCTCCTTTCATTAACTGGAAAGGGGAAAAATATAACAAAGTTCAACCAGTCTCAGCTGCATGGCTAGGGGTTGCGCCAGAAAGGGAAGCTCAAGGCTACAACCACTAGCCCTGCTTCACATACACTGGTGAAACGTGATTAAAGATTACCACCATGGAAGTGTAGACCCATTCCTGCACTTGACAGTCATCCAAAGCTGATCTCAGCTCCATAGTCCAACATCACATTTCTGAGTCTCTTTGCACCTCTGTACAGTGAGAGCAGCTGATTGGGCATTTAAAACAGACCTGAAAAGGTGCTATAACAGGAGAAAAAGAGGGGCACTGACATTGGATTATTTCTAGGCCAGTTGCAGCTTTTGGCTCTGACAACGACAGGCATTCAGGCAGCACCACTTGACCCAAGGGCTCTAAACCCCGGCTAACAATCGACTGACAATATGACATGTGGAAGAGACTAGCAACTCCGCAGAGGGATGCCAACAGCAGCCACGAGTCGCTCATGCAAGGTTGAGACATGCACCTTCAGACTAAAAGACTGCAAAGGGGTGTTTTTCTAGTGCAGCGTTTTTCAAATGTGGCCACCGTGCCTGCACGCATCCACCAGGGGCTTTTCGTCTGGCCACGACAGCTGCTTGGGAGGGTGATGGGGAAGGGGGGCAAAGCATCAGCAACTTCCCACCCTTCCCTGTCGCTCCTGGATGTGCCACCCTGCACCAGCTCTGGAGACGGGTGGGGCACAATGCTGCAGGAGCAAGGTGAATTCTTAACCCACCTGGGGGAGGGGAAAGGGGGGATGGGAAGGCTCGAGCTTCAGCCCTGGGGTGGTTGGGTGGCAGGCTTCAGCAGCAGGACTTCAGGAGCCTGGCCATGGGGCTTCGGGTGCCAACCCCTGGCTCTGGCTGCACAGCAGCAGGTGCTGAACGCCAGCTCTGGCCATGTGGCTCCGGCCCCCACCTCCAGCCGCTCAGCGGTGGGCCCTGTCCCCCAGCTCTGGTCATGGGCTCCAGCAGCAGGAGCCGGCCCTGGGTGCTGACCCCTGGCCCCCAGCTGTGACTGAGCAGTGGCAGGTGTTGACCCTCAGCTCCAGCCACGTGGCCCCAGCTGGGACTGATCCCTAGAAGTGGAAGCTGGCCCCACGTGCCAACCCCTGGCTCTAGCTGCGGAGCAGTGAGGCCAGCTCTGGCTGCATGGCAGCAGGCACTGACCAATGGCCATGCAGCCCCAGGCCCCAGCTCTGGGCTCTGGCCATGCAGTGGCATGTGCTGGCCTCTGGCTCTGGCTGCATGGCAGTGGGGCTCACCCCAGCTATCACCTCAGGTTCCCACTGCCTTCCCCATCCCCGATTGCCTCTGCTGCCCCCTCATCCAGGCCTTATTTTGTCCTGGGGCTTACTGAGAAAAGTGATGTTAATGAACATGCAAGTATCACTTTTCACAGCATTATTTTTATTACGGAGTCTGCCAAAATAATAATTAATAATAATAAAACCCTGCATAAATTACAATGATTTGGATGTGTGTATGTGCATATTTATTTCTTTTTCCTAGTTATAATAGGAAAAAGTGTCAGAGTTGGTGGCCGCACTCTGAGACCACCAAAAAAAATTTGTTGTGAACTCATGGGTGGAAGAATATGCAAGATGGTGACCAACTAGTGAGATTATCATATCTTATGTGACATGTAACCATCATCCCTTCTGCCAGGCTGTTTCGTCCAGCACAAAAAGTACTCTCAATGCTTTGAGAGGTATCTAATCAATTAAAGAAACAGGTGTACGGGTCTTGAAAAGTACTCTTATGTTCCTACAGAGTGATATGGACTGACAGCAGCTCTGCATGGGAATTTCTGCAGAAATATCCTCAAACCAGTTGCAGTTTGAGATACAAAGCAGTGTTGATTTTAGCCTACTGCTGCCACCTTGTGACTCTCTCCTGCTACATCATTCTTTGAACAGATAGCTACTGCAGTCATTTTGTAACTAACTTAACTGAAGATGTTTGGAGGTTTCACACAGCTTCCAGCTAAGTTTGACCACTGTCTGTACACAAGCATGCTTTGAGCATATCATGGTAGCTGAATTATATTTGGAACACTGGCTAACTCAGACCAAAAACACCCGTTCTAATGTTCATGAAGAAATATATTACCCCCTCCATACACATTAGAAGTTCTTGCCAAATTTCTCTATGGATGGGCCTGTAGGGTAGTTTAACTCACATTAATACTTAACTCTTTACCATCCTAGCTCCCAAAGCACTTTACATTGTAAAGTGCTAACCCAGGGGTAGGCAATCTATGGCACGCGTGCCAAAGGCAGCACGCGAGCTGATTTTCAGTGGCACTCACACTGCCCGGGTCCTGGCCATTGGTCCGGGGGACTCTGCATTTTAATTTTAAATGAAGCTTCTTAAACATTTTAAAAAACCTTATTTACTTTCCATACAACAATAGTTTAGTTATATAGTATAGACTTATAGAAAGAGGCCTTCTAAAAACATTAAAATATATTACTGGCATATGACACCTTAAATTAAGAGTGAATACATGAATACTCGGCACACCACTTCTGAAAGGTTGCCGACCCCCGAACTAGACCTTCCCTGACAGTTGTTTGGTTGAGTTATCTCTGATACCACGGACTCTTGACATGGCATAGATATATGCCTTGCTTTGCACGGGTGTAATTTGTCGAGTCAAAATAGCTGGGACCTTAAAAATTGGGCGGTAACAGACAGCAAAACCCAGAGATGCTTGAACCTAGTGATATTCTGAACAGAAAGAGCTCCCAAGCATTCTTGTAGGTGTTTCCATCCCTTCTCATTGACTCAACAGACATTCAAGGCTCCAGATTGAAATACAGACAGGTGACAATCATGGAGTCTTATTATATTGAGAACAATAATAATATCAGGGTGAGTGGCTGCCCTGCCAAGATGGGGTGGGGTTGAACTACATCACCCAGCAGCCACTAGGTGCTCCCACAGCCTAGAAATGTGTCTGCTGAGGTAGCAGCTCAATGGGGGTGAGGGTGGGATTCATGCTAGGGTGACCAGATGTCCTGATTTTATAGGGCCAGTCCCGATTTTTGGGTCTTTTTCTTATATAGGCTCCTATTACCCCCCGCCCCGTGTCCCGATTTTTCACATTTACTGTCTGGTCACCCTAATTCATGCAGAAGGCAAACCCGATAACACTGCGGTGAACTTGCCAATAAGTTTGCGACTGCCAGCAGCACTTCGCCCACTAGGAGGATGGGAAGCAAACCCCACTGCCCTGTTTCTTTGGACACCTGTGTCCCCAGATGACCCAGAACCTGCTGGAGATAGAGGAGACCTTTCAGAAGCACCTGTGCACCCTGTGGAACATGAAGGGTGGGATCCTGGATGTGAAGAACACATTCCTGCATGAGGATTTTAACCGGAGAGAGGGGCCCTCTGCTCACAGGGCCTGGTGGCAGTCTTCCCCCTCTGACAGCTCTCGCAGTGGGTATGGGGTCAGCCCAGTGTGCTCCCTTCCTCTGTGCTGAGACTGCTAAGGATGGTGCCAGCTGCATGGGTCAGGCCTGGATAGGCATGGGTGACTAAGAGCATTGGCAGGGACCTGACTTGGTAGTGACAGATTGGGCCCATTTCCTACCCTAGTGACCCTGTCAGAGCACTGTGTCCTGAAGATGATTAACCTTTCCAGACACAGATGCCAAACTCCTAGCCAGCTATTGACTGGATAGCTGGTAAGTTTGGAAGCTCCTGGAATGGGGAAGCAGGGGGCAGCTCCAAGATTGGGGTGTCAGTGAGGAACAGCCTCTGGACTAGGTGGTTCTGAGTGGGGGCAGTTCTCAGACTTGGCAGTTAGGGGGTGCATGCTCCTAGACTGGCTTCTTGTTGTGAGCTGTGGGAGGGCTACTCCCAGACTGGTTAGTTGGGGAGTAAGGGAGTGTTGTTGACAGTGCCCAGGTTATGTCAACGAGTGCATCTTCTAAATGAAGTGGGGGAGACCAGCCCCTGGATGGGGAGTGGGTTGCTGGTGCAGCTGCTGCATTGCATGGGCTAGTGGCTTTGGCCCAATGCCTCACACCCCTTTGGGGCTCAGCTGGCCTCTTTCCTCCCCTAGGCCATCAAGCTCACCTTTGACAAGAAAGCTGTGGATGTCTACCTGCTGTTCAACAGAGAGCTCTCCCTGGTCAACAAAGAGCAGAGCAAGAAGCTGCCGTTCCTGCTGCCACACGTGCCATTATTTGGGCCTGGCGCAGGGGCTGCAGGCTCTGTGCTGGCGAATCGAGAGACCCCTAAATGAGTATCGGATGTCCATGGCAAGACCCCTGTTCCAGCTGACCAGCTCTCCCTGTCTCATGCCCCCATGTCAGGGGCCCTTTCTATCTCTGTCAAATGGGACAGAGCTCTCCTTGGGGGTCTGTTAGCACTGCCTCATAATCAGCTGCAGAGGTGGCTCTTGGAGAGACATAAGAAAGCTCCTTCATTCCAAAGTCTGCCTGTCAGAGAGACAAGGCAGGACTGAAAACCCAGCCAACTCCTGGGCACTGGAGAAACCAATGTACCCATCTAGCCTAGTATCCCTGCATTCCTGATGCATCAGGTCAGATCACTCGTCCTTGTAGTTAGCATCCCTGCCTTCACACAGCACCAACCCAGATGAATGGTTCATCTCATCTGATATCCCTGCCTCTGATAGGGACAATACCTTTTGCTTCAAGGCGTAACATGCCACCCCCTTTCAGGCCAGCACTATCCTGTGTTGCTTGGGGGAGTGCATGTGTGCGGGCATGTATGTTCCACACCATCCTGATGTTCAGCCGGGGACCACCTTACTTCCTGTATCTTGAAGACTTGGAATTTCTGCCCAAGAAATTGTCATAGAAGATGTTGTTTTTATTCATCTAACTACCTCATCTGTTTTTGACTATTTGCCTCAATAACATTCTCTGTCAGTGAGTTCCTTTGACAGGTTTCATTATACATTGTGTAACAACAAAACAGCATTTCCAGCATCAATCACAAAACCTCCAGTATGTGCAGGCTTGAAACTGCCAAATCTAGGTCCAAAAATCACCTCTGCCTTTCTTACCTGTCCAGCCCAGGGCTTGGCATTCTGGGGCTCACCTCTCCTCTGTCTGGCAAACACCTCGTGACTCATGTTTTTCTGCCCTGCATTAGGTGTTAGTCATACAATCATGGGCTGCATCAGCCATGGAACATAGGTCTTGTTGGTACGCAGAAACTGATTATAGAAATACCTCCTGCTCATATTTCTCATCCTGAAGGATCTCAAAGCATGTTACAAGCTATAGACTTGCAATGATCACTTAACACACCATGGAAAGGCAGTTTTCCTTGGGGTGGAGCATTGCAGGAGTTTGCCAGTCACACACCAGTGTTGCACAGGGGTAGTGAACCCAGCATTGAAATGCAGCTGCCTCTGGCATGGGACATAGGTGCTGTTTAACTGTATTGCTGCTCAGCAGTTTAAAACAGGACGCAAAGGAGAAGCCCGTTGCCGGCTGAAATTACAGGAGGAATCACCCAAGTTGGCGTTTGGCCAGGACACCACTTTTCTACACAGAGCCCTCTGCATATTCCTGCTTTTGTGCTGGGGTCTGCACGGTGTTGGAACTCCCTAGCGAGTAGAGCCGGCGGGGGCCTCAAGAACGCTTTCTTGGGGCATCACAATTGGGGCTATAGTTGTATAGGGGTTATGCAGCCTCCACCTTCCTCTGTTTCTTTTGTTACCCCTTCTGAGTCCTGTTATGTAGAGGGGAACAAGCAGGGTGAGAGGGGATGCATGGGGAGCATGAGTAGAGAGAACTCCAGTTCTTCTTCAAGTGATTGCTCCTGTGTATTCCACAGTAGGTGTGCGTGCTCGCCACGTGCACCAGTGCTGGAAGTTTTTCCCTTAGCAGTACCCGTTGGAGGTACTGCTGCGACTCCTGGAGTGGTGCCTCTATATTGCGCTATAAGGGGAGCTGCGCACTCCCCCCCGCCACCCTCAGTTCCTTCTTGCCTCCAATGAAGGTAGTCGGAACTTTGTGCTCCAGCTTTGCTGTAGCTCTTCTAGTAGCCTTAGTAGTACTCAGCTTCTCCAATAGTTGGATAACTTCTTAGTTAGTAGCCTGGTGCGGGGCATGCCCTGTGCCCCAGACTTCAAGTTGTGCGACTCCTGTCGCAGTTCTATGCCAAGAAGTGACCCGCACACTCAGTGTCTTCGCTGCTTGGGTGAGACTCACTTAACCAATCGCTGTAAAATCTGTAGGTCGTTCAAGCCTCGCACTAAACGTGAGAGAAATATCCGGCTCCGGGCCCTGCTAATGGAATCTGCGTTGGCCCCAGCACCAGCACGCCGATAGGACTCAGCACCGGGTACCGCGTCCTTGGTGCAGAGCGAGGCGCCCTCCACCAGTCGGCACCGCTCACCAGCTAAGAAGCAAGGGAAGACTGAGTAGCGCTGATAAAAGGACAGAGGTGAGGCCGGACCTGAGTTGGGCAGCCCACGTTCCCCCTCGGGACCCAGACCTCCGGCTCGTGCTGAGCCGAGTAGTCCGGTCCCGTCTGCGTGTGCCTCTCCTGCGGTGAGAATGCTGTCGATGCCGGAGGCTGCACAGGCTGCGCGTGACATCCTCTCCCTTCCAGTGCCGGGTGCGCCGCTCGAGACGGGATCCCGGTACTGAGGGAAGCCGCAGTTGGGAGCACACCAGCCCTCCTTGGCAAGGCATAGCCCGCGCTCCAAGGACCGTGTGCCTCCCTGTTTGACGAGGTCCTCACATAGCTCACATCAGCCCTCCACCCTGCTCAGACTGGCCGACTTGCCCGCGCGGGAGTCTCGAGGGTCCTCCACTCCCCACCGGGAGCACAGGCACTGAGACAAGCAGTGTCGATGCTCCTCTTCGAATCGGAGCTACAGGAGCAGATCCCAACCCCATCGTTACAGACGCTCGGGCTAGAGTGCCCGCTCTGCTAGACACCATGTTCGGAGCTCCCCTCGAGCGTTACCGGCACCGAAGCGTTGTAGCTACGATCGCCGGGATGACTATGACAGCAGCACTTCGGTCGAGTACCGCTCCTCATCGTCGTCAAGGTCCAGATCTTGGGGTCAGCACCGGCACGACCATAGACTCTCCCGCCGCTCCTACAGCACAGTGCAGTCAACGGCAACCTCGGCCTTGGCACCCAGCTGCCTGTCCCCAAGCTGCACCGGCCCCCAAGAGCAGTCTGCGCCGCTCAGCACCCAAACCGGTCAGTGACAAGGGGCACCATGGCATGGCCAGGGGTGTCAGTGGGCACCATGGCCGCACTTGCCTGCCCAGGCAAGACCCCGCTCAGTAGCCAGAGCGTTCCAGGCCCATTCGGTGTCCCCCCCTTGATGGAGTCAAAAGTCGATGGGCACCGAACCGGCGGCGCTGGGCCCGGACATGGTCTTTGGAGTCGAACCACCGGCACCTCCCGATGCCCTGGGAGCTGGACCGGCCCCCTCGCCAGCACTGGAGGAGACCATAATGGCCCCTCCGTCTATTATACAAGAGGACTTTAAAGCTCACCTCAAATCTCCAACTCCAGGCTGAGGAGATGGAGGAGCTGTCGGACACCTTTTTCAATGTGCTGTCCTCGGCACCGGGCTATGTGGCCCTACCTCTCCACCAAGGGGTAGCCAATATATCGACTGCCCTGTGGCAGACCCCAGTTTCCTTGGTGCCCATGTCCAAGAAAGCAGAGAGAAAGTACTTTGTTCCAGGGACATGAGTACCTGTACTCCCACCCGGCACCTAACTATTTGGTGGTGGAGTCAGTCAACCATAGGGAATGCCACGGTCAGCCTGCACCCACCCCCAAGGACAAAGATGCCAGGAGACGTTATTCTTTTGGCAGGAAGGTTTATTCTTCAGCGAGCTTTCAACTTAGGGTGGCCAACCACCAAGTCCTGTTGAGCTGCTATGATTTTAATTTGTGGAGGTCTCTACTGAAGTTCGAGCTTCTTCTCCCGGAGTGGGACAAAAAGGAGTTCAAGGCTCTGGTTGAGGAAGGGGCAGCAGCAGCAAAAGCAGCCCTCCAGGCTGCCTCGGACGCGGCCGACACGGCAGCCAGTTCTATGGCCTCAGCCATATCCATGCAAAGGGTGTCATGGCTTCTCCTGTCTGGTCTGTCTGCAGAGTCCCAGTCTCTGATGCAGGACCTTCCCTTCGATGGGAAAGCGTTGTTTGTGGACCAAACCAATGTTTGCCTGCATGGGATGAAAGATTCCCATACCACCCTGCAAACTCTGGGCCTATACGTCCCACCAGCAAAGGACAAACCTAGGCCACAGACCTCCACTCCTCTCGCTAGGGGCAGATACGAACCCCCTCCTAAGCGACCGAGGGAGCAGAGATGCAGGTCTCAGCGTCAGTCCCGCTCGGCCACACGACCAGGCCCCTCGAAGGGCAAGAGGCAGGGGAGGAGGCAGTTTTGTCTCTTTGCGGGGGGGCCACCGGGCCTGTTGCCACAGACGCCCCCCAGTTAATAAAGTTTGTGATCTGCAACCATTTATCTGCATTCCGAGTGCAGTGGTCCCGTATAACTTCGGACCAGTGGGTCCTTAGCACGATTTCCAGGGGCTACATTTTGCAGTTTGCCTCACCCTCCCTCCACCACCCGCGCCCCGGGAGGACCTCGGGGACCTGGCACATGCCCCCCTTCTAAACCAAGAGGTGGCGCGCCTCCTTGACCTGGGCACGGTGGAGAGGGTACCGGTAGAATTTCAGGGCAGGGGTTTTTACTCCCAGTATTTCCTGATCCCAAAGACTAAAGGCGGGCTCCGGCCCATCCTGGACCTGCAGAACCTCAACAGGTTTATGGTCCGTTACAAGTTCCACATGGTATCCCTGACCTCCATCATCCCCTCCTTGGACCCGAGGGATTGGTTTGCGTCCCTGGACCTCCAGGATGAGTATTTCCACATCCATATTTTCTTCTTCGAGTGATTGCTCCTATGCATTCCAGTTAGGTGTGCGCGCCGCACGTGCACGGCTCTCCGGAACATTTTTACCCTAGCAACTCCGGCGGGCCAGCTGGGCGCCCCCTGGAGTGGCGCCGCTATGGCGCCTGTTATATACCCCAGCCGGCCCGTCCGCTCCTCAGTTCCTTCTTACCGCCCGTGACGGCCAGTTGGAACAGTGGAGTGCTATCTCACCTCCACAGCCCTAGCGTTTCTCCGTATCTTTAGTGTATATAGTTGTTTCACTTAGTTTAATAGTTAGATTAGTTGAATAAGTTAGTTGTTATAGTTGTTATAGTTGTGGTAGTAATAGTATAGTAGGGAATTAGAGGGGTTAGCCCCTCTTCTTCCACAACCAGTGCGGGCTCATGCCCAAGGCACCGGGCTTTAAGCCCTGTGCGGCTTTTCAGCGGCCTATGCCCATCGGCGACCCGCATGATTCCTGCCTGCGCTGCCTCGGGGAATCGCACAGGACAGATAAGTGCCCGATTTGCACGGCATTCAAGCCGCACACAAGAAAGGAGCGAGACTCTCGACTTAAACAGCTCCTTATGGAGGCGGCACTTCAGCCCCCCGCTCCATCCCCGGCACCGCCGAAACCATCCTCGGCGCGCAGCGCACCAGCGGCACCGAGCCGTCCCGGTACCGAGGCTCCTAAAGGCACGCAGACGGCACCGAAGTCCCGGCACCGTTCCCTCTCCCCCCAGAGGAAGCGGAAGACGGCGCACCCGGCTCCTAAACCTGCAGCTTCAGGACAGCTTACCCAGCCACCTCCGGCACCTCCGGCACCGGCTGTGGTAGTGCACAAGCCGTGCACGGTTCCGTTGACTCCGGCACCTCAAGAGCCGTTGAGTCCGGTACCTCCCTGCTCCCCGGCGCCGGCCGCGGTAGAGCTGCATCTCCCGTCCACCCCTGAAACATTTGTGATGGCGAGAGAGCTTATTCAGCTCGTAGAGGCACCGAGCCTCCGGCCCCCGGCACCGCCGGTGCGGGCTGTTCAATCGTTGGGCAAGCCTGCAATGATGCGGCCCCAGACCCCTGACGGAAGAGAGGGGCGACGCTCCAAGCCTCGGACCCGGTCCCGGTCCAGGCAACAGTCGCCGTCACGTCGGTCCCGATCCCGGCACCGATCCCAGTCTCGGTACCGCACCCTGTCCCGGCACCGGTCTCAGTCCCGGTACCGCTCAGTCTCACGGTACCGGTCGCACTCCCGGCACCGCTCACGGTCCCGGTCACCGGACCGACGGTACCGTCGGAGATCCAGTTCCCGGTACCGATCTCGCCGTCGCGACTCCCGAAGCCGCTCTCGCCACCGACAATCAAGGTCACGCTCTGGCTCCCGGTACCGAAGTGGCCGATGGTCCAGATCACTGTCCTGGCACCATGATGGCCGGCACCGCTCCTCGGCACCGTCCGGGGATAAGCTGCCTCCTTCCGCGGCGCACTCCATCAGCGCCTCTGCACCCCCGTGGCCTTCGCGTCAGCCATCGGTCGTCTCCCAGGCGGACAGCGAGACAGATCTCCGGGCTCCCACCCAGAGCCAACATCTTGGACACCAGCAGTGGGGTTTCTGGGTCCCCTGGGCCGGCTATGAGTCCCAAGGGCTCCCCTTGTCCCAGCGCCCAGTGGGTGCTGAACGCAGGGTACCGGAAGCCATGGTGAGCCGCCCTCCCCCAACACCACTGGGGGAGACCCTACCGTCGTCGGATCCCGCAGGGCTTCCGTCAACCTCCCAAGCCCCTGAGCAGCCTCCGGCAGAGGTGGTGGTACAGACTCTGTCTTCATCCTCCTCTCCGGATGAAGCAGTGGCAGGCGCCACTACGGTGGACCCTCCCCTGATCGACCTGCGGGCCCACCAGGACCTTCTCCGCAGGGTGGCAAAGGCCATTGACCTTCCGGTGGCGGAGGTTCCGGAAGATGAAGACCCAGTGACCAACGTCATCGGCGCGTAGGCCCCGACGTGGGTGGCCCTGCCTTTTATTAAAACAATTCAGAAAAATGCCACGACCATCTGGCAGTCACCGGCGTCCGTCCCCCCTACTGCAAGGGGCGTGGAACGTAAATACTCGGTCCCCCCCACGGGATACGAGTATCTGTACACTCACCCCGCTCCGGACTCACTGGTCGTCCAGTCCATTAACGACCGTGAGCGGCATGGACAGCCAGCCCCAGCGCCGAAGTCGAAGGACGCCAGGCGCATGGACTTGTTGGGCCGCAAGGTGTATTCGGCGGGGGGTCTCCAGCTGCGCATTGCAACCAGCTGGCCCTCTTAGCCCGGTACGCCTTCGACATTTTCGTGTCCCTCACGAAATACGCGGAACTGATCCCGACGGCTTCCCGACGAGAGTTTTCGGCTCTGGTCGAAGAGGGCAGGACAGCCTCCCGCTCTTCCATCCAGGCTGCTCTGGATTCGGCGGACTCAGGGGCCAGAACCTTGGCCTCTGGAGTAACTATGCGGCACATCTCCTGGCTACAGTCCTCCACCTTGCCGCCGGAGGTGCAGTATACCCTCCAGGACCTGCCCTTTGAGACTCAAGGCCTGTTCTCAGAGAAAATGGACTCGAGGATACAGACCCTGAAGGACGGTCGTGTAGCTATCCGCACTCTGGGTATGCACACACCAGCTACCCAGAGGCGCTCCTTCCGCCAACAGCAGCTCTTCCGGCCTTTTACCCAGGCCAGGTCAAGGCCCTATAATAGTCGGTGCAACGGCCTCAACCGCCGTAGACCTTCAGGCAGCAGGTGCAACCAGGCCCAGGCGTCGTCCAAGGCCCTGCAAGGGCCCAAACAACAGTTTTGATGGGACGCCCGAGGACGGCTCATCAGTCTATTCCCAGGATCCAACCCCTTTATTTTGCAACCGCCTTTCCCGCTTCCTCCCGGCGTGGTCCCAAATAACATCGGACAGCTGGGTACTCCGTACTATCCAGTATGGTTACCACCTTCAGTTTATTTCGCCCCCTCCTTCCCACCCACCTTCCCCGTCCCTCTTCAGGGACCCCTCTCACGAGCAATGCCTCTTGCAAGAGGTCGAGACTCTGTTGAGGTTGGGTGCCATAGAGGAGGTGCCGCAAGACAGGCGGGGCAGGGGATTCTATTCCCGTTATTTTCTCATCCCCAAGGCGAAAGGAGGCCTCAGACCCATAGTGGACCTCCGGGAGCTCAACAAGAACATGATAAAGCTCAAATTTCGCATGGTGACCTTGGGGACCATCATTCCCTCCCTGGATCCGGGAGACTGGTTTGCCGCCCTCGACATGAAGGACACATACTTCCATATTGCTATTTACCCTCCCCATCGACGCTACCTGCGTTTTGTGGTCAATGGTGCGCACTACCAGTTTGCGGTGCTACCCTTCGGCCTATCCACCGCTCCGAGGGTCTTCACCAAATGCATGGCAGTAGTTGCTGCAGACCTCCACCGTCGTCGAGTTCACGTCTACCCTTATCTCGACGACTGGCTGGTTCGCGGGCCATCCCACCAATTGGTAACAGACCAAGTTGCCGAGATACTCTCCCTATTTCGGGCACTGAGCCTTCTCGTCAATGTGGAGAAGTCCTCACTGACTCCATCACAGAGAGTGGAGTTTATTGGAGCGGTCCTCGACTCCACGGTGGCCAGGGCCTGTCTCCCTCGCGCCCGGCACCAGACGATGGTCTCCATCATCCGAGACCTGCACGCTTTTCCCACTACGACGGTTCGGTCCTGCCTACGCCTCCTGGGCCACATGGCGTCGTGCACGTTCGTCACCGCCTACGCGAGACTGCACCTTCGCCCATTTCACTCTTGGCTGGCGTCGGTGTACCGCCCACACCGCGACTCCATGGACAGAGTAGTCACGGTCACGAAGCCTACCCTCGCTTCGCTCAGTTGGTGGCTGAACCCAGAGGTCGTATGTGCAGGAGTCCCGTTCCGCCCTCCTCGTCCGTCTGTGACACTGACGACAGATGCCTCGGTGTTGGGATGGGGGGCACACCTGGGCGACCTACACACCCAGGGCCTCTGGTCGCCCCAGGAGCTCTCCCTCCACATCAACGTCAGGGAGCTGCGGGCAATTCGCTTGGCGAGCCACGCCTTCCACGCCCGTCTGCGAGGCCAATGCGTAGTGGTGTTCAAGGACAACATCACAGCAATGTTTTATGTGAACAAACAAGGCGGAGCCCGCTCCTCCCCGCTCTGCAAGGAAGCGATGCTCCTGTGGGACTTCTGCGTGACCCACTCAATTCACCTGGAAGCATCCTTTCTTCCGGGAGTGCAGAACACGCTGGCCGACCATCTCAGCAGGTCGTTCCTCTCCCACGAGTGGTCCCTCCGTCCAGATGTCGTCCACACAATCTTCCGGAGGTGGGGGTTTCCCCAGATAGACCTATTCGCCTCCAGGGAGAACAGGAAGTGCCACCTGTTTTGCTCGTTCCAGGGTCGCTCGCAAGGCTCCCTGTCGGACGCCTTCCTTTACCCCTGGACGGATCGTCTCCTCTACGCCTTCCCTCCGTTCCCGCTAGTGCACCGAGTGCTACTGAAGCTTCAGAGGGACAGAGCCCGCGTCATACTCGTAGCTCCGGCCTGGCCGAGGCAGCACTGGTACACCCTGCTGCTCGAGCTCTCCGTTCGGGATTCCATCCCCCTTCCGTTATGGCCGGACCTCATCACCCAGGACTTCGGCAGACTCCGCCATCCGAACCTGCAGTCCCTCCATCTTACAGCTTAGTACCTGAGTGGTTGACCCACGCAGAGAGGGACTGTTCGGCGGCAGTACAGCAAGTCCTGCTAGAGAGCAGAAAGCCTTCCACTCGCTCCACTTACCTTGCGAAATGGAAGCGATTCTCACTCTGGTGTGATCAACGAGGACTCAATCCATTCGTAGTCCCGGTCCCTACCATCCTCGACTACCTCTGGTACCTTAAGGAGCAAGGTCTTGCGGTCTCCTCCTTGAGAGTACACCTGGCAGCAGTGTCCGCTTTTCGTCCATCTATGGGAGGTCGGTCCATCTTCTCTAACCAGATGGTTTCCCGCTTCCTTAAAGGCCTGGACCACTTGTACCTGCCGGTGCGGCGTCCTGCCCCGACCTGGGATTTGAACCTCGTTCTGGCCAAGCTTATGGGACCGCCCTTCGAGCTCTCTGCTCTACCTCTCCTGGAAGACGGCCTTCCTCATCGCAATTACATCAGCGAGACGAGTCTCTGAGCTCCGTGCTCTAACGGTTGGGCCACCATACACCGTCTTCCACGGAGACAAGGTGCAGCTTCGACCACACCCGGCCTTCCTCCCCAAGGTGGTGTCGGCCTTCCACCTCAACCAGGAGATCTTCCTCCCGGTCTTCTTCCCGAAGCCGCACGCCTCCCCTCGGGAGCAACAGCTTCACACCCTGGACGTCCGCAGGGCCCTTGCCTTTTACATCGAGCGGACGAAGCCCTTCCGGCGTTCGACCCAGCTGTTTGTGGCAGTCGCCGACCGCATGAAGGGTGAGCCGGTCTCCTCCCAGCGGATTTCCTCCTGGGTAACGGCATGTATTCGGACATGCTACGAGCTTGCTCGCGTGCCACCATGCCGCCTCACTGCTCACTCAACGAGAGCGCACGCCTCGTCGGCCGCCTTCCTGGCCCATGTTCCCATCCAGGACATCTGTAGAGCGGCCACCTGGTCTTCTGTCCACACCTTCGCCTCCCATTACGCGTTGGTGCAGCAATCAAGAGACGATGCAGCCTTCGGCTCCGCAGTCTTACACTCTGCCACGTCTCACTCCGACCCCACCGCCTAGGTAAGGCTTGGGAATCACCTAACTGGAATGCATAGGAGCAATCACTCGAAGAAGAAAAGACGGTTACTCACCGTAGTAACTGTTGTTCTTCGAGATGTGTTGCTCCTATCCATTCCAGACCCGCCCTCCTTCCCCACTGTCAGAGTAGCCGGCAAGAAGGAACTGAGGAGCGGACGGGCCGGCTGGGGTATATAACAGGCGCCATAGCGGCGCCACTCCAGGGGGCGCCCAGCCGGCCCGCCGGAGTTGCTTGGGTAAAAATGTTCCGGAGATCCGTGCACGCGCGGCGCGCACACCTAACTGGAATGGATAGGAGCAACACATCTCGAAGAACAACAGTTACTACGGTGAGTAACCGTCTTTTCGAGGGTCACAGGCACTTCCTCCGCTTCCTGGTAGGGCAGGACCATTACTAGTTTGCGGTCCTCCCTTTTGGCCTTTCCACGGCCCCCAGGGTTTTTACCAAATGCATGGCAGTGGTGGCAGCCCACCTCTAGAGGAATGGGCTGCAAATTTTCCCTTACCTGGACAATTGGCTCCTCAAGGGCAACTCCCGGTCCCAGGTACAGGCCCAGATGCAATTCCTGCTGTCCACATGTGCGGGTCTGAGCCTAGTGGTGAATGAGGCCAAGTCCACGCTAGTACCGGTTCAGCGCGTATACTTCATAGGGGCTCTGCTAGACTCCCTAGAGGCCACAGCCTCTCTTCCCTGGGACAGGTTCGAGACACTCAAAAGGCTCATAGCCTCAGTCATGGCCTTCCCCGTGACGACGGCAAGGGTGTGCCTTCAACTCCTAGATCACATGGCAGCATGCACGTCCATGGTGCGTCATGCCAGACTCAGAATGAGGCCCCTCTAACTCTGGTTGGCTTCCAACTATTCCCAGTCCAGGGACAGCCTGGACAAGGTGGTCTCGATGCCATCCAGCATGGTGGCTGCTCTGCAATGGTGGTCCCTCCTGAGCAATATGCTAAATGGGATCCCCTTCTGAGAAACCCCTCCCTCACTAGACCTGGTGTCAGATGCCTCGGACCTGGACTGGGGAATCCATATAGGAGACATTCAAACCCAAGGCAGATGGTCGACCTTGGAATTGTCTCTGCACATAAATGTCAGGGAGCTCAGGGCAGTACGCCTGGCGTGCATAGCGTTCAGTTTGCACCTTCGCGGGAAGGCAGTCAGAGTCCTCATGGACAACACGGCCACGATGTATTACATCAACAGGCAGGGGGGCATGCGCTCCTCGGCCCTGTGCTGGGAAGCCCTGGACCTGTGGGAGTTTTGCATAGCCCATGATATCTCCCTACGAGCCTTCCACCTACCCGGAGCACGCAATGTGCGAGCCAATCACTTCAGTAGGGTGTTTTCCCACCAATACGAGTGGTCACTCCACTGGGAAGTCGCCCAACGGCTCTTCCAAGAGTGGGAGCTCCCCAGGTCGACCCTCTTCACTACCGCCCAGAACAGGCACTGCCCCCTGTTCTGCTCCAGGGCAGGGGCAGAAAGGGGGGGCGATCTCAGACGCGTTCCTCCTCTGGTGGTCAGACCAACTGTTCTATGCCTTTCCACCCTTCCCATTGATAGGCAAGGTCCTGCAGAAAGTAAAGGCAGCCAGGTCGAGGGTTATCCTCATAGCCCCGGATTGGCCCCGCCAGCACTGGTACAGGACCCTTCTGCAACTGTTAGCGGCCCCCCCCCATGGAGGCTGCCACTCCGCCCGGATCTCCTCTCCCCGGAGAGGGGATGCCTTCTCCATCCCAACCTGGCCGCGCTTCACTTGACAGCATGGTTGCTCCATGGTTAAACGAGGAGGAGGGAAGGTGGTTGAAGGATGTCAGATGAATTCTGCTGGAGAGCAGAAAGCCGTCTACATGACGGACCTACCTTGCCAAATGGTTTAGGTTTTCTAGGTGGGCGGGGGAACGGGGCGCCTCCCTGTCATCCGCATCCCTCTAACTTATTCTAGATTAGCTCCTGTCCCTTAGGACCCAAAGTCTAGCTCCGGTCTCTGTCAGGGTACCTTTAGCAGCCATTTCAGCCGTTCACCCTCCGGTGCAGGGTCACTCATTTTTTCCCCATGAGATGACCTCCCACTTTTTAAAGGGACTAGACTGTACATTTCCATACACCAGGGCCCCGGTCCCGCAATGGGATCTGAACCTAGTGCTATCCTGCCTCCCTTTGAGCCCTTGGCAATGTGTTCCTGGTCCCACCTGTCATGGAAAGTGGCATTCTTGGTGGCTATCACCTCAGCCCATCAGGTCTTGGAGCTTAGGGCCTTGACCTCGGAACCCCCGTATATGGTCTTCCATAGGGATAAAGTCCAGCTTCACCCACACCCTGCGTTTCTCCCCAAGGTGGTCTCCACCTTCCATATGGATAAGGACATTTTCCTACTGGTACTCTGTCCTAAGCCCCATTCCTCCAATGAGGAATGCTGCCTACACACGCTAGATGTACGTAGGGCGCTGGCCTGGACTGAACCAGGCCATTCAGGAAAGCCTTGCAACTATTCATTGTGTTGGCCGAGGGTATGAGAGGGCAACCAGTCTCCAACCAGCGCCTTTCCTGCTGGATCACCTTGTGCATACGCATGTGTGATAGGTTTCACCCCCACTCTGAACCTTAGACTATAGATGTGGGGACCTGCATGAGAAGCCCTAAGCTTAATTACCAGCTTAGATCAATAGGCTGCCACCATCCAAATATTTGAGTCATTTGGAAAACTCTGTCTTCCCCCCAAAAACCTTCCCCTCCCTGGGTAGCCTTGAGAGACTCCTCCACCAATTCCCTGGTGAACACTGATCCAAACTCCTTGGATCTTAACATAAGGAAGAATTACTCCTCCCCACCCTTTTTTCCCCCACCAATCCCTGGTGAGTCCAGATCCAATCCCCTTGGATCTAAAAACAAGAAAAAAATCAATCAGGTTCTTAAAAAAAAAGGCTTTTAATTAAAGAAAAGAAAGGTAAAAGAAAAAAAAATCCTGGGAGACAGCATACAAGCTGATCTCACAGACAACAGATTCAAAACACAGAGGATGTTCCCCTGGGCAAAACTTAGTACACAAAAGAATTTCCAGTTTGATTATTCCCCTAATGCCAAGACAAGCTACAAAAAGAAAATAAACATAAATCTATTTATTTCTTTTCTAAATACTCATTACTCTGATAAGAGGCTGATTCCTTGAGCTTTTTCACTCCGGCCAAAACTGACTCTAAACAAAGGAAACTTCCCTCCTTCCTTTTGAAACATCTTGTTCCCTCATTGGTTCCTCTGGTCAGGTGTCAGCTAGGCTAGGTGAGCGTCTTAGCCCTTTACAGGTAAAAGAGGCATTAACCCTTAACTATCTGGTTATGACAGCACGTGTTATGACTTGGCAGGGGTTCCCCTGCCACCTATCGTAAAGGCGCATTCTACGAGAGCGCAAGCCTCGTCGGCCGCCTATGTAGCCCACGTCCCTATCCAGGATATATGTAGGGCTGCCATGTGGTCCTCTGTCCATACCTTCTCATCGCACTATGCGATCGTCTCCCAAGCATGGGATTACGCCGGGTTTGGTAGGGCGGTACTCCATCCCACTAACCTTTAAACTCCTACCCACCTCCATCAGATAGAGCTTGGCGTCACCTACTGTGGAATACACAAGAGCAATCTCTCGAAGAAGAAAGGACAATTACCTGTTCCATAACTGGCATTCTTCGAGATGTGTTGCTCCTGTCTATTCCACATCCTTCCCTCCTTCCCCTCTGTCGGAGTTGTCTGGCAAGAAGAAACCGAGGGGGGGGGGCGGGGGCGCAGTTCCCTTTATAGCATGATATAGAGGTACCACTCCAGGGGGCGCAGCAGTGCTCCCCTCCTATGGGTACTGCTAAGGGAAAAACTTCTGGCACCAGTGCACATGGCGAGCACGCACACCTACTGTGGAATAGACATGAGCAACACATCTCGAAGAACGCCAGTTACGGAACAGGTAACTGTCCTTTACTGGTAAGTTACCTCTTTTTCTTGGGGTGGTACCATGGGACCTTTAATGATCTTAAAGGGTCACAACTCTCATTTTGCATCTCCCCTGAAAGAGGGCACCTCCAGCAGCACGGTGTTCCAGAACCCTACACGGGAGGCTTGCAGCAGCTCTGACTCAGCCTTGCCACTCACTTGTCAAGTGCTTTTGGTTGCCCTAATGCCATTTGTTTTATTGCATGAAGGAGTGGCGCCATTTGTGCACGCGTTGATTTTTTTATTGCACTAGTCTGAAAGAGCTGAATGTCCAGTGAGAATTTTATCTTCGGATTTCACTTGTTCACAAGCAGTCAGCTAATGACCTAGCAGTGTTTAGGGAGTGCAGGGCTGGGACAGCAAGGGGCTGTGAGTGGGGACTGAGGGCCATCAGCAGAGGTAGGTGTGTGTGTCTGTGTTTGTAGTCCAGAGTTGCAATAGCCGAGGGGTGGGGGACTGTGTGTCAGGCGTGAGGGACATCAGCAGAGCTGAGTGGCTTTCAGGACTGGGATAGCAGGGGGAGGAGTAAGGCTGCGAGTCAGGATCGAGGTACAGTACCTGCCCCCATTAACCCTCTTCCTAGCTAATGTCATCTCTCCCTCCTATGCAAAATCTGCCCCCCCCCCAATTCCTCCCCAGTGGAAGTAAAAACACTGGGTGGAGTTCTCCATCTGCCTTGCAGTGTCTTTCCAATGCTCACTTCATGCCCCACATTGGGACCAGGGACGGATTAATTTTTTGTGTGCCCAGCGCCAAACATATTTGTGGACCCCCCCCCCTCCGTGGGAATGAAGGGGCCAGGGGCAAAAGCACAGAGGGCAGGGTGGATTTGATTTAAATCAGGGGTTCTCAAACTGGGGGTTGGGACCCCTCAGGGAGTCGGGAGCTGTCAACCTCCACCCCAAACCCCACTTTGCCTCCAGTATTTATAATGGTGTTAAATATATAAAAAGGTGTTTTTAATTCATAAGGGGGGGGAGTCATACTCAGAGACTTGTTATGTCAAAGGGGTCACCAGTAAAAAAGTTTGAGAGCCACTGATTTAAATCATGATTTAAATCACTAGTCAGGAAGACTCAATTTAATCATTATTTTCTACATAAAAGTGCATTCTTGTTGGTTGTTATAACCTTAATACATATTCTTCACAACTCAGAGATAGATGTAGGTTTCATTTTTAGAAGGTACACGCTATACATTTTTAAACAGTGATTTATTTTGAAAACTTTTCAGATGAGTTTTACAGCTATATCAGAAAATGAATGATTGTTTGGTTATTTCAGTTACCAAAGATAATTGAAGCAGATATTTATGAAGTCATTGGGAGGTGAACTATCTCCAATTCAACAGGTTAATCATTAATATTTGGAGGATTTTCTTGTCCAGCTGTATTAGGAAGAAAACATCACCAGACAGACATTTAAATTGTTTTATTTAACTAAAACAACAACATTAAGTATTCTGGATTTTTTTTCTTCAACAGCAAACATAATATTTTAACAAAAAAGCATACATCCCTTGCTTCTCACATTTATGTCCAGATGTCTTCTCCTTGTCCAGATCTCTTCCGCCTCCAACAATCTTCTATTCATTGACCTTTTTGAAACTTTTCACTTTTAAAGAGAGGTACACAAATTTGTAGAGGGACGTTAGAGTTGACATCTGTTATTTCTCATGTCTATATATTATTTATTTATTTTGAAACATTTTTGCTGTTAACAAGCATGTTATCTCTGGAGACACAAATCCACAGTTTGAAAACTGCAAAACTAAGCATCTCTGATGGTATCTTCTAGACTGAGCACTGAGTCCCATTGGGTAGATAGAAAGATTAACCTAAATAATCTATACAGAAGCCTGTGAAACCCCATAAAATTGGGTCCCTAATCCATGAACTATTAGAACTAATTTACAAAACTTTTCTTAAACATTACATGAATATATTCTCATACTATAGAAACAGAATTTATAATCCCTATTCCATGATGAAATACAATGTATCTATCTTTAGATAGGTTTTTTTCCCTCAAAAATCTGATTTAATTAAAGAATCCGATTTTTTGATTTTTTTTTTTTAAAAATCATTGATTTTTATCCACCCTGACAGCGGGGCATGGTGGAGGGGAAGGATTGGTGCCCAGCTGGAGCGAGGCAGGGGCCAGGGGCAAGATGAGCACAGCAGGGCAAGGGGGGAGGATTAGTCCCTGCTGACTGGAGCGAGGCAGGGGCTGGGGGCAAAACCACAGCGGGGCGGGAGCTAGGGTTAGTCCCTAGAGCAAGGGAGGGACCAGGGGTAAACTGCAAGCGCAGCAGGGCTGGGAAGGGGGTAAACAGGATCCCCACCACCCCTGCCCACATAGAGCGGGTACCTACCTTCTCCCTGGTTCTAGCCCCTTCTCTTCGTCTCTCTGCACTGAGCTGAGGGTGGGGGTGCACTGAGCACGGGGCTGGGGGTGCAGGGGCTGGGAGGGAGTTAGGGTGCAGGAGCAGGCTGGGGGTTGGGGTGCAGGGTCAGACCAGGAGCTAGAGGGAGGGAGGGGGCTCAGGGCTGGGGCAGGAGGTTGGGATGTGGAGCGCTTACCTGGGACAGCTCCCATTTGGTGCGAGGGGTGGGGCTGGGAATGTGGATGTGTGTGTGCAGGAGGTCCCATTTGGTGCTCAGGGTGGGGGTGGGGATGTGTGGGAGGGTGCAAGTGTCAGGGGGTACAGGAGTCAGAACTGGGGTCTGCGGGATCTGTGAGGGGGTGCAGGAGTCAGGGCAGAGGGCTGGGGGTGTGGGCTGGGGTCGTAGGGGTGTTCCCACCCCCCTGAGCGGCTCACAGCAGGGAGCTGGAGGGGGGATGCCCTGATTCCACCCCTTTCCCCAAGGCCCCGCGCCTGATGCTTCTCTGTCTCCTCCCCCAAGTGGCGAGTGAACGGTGGCTCCACTCCTCCCCCTCCCTCGTGCCGGCAAACAGCTGTTCAGCGGCAGGGAGAGGGGGAGGAGCAGGGGGAAGAAGCAGGGGAGGAGCTTGGCTGCCGGCGGAGCCTGCCCTGCTGCAGCAGGAGCCCCAAGAGCCAGCAGCACTAAGCTTTTGCCCCTGCAGGAGAGAGCAGGGCTGGGGGGGCACAGAGAAGAGCGGGCCAGGCTGGAACCCCTTTGGAGCGTGGACCTGGTGCCATGGTAAATCCGCTGATTGGGACCGCCAGGCCATGGATGAGATTAAGAGAAAGACTTTCCAGGAATGGATGCACACCCTGGACAAAGACAGCCTGAAACGCCTGCCCCTTCCCGTCCCGCCTCCCCCCGAGCCTCAGCACTGAGAAGAGTGGCATGTTGGACATTAATTTTGATAAGTAAGTGGGACCAGCCTGCCACTCTCTTCTGGGCAGGGCAGCCTCCGTGGTGGAAGCAGGCTGTGCTGGGTGAGACAGGCCTTTCACAACAGCTGGCTTTCCTGTGCTTCCTTTTGCAGGGACTTGCTGAAATTGTTTGTGGAAATCCATTACTGGGAGAGGCTGCTCTTTGAGACTGGAAGTTTACGACAGGAAGGAGGATCTGCGAAACCTCCGTGAGAATCTGCTCCTGGTTGCCCAGGCCTATAACAGGTTTGCCATCCCTGCCCTTCCATTGCTGGCTATCAGCAGCCTCCAGGTTGGATCCCTCTTAGCTTTCCTAGGCAGGGCCTAAACTCTGTATGGCATTGGCCGTGCTGTTCAGCAGATGATTGGGAGTGGGACACAGAGCCTGTCACATACCTGTTGTTCTAGGCATCAGTGAGCAGGACCCAACTGATTTGGGGGAAAATCAGATTTCACTCAAATTGCAATTTGGTTACTCAGGATACAGGGGTGAGGCGGTGATCTTACAGAGGCTTGGGGAGGGGAGCAGAGTCATTCTGGATACAGGAGTGACCTCAGGGTGAGGGTTAGTGGTCTGTTCACCCCACTCCGGCTAGCCCTGCCTCAGCCAGGCCCTTTGCCCCTCTGTGCTGGCCAGCCCTCCCTGTGCCAGGCCTCTTGCCCCACAGCTCCAGCTAGCCCCCCACTCTGTGCAGAATTTCAATGTTTTTGGGGAGAGGCCTCGTGGCAGAGGGTCGACTCTCTTTTCCAAATGAGAGGTGTCTTTAAAAATTCAAAATTGGGGTTTTCACATTTGGTTTAGATCAGGGCATCAGTTCCAAGCCACTCCCAAATTGAGGGACTAGCTGGCTCTGGGATTGAGAAGTGGGCTATGAAGCCCTTCACCTCTATGTAAGGGGACTGTTGGCCCCTTACTAAAACATGGGGCGGGGGGGAGGGGTTGGCTAGCTCCCAGTACTAAAAGGGAGGGGTCAATGGGAAATCAGGACCCTGAGACTGACAGTCCCCAGGAACAATGGGGAGAGGCCAATGCTCCAGGTCAGCCTGATTGACAGGGCGGGCAGGCTAATCAGGGAGTCAGGAGACCGGGGGCGGGGGCAGTCCCATCCTCCATGTGAGCTGGAATTGCCTGGGTCAGACAGAGTGGGGCCGAGCTGGGGAACAGAGCCGTGCCAGATCCAGAGGGGCCAGAAAAACATCCGAGTAAGCAGGTCAATGCTGGGAGCAGTCACAGAAGCAGCCTGTACCTACTGGGTTCCGGGAAGTGGGCGGGCGGAAACCCGCCCACTGCTAAAGGATCCCCCCCGCCTAAGGGGAGGATCTACAGGACCTGAAAACCAACTGATTTTGGGGGACAACTAATGAAATAACAGGGACAGGAGTGCCGTCAGAGGGTCAAAAGAAGGGAGCCTGACGGGGACACCGAGCAGAGAACCCCGGACAGCGCCCACTGCTCCTCAAAGGCATCAAGGGAGCCAGTGGACGCCTCCCAGAGGAACTCTGCCCGGATATGTGAACGGACAGAGGATTGGAAACAGGCCCCACAGTCACAGGAGTCTCCATCGGCCAACCTCCTCTCCCTGGTTTTATAGATGGCCATTTTAGCCAGGCCCAGGAGGAGGTTGACCAGGAGGTCTCATGACTTTGTGGGGCCACGGATAGGGAGGGCATAGAAAAGGAGGTGAGGGGAAAAGTGCAGCCAGAAGCATAACAGAATATTCGTGAGGAGCTGGCATAGGGGATGCAACCTGGTGCACTCCAAGTAAACGAGTGCCAGGGTCTCCCTCACGCCATAGAAAGGGCAGGTGTCTGGGACAGGGGTAAACCACGCCAAATACACTCCTGTGCTCATGGCCCCATGAAAGAGCCTCCAGCTGATAGCCCCGGCGGGCCTCAGGACCAGGGTGGAGTATGGGCTGGCTTCTCACCCTCTAGAGGTGGCAAGAGGTCCCGCCACTTTGTGTCGGGGCGGGACACGAGGGTGAGGAAGTGAAGGGGGTGGAGCATGAGCACGTAGAGCTGCTTCCTTGGTGCGGTTTGGAAGCAGACCGGCTGCAGATCGTGCAGCCAGCTGACGGAGAAGGGGCGGGGGGGGAGGGGGGCTGGTTGGGTCCATGGGGCAGGGGCCCGATGAAAAGGTCCAGAGGGCCTGGGGTGGAGAGTGGGCGGGGCATGTCCTCGTGCAGGACCCGGTGGAGGTAGGCCCAAGCAGCGGGTGGAAAAGCGGCTCTCACCTCCTGAAGTACGTGCCGGGGAGTACAAGGCCTGGAGAGCCCCATACGCTAAGCGAGCATCAGGGGATCCAGGGGATCCAGATGACACTCCCCTGGTAGGGAGTGAGGAAGAAGTAGACACATGGAACCCTCTCTGCCCCCAGGATCCAAGTGGAGAGCAAAGGTAGAGCCTCCTACTCCTTAGCCTCATGTCTGCCTCACCCAGGTGGCGCTGTAGCTGGTCAGTTTCACCTCCGTCAAACCCTGGGGCCCTAAGATGCCTGATCAGAGTGCTCCCTGCCCTGAGCCTGCCTTGCTGCCACTGGCCCTCAGGTGCAGACCATTGTGAACGAATACAAGGCAGCCACCCTGACCATCGCTCGCAGTGCCCAGCAGATCAGCGAGGTGCTGCTGGTGCAGATCACCGGCAAGCAGGTCTACAATGACTTGGAGTTTGAGGAGGACCAGAAGGAGCAACGTGCCTGGGTGCAGCAAACGCTGATGGGTATCCACGAGGAGAGCACCAACATCATGCAGCAAACCTATGAAGTCTTCAAACATGGTAGTGCTGAGGTAAGGCCAGGCACAGGCCAGGCAGCTCCCAGCAGGCAATGCTCTGTCTGCCTCTGGGTGAAGGTCCCAGCATGCAGTGCTTCGTCTCTGTGTAAGGACCTGTACGTACTTTAGATCTGCACTATGGCAGAGACCTTTTTCTGCCATCTGCAACTTCCCCTCTTCTCCAACAGCTGTCTCTGCCCACCCACCTACCTATCCAACTCCATTCACTTGCCTCTCTCCAGCATTACCACCTTTCCAGCAGCACTGAACTGTCAGGGCCCAGGTTTTAGAGGTATTCTGGGTTTTTTTCTGCCTTCCTCTGAAGCATCAGAGCTTGGCCATAGCCAGAGATGGGACACCTGATGGGGTAGGCCAGTGCTCTGAGGTGGCCCAGAGAATCCTCTCTCTGGCTGCCTGGCCAGTGGGTCTAACTCACATGATCAGTGCCCAACCAATCACCAGATTTGAGGTCAGGAAGGAATTTTTCCTGTAGGTCAGATTGTGAAGGACCTTGGCGTTTTTAGGATCCTCTGCAGGATGGGGCACGGATTGCCTTCTGAAATCATCTGGGCATGCCTCACCTAGTCAGTTCCCTGTCATTGCAGCGACTTTGGACATGGCTGGCTTGTCAGTCTTGCCCATTTTCTCCCTGTAGTGCCCAGTGGTTTAGTCTTACGAAGACTGAGGTACTTTAGTCTAACTCAGTATAAGGGTGCTGGGTGAAATGTAATGGTCTGTGATAGACAGGAGGCCCTTATGGCTTAAATTCTATGACCCTCAGTTTCTTTCTGCAGCAAATTGTGGACATAGGGCCCCTCTGGGCATGGCATGAGGTGACATTAGATTAGAGAGGAGGAGGTTGAGTTGGCCCCAGCAAATCGTGCCAGCATCTAGCTGCTCCATTTTACCCTGCCTCAGTGCCCCTGCATGTGGCACTACTTCCGACAACAGAGTAGGACATTCCCTGGTTGCTTTTACCCAAATGAGTGGCAGTGAAATAGTTAGTGAATAATAGTGAAATAGTTAACTCTGGTGTCAATAAACTTAGCACTAGTCTTCGGTGCTAACCGCTACTGAGATGGATGGGAGCAGTTCCCACCTCTCCGAGGTGGACAGACCGAGGAGCTACTTGGGTCACATAGTGAAGGTCACTTTCGCAGCCAGAAGGGCCAGTGGCCAGAGCCAGGAGCACAGTTCTGCAGCATTGACTGTCTTTTACCCTGGCTGCCCCTTGCTCTGGTGGCTCCTCCTTGTCTACACTGCCTTTCTCAGCTCGCTTGTTTCTCCCCTCAGGTGCAGCTGTGGTGGATGGCCTGCACCGTCAAGATGAATAGAATGATGGAAGAGGCCTTCAGGCTCAGTGTCAAATGGTCCCTACTGGAACTCTCCAAGGCCATCAGTGGAGATGGCAAGACCATGCCTAACCCCCTGTTCAGGGTCAAGGTGAACCTGCAGGACAACTACCTGGCACCATCTGCGCAGGTGAGCTCTTCCACTACAGCTTCCAATCCACTGCAGCCCTCAGACACCCAGCTGAGCCCTGCCAGTAATTAGTAGCATGTCAGGAAGGGGTTAAGGCAGGAATTGAAAATGGTCCTAAGTCTGGAACTTGCTGTGTTCAGTCCTGAATTAGTGTCCCTGCAAAAGCACAGCTCGACCAAAGGCCGGTGGGAAAGTTAAGCAACAATATTACGCATGCCATCAGGGTCAGAAAAGAATGCTGGGAGGCTGGGATTCCCAGCTGCTCAGTCCTGTCGGGATAACACATTCACGTCAAGCCTTGTCCAGGCACAAGATATTTGACCTTAAAATCACGGCTGTCTGATTACCTTCTTGCTTTTCTTTTTCCTTCAACGGGCAGCTGCATGGGCTAATCCCACCCATCCAGGACCCTGGTTACATCCACAGGCAACAGCTCCCTGTGCTGTCATAGCTTTGCTGCTGCTGTTACGAGAGCTAGCTAGAATGATGAAAGCTAGCTCAGGTATGTCTATACATGCTGCGGTCACACCTCTCCACTGCAGTGTAGACAGACCCTAAGAGGCCGGGTAAGCTGACCTTAGTGCCAGAGCAGCACAAAGCATCTGCAGAAGGGCTTCTGCTACATGGGGGGTGGCCAGGGGACAAGAGAGCATGGCCTGATTATCCCTGTGGCTTGTCCTAGCAATTCCTGGCTGACAGTATGGGCCCTTGATGCCTTTGACCACTACTGAAGGTTTGTTGAGTCTTGTGTTGGAGGTACGAGCCAATGCAAATCAGCCCCAGGAGCGAGAGACCCATAAAGGTGGCTTTAAGCCACCTTTGCCCTGGTCTTGCCCCAAGCATAGCTGTTGGACTGGGGGATTTGGCCTGTAACCTCTAGCACTCCTCAAGCAGTGAGCTGCTGTGTGTGGGAGCGAGGTGAGGAAGGGGGTAGCAAGATGGAAATCAGAATGATGGGATTTTCAGGTCAAGTATCTTGCAGCCTACCACTGCAAGGGCTTTTGCAGATGTGGGAATGGAATAGATTTTCCAGCGTTCACCCCGTGGATTGCTTTGGGTTTGCTGAGCATTTGTTGCCTAGCATGCATAAATACTACACAACAGGGACACATTTTCTGGACTAGCTGTAAACCTGCCCACTAGAAGCAATTTTACAGAGGTGTTTGTGTTAAACTGTTCTCTCTAATGTTAATCATGATTTAACTCGGTAAGCACACATCTGGTGTTATGCTGTTAGTTGTTTTAATGAATTATGTTGTTTTATTTTATAGATAAGGAGAACTACACATTGGTATAGTCCTAATATGCTACTTTTATACCCATGTTATGCTATAACACCATGACAGAGAACTATAAACCAGCATATATATAGGTAACCCTTCTGTCCCTCTGAAGGGTTACCTATATATAGGCAGCAACAAGGGCCTATATATAGGTATACAGGGGTTCCATTTCAATAACGCAATGCAAAATCGGCTTGAGTCCCCACCCAGTGACCTGGGACAATTACATACCACCCCACTCCCCCGGGTGTCTCTAGGAGGCAATACTTCCCCTCTCACAAGCACGGAGTCTGAGTGTAGCAAAATCCTTTTAATAAAGGAGGGAAACAATGCGGCATCATGTTGGGGAAACACCACAAACAGGATTCATAACACAAACCATGAGCAAAAGACCCACCTCCAGATAAGTTTTGACAATGTCCTTTTCCCCTCAGGGTCTTAAGTCCAATCACCCCAAAGTCCAACAACCCAAAAGTCTTTGTCCCTGGTCAGTGCCGCACCAGAGTTCAAAAGTTCATCTGCAGAGTTTTATACCTGCCCCCAGCCTGGGTGGAAATGGGAGGGGAGCACACGAGGTGTTAAGGAGCACCTTACATGGTCTAAGGCCAACTGCCCCGCCTCTCCATGGAGTTCTGCAGCAACCTTCACCACGAACAGCTCCGCTCCACCAGCCGCTCCACTCCTCCAGCCGTCCCATGAGCTGCTCCAGTCATCCCCGCAAACTGCTCCACTCGCTGTTCTGTGGGCCGCTCCAACTGTCCTGCAAACTGCTCTGCTCTGCCAGCTGCTTAGCAATATATCTTCAGGCTCCCCCACTAGTTAACACAGCACTCAGTGATCTCAGCTCAGTAATTTTAGCTCTTTTAGTGATTTCAGCTTGTAGTAGGGGAGCCCCAGTGCTGGTGCACCATTGGCCCAAAGTGAATTCAGCTCAGCAGCCTCTAGCTAGACTTCTAATGGAATCAAAATTAACTCTGCTATTCAACAGTGGAGAGAGGAGACAGTGCAATTGGTTTCCAGGCCCTCAAGAAAGGAGGGCAGGGGGAACATACCATCAGGTACACACACCAGTCCCCAACCTCTCTCAATTCACTGGGTTTTGGAACCCATGTCCCTTGTCTAGTGTGTGCTACTTACTTGATGGTGAGACCCTCTGTCATAAAACAATTTCATAGCCCTTCATTCACATAGTCAGGGTAACAACACTTTAATAATTGGAGATATACCTATCTCCTAGAATTGGAAGGGACCTTGAAAGGTGATTGAGTCCTGCCCCCTGCCTTCACTAGCAGGACCAGGTACTGATTTTTGCCCCAGATCCCTAAGTGGCCCCCTCAGTGATTGAACTCACAACCCTGGGTTTAGCAGGCCAATACTCAAACCACTGAGCTATCCCACCCCCCGATAGCCCTCCTGCCCCAACAACAGAGAAATTGGGGATCCCACAGCTGTCAAAGTGACCATTTTGGGCTGCCGTGGGCTCATGCTAGGTTGGGTGGGTGTGCCTATGCAAACAAGATCAGGCCCTGAAGTGCTTTTCCACACTTGTCATATTTCACCACCAGATGTCAGGGTAGAGCTCATCCTCACTCTGCTTACATATATAACATACAATTTTAAATAAAGAGATTTTTAGAAGGCTGACAAGACACAAGATTGAATTCTCAACACACATTTCTGTTATATTCTGTAAACAATTTTGATGGTTACTGTGATTCTTAAATACTCTCCAGTTATATCTCAAGCCACTAAATTGGCAGAAGTTTGTTGTTGTCACACTGTCATTCAACTGAACAAATCATTTAGTTTGCTAAAAAGCAGCCATCAAAAATATGTTATTAAGAAAACAATGATGAGAGCTGCATTCCATATGCATAATCTAGAAAATGCATGTAGTGTATGTGTGTTGGTGGGGGGTTATTTTAAACACAAAAATTGCACAAGATGTAAGGAAAATGACTCTCTAATCCAAAAAATGATGAACATATGAGCATCTGTGTTTGCTTTATACACTGCCTAATAAAAAAACGTTTTAACAAATCTATTTTGCACATTGGGTGGTACTAGAATGACGCTAGAGATTACCATTGGTACATAAGACAAAAAGTATCTATCTACTTCTTTTCTTAAGGATTTGTTTCATTGAGGAAGAATCCGCTAACATGAGAAATAAATGGATGTACTTTGTTATTTCAGGTTTCTCCATATAATCCATCTTTGTAAACATGGACTGACAAGGATTGGCAAATCCAGAAGCATACCCAGTGATCAAATGAATGCTGACCATGTGGCCAATAGTATTCCAGATCTGATTTAAACAGTAATAATACATTATAGCAATAATTCGGTTATGGCAGTGTGTCCTTTAGGTGGACCTTGCTGTCACTATGAGCACTTACAGCACGTTCTCTCACAGTCAGCAAACTCTGTGTGAGTTGCTTATGTGGACCCCCATTAATGTAGCATTTGAGCACCTCATGATCTTCAGCGCATGGTAGGAAAGAATTATTACCCCTATTGTGCAGATGGGAAACTGAGTAACAGAGAGGTGAAGTGACTTTTCCAAGATAATACAGGAAATCTATGGTGAATAAGAGACTTGAATAAGAATCTATGGTGAATAAGAGTTCCCCATCTCCTAGGCCAGTGCCCTACCCACTGGGCCATCCTTTGTCTAGGATCTGAACGCAACTTTTCACACCATTTCATTTCATTATTTAAATTGGTGTGCCCACCCTAGAACCAATAGAGATTTATTTATTTTCTCTTAACCATTGATCCTTTATTCAAAAATAGGGAGGTTTTCAGCCTCCTAGTTCCAATGTGTGTGGTATTTAAAGCTAAAGTTAAAAATAGAATAAAATGTCACCAATCCTTATAGCATTATACAAGTGAGACAGGTGAGATAGTCAAATGATTTGTTGCAAATAATTTAGTCAACCAATGTACCCGTGCTTGTCATTCTTGACTGACTCTTGACTACTGCAAATGTATTTGTTATTTCTAAGTATTCATGGAGGATTACATTTAGCATCATGCAAAAGGCTGACACAAGGCCTGAGCAATAATACCATGACCGCAGCGCTCTTATAAAGTGCTTTTCAACAGTAAATCTCAAAATGCTTTATAAAGTATCATTATATAAATAGGGAAACTGAGGTATAGGGAGGTGAAGTGGTCACCCTGCTGGCTAGAAGCAGAGCCAGGAATGGAACCCAGAACTCCTGAGTGCCATTCCACTAGTCTATCTAGTAGGCCTGTGTGTATGATGGTGAAGTTCACAGCCAATAGTTTGGATGAACAATTTTCATCCTGTAGATAATCACAGTCCTTTTACTGTGAGTATTCTTTATTTATGTCACATGATTTATTTTGAAATTTGCTTTTAAATTTTTCACTATATATGAACAATCACCTAAGTCGCCTAGCTTTGTTTCTCCTTCCTGACTGGATGACAAACTTTTTTTTAACCCAGAGAAATGAATAGAGAACAAAGATTAACCATGAATAAATAACAGAAGTGTTCTTGTTCATTTACATATGCCTTCAGTTTTTATCTTAATACATGTGTTTGAATGAGCAATAGCCATTCCCCAAGTGTTTGAATAAAATCCTCTTTGTTCAAATGTTCACTGGGGAAGGGGAGAGGGTGAAAGGAGGCATGAACATGGCTGAACTGAGCAGCCATTCAGAATTCAGATGAATGTTCATACACTGTTTTTCTAGCATCTGACAATCTCTAACAGGCAGGTTATATTGATATTAGAGGAATGTATACGTCTTCCTGTTTCAAAGTTGGTCAATGCTATATTGGCAGCACTGTATGTAGGATGAGTTCGCTTTCTTTATAACAGTGCTGTGTAACTGCAGATCTAAATTACAGTGAAAAATCCAACACAAATAGAATGCTAACATTGCAAAGGCAAGCATTTTAAAAATAGGAAATGCCATAATTAAGGTTGCTTGTGCAACCCTAATTTGGTGCTGTGGTGTGTATGCATTATGATACAATCTTTAAATACATGACCGCATGCTACTATGCCCATAGGACCCCAGCTTCATTCAGTGCCATAGGATGGATGGTGCTCACTGAATGGGTAGCTGTTCAATATTTTGTTTTAGCCTCATCATACGTGTGACCCATTGTATTATTTACTGAATATCCTTCATACCCTCCTCTGAATATAGAGTTATTTTAAGTTCCTCTCCATAGCACTCATCACCATCTGAGATGGATCTGGCACATCCAGCTGATACTGTTGTTCAAACATTTCTCCAGAGTAGAAAAACAAAACCTTCAGGGTCCGTGGGACAAATAACACACAGTGCATATTATATATTTCTGCATCAACAGAATACTAGATGCTCTCTACCTTATGTTTAGAAATGACCTTGCCATAAGGCTTCACATGTACACTGGAGCTAAAACAAACTATTGAGGGAGTCTGTGTGCTGCAGACAGATGATTATTGAGTATTTTAACAGTTATTCGGGGGAAACTAAGACCAGAATGCTTGTCCTTCAGCTCCAATATACTTTTCAAACACTTGAGCTGCAGGATAACTCCCCCAGCTGCTTGCACTAACAAGTTCCTTGTTCTTTATATGAGCCATTTATTAGAGAATATCGTTATTCAAAACATACTATCCTGCTCTGTCATTACCCTCACTTCTTAAAGAATGTACACGTTATGTCCAGTCTGAATTTATCTAGTTTTAACTTCCAGCCATTGGATCATGTTATACCTTTATCTGCTAGACTGAAGAGCTCATCATTAAATATTTATTCCCCATGTAGGAACTTATAGACTATAACCAAATCACAAATTAACCACCTCTGTGTTAAGCTAAATAAATTAACCTCCTAGAGTCTATTACTATTAAAGCAGGTTTTCTAATTCTTTAATCATTTTTGTGTCTCTTCTTTGAACCGTTTCCAATTTTTCAACATCCTTCTTGAATTGTGGACACTAGAACTGGACACAGAATTCCACCAGCAGTTGTATAAGTGCCAAATAAAGGGGCAAAATAATCTCTCTAAGGCTTTGGCTACACTTGCATTTCAAAGCGCTGCCGCGGCAGCGCTTTGAAGCGCTAAGTGTAGTCAAAGCACCAGCGCTGGGAGAAAACTCTCCCAGCGCTGTCCGTACTCCAGCTCCCTGTGGGGAATAACGGACAGCGCTGGGAGCGCGGCTCCCAGCGCTGGGGCTTTGACTACACTGGCGCTTTGTAGCGCCGCAATTTGCAGCGCTGCAGAGGGTGTGTTTTCACACCCTGCTGCAGCGCTGCAAATTTGTAAGTGTAGCCAAGCCCTAACTTCTACCAAGATTGATCCCAGGACAGCATTAGTCCTTTTGGCCACAGTGTAGCACTGGGAGGTCATTGTCAGCTGATTATCTTCCATGACCTGCAATTCTTTTTCAGAGTCACTGTGTCCCAGAATAGAATTCCCCAGTGTAAGTATGACCTATATTCTTTGTTCCTAGATGTACGCATTTACATTTAGCTATATAAATACAGACAACGTTAAAAGAAACACCATAAAGAAGTCTAAGTATATTACATAATCACTACTTCCTTTATCACCAAACTTAAAAAAAAAAACACTTGGTTTAACAGGATCTATTTTCCACTGTGATTGAAATGGTTATTACAACCTCTGTCTCTAGCAACTGCAGTGATTTTCTTACATTAACATGAAATCACATCTCATATGAAAATTGTCTGGGATTTCACAATGATCAAATATTTTTTTTCCTTGCCACTGTCCTCATGCTGAGAAAATGCTAAATATTTCAAAACATTATAATAGCTAGCAAATTGTAGAGAAATTATATGAAGAAACACAGTAGATTTGTCATGCATTTTCTTTCTCACTTAGGCATTTCAGAATAAATATTTATTTTGTAATGTGTTTTGCCACATTATTCAACCAAATCCACATATTGTACAAGGGCTGAGGAGGGAGCTCTCTCTTGCTTTTTGCAGCAATGAATGAAAAAAGAGTTCTGTGATGTCAAATATTCCCTTGCGATTTTCTATTTGGGGCATGGGCTAGCCACTCAAAGACATACCCAGAGTTCCAGGCAAGCTTGTACAGCCTGAACTGCTGCAGCTTCATTAATATTGTCATTCGAGCTAGCTAAATTCCAGCTACTTGGAGTATGTCTGCATATGCTGCAGTCACACCACCGATTGCACTATAACTGTACCCTAAGACTGGCCAGCATTATATATCTCCACCCCCAATTTATTCTGCAAAATGAGCTCAGCCATCCTGTCCCTCCCCTCCCGTCCTTTGTTCTCTACGCATATTCACAGGATGAGCTTGGTTTGATTGGGAGGGCGGGGTGAGTAGCCTGGATGGTAACCTCCTTGCCCCTCCTGACCAATAGTATACCACCTTCATGTCAGGCATGCCTAAGCTTTCTTCTCTGATTCTTATGGGCTGGGAAGTAGTTATCCCCTGCCTTAGGCTAAGGTGGAAGAGGAGCAAAGAGCCATGTAGGCTGCCCCCTTGCTGCAGAGAGACTTTGCATTCCACCCACCCACATCCATAGGAGCAGGGCATAGGACAAGGACTTAGTCCTTATCCTTGAGAGATCATATTGGCGTTTAGTGTATGATGTTGTTGCTACAGTAACTTATCACCATGCTTTCTTCTCCGTTCAGATCAACCCAGGTTTCCACATGGTTCAACTACATTATGCCACAACTTCTGGGGTGGACTTTGTCTTCTCAGGGGGTATATTTAACATAACATAAGAACGGCCGTACCGGGTCAGACCAAAGGTCCATCTAGCCCAGTATCTGTCTACCGACAGTGGCCAATGCCAGGTGCCCCAGAGGGAGTGAACCTAACAGGCAATGATCAAGTGATCTCTCTCCTGCCATCCATCTCCGTCCTCTTTATTTGGCTCTTTGGTGAGAAGATAGGTGGAAAGAAACATCTCCTCAGAAACGTGGGATTCAGTGTGCAGCCTACAGAGGAACTCATTGACAGAAATCACCGCTAGTTTCTCTCATTGGCAACTTGAACACTCATTATGTGAAATGGCATGGCTTGGTACAAACTGCATGCGCAAGGCTGCATGAGCCGGAGGGTATCTCTGGTCTATCAACCATTGGGAGAAGGGGTGTGGTCAGGCTCTGTGGGCTACAGTCATAATTTGCTGAAAAGACTATATTAATTCATCTCCTTTATACCTTGTTAGTTTATTTAATAAAGTCATACCATAAATTAACTCTACCTTGTGAGGTGTCTTTTTGGGGAATAACCTGGGCAACAGGTGAGATTGTTTATTTAGAGAGCTGGTACCTTACTGTTTGTGTTACACATTTACTTCTTTAGTGTAATATTATTGTTGAGAGATTTAGAACTTTACAATAACTTTTCAAGGCAAATCTAGGTATTACCAGGCTAGGTCTGCTAGCAGTAAATATACACTCAACTATGATTCTGCATTCCTTGTGAATGCCACGTCTCCTGATGACTTCAGTGGGAGTTATAGGTGTGCAAGGAATGCAGGACAAGGCTTTTAAATACAATATGCAGTAATTGTACAAGCCCCACAAGGCAGCTAGAATATAAAAAGTCTTTTAAACAGGATTATATCAAGATTGAATTAACTTTTTTAAAGTACCTGGTAATTGCTACATAGTTCATAAGTGCTTTGGGATCCTTCAGGATAAAAATCACTATATTTAAATATAAGAATATTAAAGAGAAGGGAAAGGAAAGCTAACAACACACTCATAAATGATCCAATCTTATGAGTGGCTGAGACCCTCTTTTGAGGGCACTCTACACCTCGCAGACAGCATTCCCCATAATGCAGGATTCAGCCCTTAATTATCTAAAAATTCTAAGGGTCTCCAGGCATAAGTGTTACTCATCTTCATACCCTAGTGAGTCTAAACCCCAAAACAAATTTCACACTGAAAGGTATCAAGTTGCTTTTAATTAACAGTACTTCAGAACTCTGACTATGGAGACAATTTATTCTTATGCCTCAAGTGTATCTCATTTCATAACTAGTTAAATATAGATCTGGAATCATGTCACTTTTATCTCTTTGTAAATGCATATATCTGCAGCTGTCAACATGGTGGGCTGCTGAAGATTGTCCTAGTGTCCTCCTCCTTGCACCAGGCCACCAGAAGGAGACAGATCCAGACTAGCCACCATCATCTGATTAGGGATATTTCTACAATGCAAGTGCTGCAGCACTATTGTATAGATACCTGCTACAGCCATGGAAAGGGTTTCTCTATTACTGTAGTAAATCCACCCCCTCAAAAGACACTATCTAGGTCAACAGAATAATTCCTCCATTGACTAGCAGTATCTACGGTGGGGGTTAGGTCAACCTGATTATGTTGCCCTGGGAGTGGTATTTTTCACAGTACTGAGCAATGTAGGTTAACGTAAGTTTTAGGAGTTGACCAGGCTAGGACGTGGATGAATCACGACCATCAGGTGGCACCCTGCAGTCACCACAGTAGTTGTAGGACTCGGTGCCATTGGGCCATGAGGGAGACAGGGAAGGGGAATACTGGAGAAGACATTTGAATGGGCAGTTGGAGACGACCAGGAGGAGCCCAGATAGGGTGCTGGTAGAAGGAGAAGTACTCAGGAAAGATCCTGGTATGTAGAAGTATTGGAGTGCAAGGGAAGAGAATACTGGCATGGGAACCTGAAAATACCTGGAAGCTAGAGACAGCCATGGTTATAACAAAGGCTATAACAGAATGGAGTTTCAGTGGAGGGTGGACTTGACTGTTTTGGTAAGGGAGAATTCATTTTGACAGTGAGGGGAACGTGATCTGGGGGTTAATTTATTATGACCTGTCTGGGTGTGTTATAAGGTGGCCCCTCCTGGAGTACAGCTAGGAAGCAGTTCTGCAGAAAAGGACATAGGGGTTACAGTGGACGAGAAGCTGGATATGAGTGTGCCCTTGTTGCCAAGAAGGCTAACGGCATTTTGGGCTGTATAACCAGCAGATCGAGGGATGTGATCATTCCCCTCTATTTGACATTGGTGAGGCCTCATCTGGAGTCTGTGTCCAGTTTTGGGCCCCACACTACAAGAAGGATGTGGAAAAATTGGAAAGAGTCCAGCGGAGGGCAACAAAAATGATTAGGGGACTGGAGCACATGATTTATGAGGAGATGTTGAGGGAACTGGGATTGTTTAGTCTGCAGAAGAGAAGAATGAGAGGGGATTTGATAGCTGCTTTCAACTACCTGAAAGGGGGTTCCAAAGAGGATGGATCTAGATGGTTCAGTCGTACCTGATGACAGAACAAGGAGTAATGGTCTCAAGTTGCAGTGGGAGAGGTTTAGGTTGGATATTAGGAAAAACTTTTTCACTCAGAGAGTGGTGAAGCACTGGAATGGGTTACCTAGGGAGGTAGTGGAATCTCCATCCTTAGACGTTTTTAAGGTCAGGCTTGACAAAGCCCTGGCTGTGATGATTTAGTTGGGAATTGGTCCTGCTTTGAGCAGACCAATTGGTTGGACTAGATACCTCCTGAGGTCCCTTCCAACTCTGATATTCTAGGATACCCTCCAGTGGCAGGCTAGGGCAGAAGCAGCACACCTACCTCATTTTGCCCGCAGGGGCGGCTCTAGCAATTTCGCTGCCCCAAGCATGGCTGCACACTGCAGGGGCGCTCTGCCGGTCGCTGGTCCCACGGCTCCGCTGGACCTCCCGCAGGCGTGCACCGGAGCCGCGGGACCAGCAGACCCTCCACAGGCACGCCTGCGGGAGGTCCACCGGAGCCGCCTGCTGCCCTCCCGGCGACTGGCAGAGCGCCCCCCGCGGCATGCCCCCCCAAGCACGCGCTTGGCGTGCTGGGGCCTGGAGCCGCCCCTGTTCGCCCGGTAGGCACCTCAAAGACTCCATGATGTTCTCTCTTGACTCAACAATAGCCTCCTTGGGGCCAGTTTATATCTAAATCCCATCAGCATAGCACACAGTACATGCTCTTTATCAATCCTCTCCTGTCCTTTTACCAGAACAGCTACCCCCGCCATTCCAGCTGGAGTGCAACCTCATTCTTCATAGCAGGAACCACCTACACCTCCCACTTCTCTTTTGGGAGTTTATCTTTACCAAGGGAACATTCCTCACTCACCCTGGCCCTTAGTCTTCTCCACCCAGGAGACATAAGAGGGTAAACGTCTCCACTACTCTCCTGCCTTCAGCCCTCTCTGACCCTTGACTCCAGGTTTCCCACCTAAAAGTCAGCTCCCTCTGGTGTTCTTTGGATTTCAGCCCTGGCTTGGTGATGCCAGCCAGGAAATGCCTCTTGCTGCTTTCCTGCCTTCAGTCTTCCCACAGGAACTATCTACTCTGTCCTGGCTCTGGCAGCTCTCACCTGCCATCTCTCACTCCCAGTCAGCTCATCTGAGCTTTCCCTGACCGAACCCTCCACTGTCTCAGTTTTTTCCCATTCCTATGGCCCAGGTGCCTTTTTTCAACCCCGGTTGGGAACCTGTCTGCTGCTGAGTCACATGTGCACTGGTCTCTTCCTTCTTAAATGGCCAGTGCCACCCTGTGACAGGGTGAGACACATTAGTTCTCAAAAACTGATTGGGGGCAAACTGATAGTGAGACAATAAGCAGAAATAAGGTATGGTGAGAGGGAATTGATTGTGATTTGGGTGGAGAGATAGATTATATAGATTCTCTCTGTACGGACAATGAAAATTGACGTTCTCTATAGCCAATTTTCTGTCAGTTTCATGCTGGAGGAGTTTGGATTTATTTTAAAGTACGGGAACATAGCTATTTGTCTTTTATGAAAAAAGGGTCAAAATTAAAATGTAGAGCAAATTTAATTTGACAGCACTCCTTAAAGTAAAAGGAGAGAAAGGAACAAGCTCAGATAATAGCTCCCCAATTTTGTTGGTAATTCTGAATGGTTTAGAAAGTATTTGGATCTTAAATTCAGAAGCACACTCGTATTTATAAAACTGGAGGAACACTTTGAACTGTCAAGTGCCACTGAATGAGCCTCTTGTGACATATTGTATGCAACATTTATAAAATCCTTTGGAATATGCCTGAAATTCTCATACAATTCTTGCCCGAAGGCAAGAGGTGTGCTGCTGTTGCTTTTAATGTCACAATCTATCAAGTCCAAGTTACAGGTACCTATCAACACTTATATTGTATAACCCCGCCATACTTCACGGAAATGTTAAGCTTTCAGCACTTTCACTTATTGGGCGACCAGATGTCCTGATTTTGGGGTTTTTCTTATATAGTCTCCTATTACCTCCCACCCCCATCCCGATTTTTCACATTTGCTATTTGGTCACCCTATTCACTTACAATCAGGGCCGCCCAGAGGGGGGGGGGGGCAAAGGGGGCAATTTGCCCTGGGCCCCGGGCTCCGCAGGGGCCCCCAAGAGAACAGCGGAGGCTCCCGCCTCCGCCCCTCTCCTGGAGCCTTAGCACATCAAGCGGCGTGTCTCAGCCGGGGCCCCTGGCCCTGCCCCGCGCCGCGTGGGGAGGGGGCGGGGCTGGGAGCTCTGGGCTGAGCTCTGCTCCCTCCGCTGGGCCCGGAGCTCCCAGCCCCGCCCCCTCCCCACGCGGCTCTGAGCGGGACGGAGCTCAGGCCCCGCCGGAGACACGCTGCGGCTGTTCAGCTGAGGCGCTGAGGCTGCACGTGAGGAGGGAGCCGGGGGTAAGAGGCTGGGGCCGGGGGGGTTGGCTAAAGGGCAGGGAGCCCTGGAGACAGTCAGGGCAGGGAATGGGGGGGTTTGGATTGTGGGTGTTCGGGGGTGGATAGGGTCAGGGCCGCCCAGAGGGGGCGGGGCAAGAGGGCGCAGGAGCTTCTTCGCTCCCGGTCTTCGCCGGCGGGGGGTCCTTCTGCTCCGGGGCGGAAGGACCCCCTACTGGCTAATTACCGCCAAAGCGGGACCCCCCGCCAACGTGCAGCCCGGTCTTCGGCGGTAATTCGGCGGCAGGGGGCCCTTCCGTTCCAGGACCCGCTGCCGAAGTGCCCCAAAGACCCACGGCGGGGGCCCCCCGCCGCCGAATTACCGCTGAAGACCAGGCTGCACGTCGGCGGCGGGTCCCGCTTTGGCAGTAATTCGGCGGCAGGGCTCCCGCCGCGGGTCTTCAGGGCACTTCGGCGGTGGGTCCCGGAACGGAAGGGCCCCCCGCCGCCGAAGACCCCGGGCCCCCGGGATCCTCTGGGCGGCCCTGCTTACAATATGATAATCAGAGGCATCTGAGCACTAAAGCTGGTACATTTGTCTTTCAGAGGATATAGTTCAATTAAATATTCCCCCTCCCCCACTGACTACTTTCTAACTAGCAATAAAATAAATGTGAAGATGGGTAACAATGTGAACCAGATGGACAACTGAAAACACACCTTTGCTCCTTCTTTCCTTGCTGCTATTTACTTGTTAGGCCAAACCACATGTGCTTCCCTGCCTTTGTTCCTTCCCCACCATATGAAAATGTCAGGACATCTGCTTTGATGTTTCCAAACAGGGTCCTTCAAGCCTCTTTAAAATCTCTATATATAGTTTTATAAAGCCTTTAAAATTTAAATGTTTTAATGGCTTTCTAAAATATAAAAGGCTTTTAAAACTTTACATTCACAGGGCTCACCCTCTCACATCTCTCTTCAAGAGTCTTATGAAAACCATGCCAAATGTCCCTTCGCTTAGCATCACCCTCCTGAAATCACACACTTCCTGCATCAGCAGAAATAAGACTTTGTTTAATAAAGAACACCTTGAATGTTTTGCTACTGGGAAGTACACTTTGGATGTCAAACATTTTGATTTTAAGAACATTAGCTGATAATGCTGTATGGATTGTTTTTATTTTTATGATAGCAATTACAGGCTTCTAGATGGCATTTTGCTTTCTTAAAGACTATTTATGGCTTTTAGAAAGATGTTAATGGATGGAGCAATTGAGAAAATTCTGGGAAATGCTAAAAGATAGTAGCATTAACATTCCAACATAGAATAATTATGATGGAATTGCTCTCTTAATATAGCCACCTACTTGCATTTGAATTATACATTTAAATGCCTTTTGTTACAAAAAAACAATTAGGGACTATATTCAAAAAGATTCACATCCCATTGGTAGGGTCGATTTTTAAGTGTAAAATGCTTAAAGTAACTTTCCTGTGCAATATGTAAGACAGAGGCATTCAGATTAGATAACTCATGCAATGCAAAATATGGAAAAATTTAAAGATTGTTTAAAAAGTTATGCATATTCCTAAATTCAAAACTTACCACGATTCTTTAAGAAAAGGACAATTGCCAGGCTAATAGGTATGTGGCTGATATAACGTGAACCATTCTCACCCTGTAGGTTGCATCCTCCACAAAGGGTTATGAACTGACACAAAGGAGTCACAATGACCCTGTAATGGGGTATATAAACTCCACACTAGTATGGAAGGGATTAAGAAGTTGCTTTGGGCTGGTGTTCTCAACAACCCTCCCCCACGCACCTGTAAATTATACCAGGACTACACAAGGAGTTAAAAAGAGGGAATGCCACTCAGATGTGGAAAGCCTGTTGAGCTTCTCCAGCCCTGGACAGAGCCCCTGCCATCCAGAATGAGAGTGCAGAACCCTTGAGATGAAAGGCAAAAAGGACTGAGTCTCGTACTTGAACTGCATTGAACTCTAACACAGCAGTGATATCCTAGGGCCCCTCTGAAGTAAGAGAGACCAATATCCTGGAAGAAGCTCCTTACAGGCTTTTCTTTACCTTGCTTTTGCTTAACGTGGTTTGTTGATTGTATGCGGTTTTGTGGTTTCACCTGGGACTACGAAAGGGGATGAGACAGTTGAGAGGTGTCAGCCAGAGGGTTAAGTGCTGGCCCACTAGAAAAATACCCCACAGCACTGTCTGAGGTGGGAGCGGGGTAAAGTAATTGGACTCACATGTATGCACTCCCTATGTAAGCTAACGGGGGTGCCCTACCACAGACAGATTGGTTGATAATTGGTGGAGAATGCAGGCATATTGATCATCCCTGGTATAAGGGGAAGGGATATTGCTTAAGAATGGATCTGGATTGATTATTAAAGTGGGTTACGGAGAACCAGCAGCAACAGGCTGCCCAATAGCAGCAACATCTGCAACAGTTGTTGCAGCAGCTGGCCATCCAACAGCAGCAGCAAATGGTGCAACATCAGCAATCGTAGGAAGAGGGCATCTGCAGGCCAAGTGTCAACAAGGTCCAAGTGTTGAGAGACTAGCCAATGTCCACAATGAATAAACACATGCTTCTTTGGTCTGTTGGGATTCTGTTGGCAATTCATGCCAAGATTTGCCTCCATTGCAGACCCATTCATTGACCTCTTGAAGAATAGATGTCCTAGGAAGGTCCAGTGGTCAGAGGCCTGTGATAAGGCCTTCAAGACTTCCCATAGAGTGTTTATGTCTAGAGCCTGCCTTTTTTAATCTGGACCTTTCAAAACAATTTATTCTGAAAACTGGTGCCTCAGATAGAGGACTAGAGGCAGTCCTTTTGCAGGAGATTGAGAGAGAAGAACATTTGGTACTTTATATAGGCTGGAAGCTGTTTCCTGGAGAAAAGATATGCTCTTTCATAGAGAAGGAAGAGCTGGTGATAAAATGGGCAGTGGACTCCCTACAGTATTATTTACAGGGCAACTGCTGTCCTTTAGTCACAGATCACACTCTGCTCAGGTGCCTGCTCACTATGAAAGACACTAACCAGCAGATAATATACTGGGACCTGTCATTATAGTTTCCAGGTGCTTCACTGGGCTGGGAAGAATGACTTTTTTCATGAGAAACAGTAGCACCCAACCCTGAAGACAATATCTTTGCCACCGACCTCATGTTACTATTGAAGGGGTTAATGAGCTACTTTGGGCTGGCGTGGCCCTGCCCCACCACACTCACATATACTAGGATTGCAGGGGGATTTAAAAGGAAGGAACTCCACTCAGGACAGAAAGAGGGTGCAGAATCCCTGAAGAGGAAAAAAGAAAGACTTGCAGTGGAACCCCAGTGGATTCTGAAGGGTTCCTCTGAAGTAAGAGAGACCCATTTCCTGGAGAGAGCTGCTTACAGGTTTTTCTTTACCTTTTTTTTTTTAAATTCCCATTTGCTGACCGCAGCCTGTTTTGTGGTCTCACCTGGGACCCCGAAAGGAGATAAAATGGTTGTGAGGTCTTGGACATAGGGTTGAGCACAGGGGCGGCTCTACCTTTTTGGCTGCCCCAAGCAGTCATGCGCGGGAGGCGCCCCGGAGCCGCGGGAGCAGCGGACCTCCCGCGGGCATGACTGCAGAGGGACCGCTGGTCCCGCGTGGTTCGGCTGGACCTCCCGCGGCTGCGGACGGTTCGCGGTCCGGCGGCTCCGCTTGAGCTGCCGCAGTCATGCCTGCGGGAGGTCCAGCCGAGCCGCGGGACAAGCGCCCCCTCCGCAGTCATGCCTGCGGCAGGTCCAGTCGTCCCGGGCCTCCGGTGGACCTCCCGCAGGCATCACTGCGGCAGGTCCGCTGGCCCAGCCTGCCGCCCCCCCCGGCTGCAGGGGACGGGCCGCTCCTCGGCTGGCAGCGGCGGGATGAGCTGGGGCCCCAGCCTTTTGCCGCCCCCTAGATTTTGCCCCCCTAGGCACCAGCTTGTTTTGCTGGTGCCTAGAGCCGCCCCTGGTTGAGCATCAGCCTAATAGAAAGACACCCCACTGCACCCACTTGAGTGTGGGGGCTATCGGACTCACATTCACCCACTCTCCTCATAGCCTAAAGGGAGCACTCTCTCATGGACAGTTTCATGACAGACCTCTCCCTCCTTTCTTTGTGGAGAAGTGGGAGAATATAAATGAGCGTTGGCCATGGAAATGTTATGGGTAACACTTTCCTGAGAATGAGCTATTTGAAAACTGTCTCTCCAATGTATTTGACCTTGTGTCTAATCCAATGCAACCATGACGTAACTTCATCAGCTTCAATAGAGTTTACACTGAGATGAATTTGAACCAATGAGACTGGTTTACAGCATGACACGTCTTCATGTTTCACCATCACCCTCTCGGTGGTGAAGAGATGATTCCATGGTATAAAACATGAAAAAGGAGCATGAAGAAATTAGATAGAAACTGCCTAAAGGAGAAAATTAAAAGCCATTATAGCAGTACGGAGGTTTTTCAAAAATATCCTGTTAGGAGCACTAAACTTATGCATCAGGGTTACATTAAATTCTTGAAATCCAGGTGGATTCAAGAATTTGTGTATAAACAAACACCAGCCCAGATTCATGAATACACTGTCCCCTAAGGCAATTTAGCTTATCAAAGAAAAGAGTAAGAGGTGACTTGATCATGGTCTATCAGTATTTACACAGGGAGAAAACATTAAAAAGTCCTCTAATACCTGATAAGGCACACAAAGGCATAACTAGATCAAATGCCTGGAAAATTCATTCCTAGTGGAAAGATAAATTCTCACCAGTGAGGTAATTAATCATTAAAACAGAAATCAAGCATTAGAACACATCACCAAGGGATGGGGTAAATTCTCCATCCCTTGGAGCCTTACTATGATTGCTGAATGTCTCTCTCAAATATATGTTCTAGTTCAACTACAAACTACTGGGATTAAGAGTATTCTCATATATGGCAGGTAAGGATAATTCCATTGCCTGTGTTATAAAGGAGGTTAGATTCAATGATTGTAATGGTCTTTTCTGGCCTTGAAATCTATGACTGATTTGCAAAAATGGACTAAGGTTCGTTTTCCAAACATCCATCACATCTCTGCCCTCTCAATAAGTGCTCCCGTCCTCCTTCAATCACCTTCCTATATCTGAACCCTGGGACTGCCTCTAACCTTGACTCAGCTGTTTCTCCCCTAGTTTTTTTCTAGAAGTGCCAACTGGCCATTCACCATCAGCTTCTGTGGTCTACCCTAATTCTCCCAAGAACAGAAATAGGACGCACGGCCCCAACATGGAACAGCAGGAGTAGGGGAACATTTCCAATTCCACACCATCTGCCAACTATCCTTTAAGCACAAAAGCTCAGAGATGGACCAGAGTCATTAAGATGGGACAACCTGTAATTCTTAGAATCTAATTGGTAAGGAACCTATAGGGGATTATAGGTCACATATGCCCTCATGTTCTGTGACACTTTCTTGGGGCATCCAGGACTGTGGGTCACTGTGCTATCCTCCTGTCGCTAGTGAAAGTGAGTCTCTTGTGGTAGTTTGATGTCAGCTCCTTTACACTGCCAGCCCTTCAGCCACTCAAGCACTCTCCTCTGGGATCTGCCAGCCCCAACTTTGCCTTGCAGGTAAACACTCGGTATATCCCTAGTCCTTGAACACCTCAGAAGCATCCTCCTGTCATGTCCAGCCCATCAGTACAATAATTACCAGGTTTGCTACTCACAAAGGAATAGTAACACACATCAGCTTGTTTGATTCAACTGAGTATCAGCTCTAATATAACATAGCACTGTAATCTACTTATGCTGAAAACAAATGTAAATTGTATTAATGAAAGTAAAGATTTTAAGAGAAAGTGAACAAGGGTAATAAGAACAGGTTACAAATAAAGCAAAAGCATAACATGCTTTTACTAGACTAAAATGTAACTTTCAGAGACTATAATCCTCTCATTAAAAGTCTCCCATCTAAACTTTTTCCACAGAGTTTGCTAGTTTTCAGTCAAAGATCCAAAACATTCACCTGCCACCCCCCATCTGCCAAGCGTGTTGCTCAGTGAAATAGACACCAGAATGTCCTTTTGCTTCTCCTTATGCTTCCCAGAGTTAATTGTTTTTGTTACCAGAGACAGTATGACCCCCTACAGTTCAGACTTTGGTGTGCTCTCCCCTGTTGATATCACACCCCACTGTCAGTCAACATCTGTAAATGGTGTTTCCATTGTGTTGCCTTACGATGCTTAAGTCATCTAGGCAGACAGATAAATCAACATTCTTTTGTCTAGGAAAAACCGGTTTGTCAACCCTGTCTGGGGGACAGAGCTTAAAATATATATTTCAATATGTACATACAACTTTTAAAATATCACCCATACATACATCATACATCAACTGAGGATCAGTATGATGTAAATTTCCATTAGATACCTTACATGACCCTTTGTGGGTAAATACCATGAAAACAGTTTGGTAGATGTAGTGAGCTTGTCAGGCCTGATAAGAGTTGCTGTTACAGAATAGTGAACCCTTTGCCAGTTGGCACTGAGGGTTTCTTAGGGTCACATCCTCACAGCAGAGCTGTGTCATAGGAGAGTGAGTGTTTCCATGCTTCTGCTGCCATGTGAGTGTGTGCACATTATTCTCAATAGATAGCCAACAATTGTAATGGCAGTAAGAAGAACGAGGAGTACTTGTGGCACTTTAGAGACTAAGGCCTTGGCTACACTTGCAAATTTCCAGCGCTGCAGCAGGGTGTGAAAACACACCCTCTCCAGCGCTGCAAATTGCGGCACTGCAAAGCGCCAGTGTGGTCAAAGCCCCAGCGCTGGGAGCGTGGCTCCCAGCGCTGTACGTTATTCCCCACAGGGAGGTGGAGTACGGACAGCGCTGGGAGAGCTCTCTCCCAGCGCTGGCACTTTGACTACACTTAGCGCTTTGAAGTACAAGTGTAGCCAAAGCCTAACTAATTTATTTGAGCATAAGCTTTCATGGGCTAAAACCCACTTCATCGGGGGCATCCGATGAAGTGGGTTTTAGCCCATGAAAGCTTATGCTCACATAAATTAGTTAGTCTCTAAGGTGCCACAAGTACTCCTCGTTCTTTTTGCTGATACAGACTAACACGGCTACCATTCTGAAACCTGTAATGGCAGTGTTTGCCTGTTCCTGTTGTCGCATGTGTGGGTTGATGCATTGGGCTATTCTGGGAGTCAACATGCCAGACCAGATAAATCACTGTTCTCGTAATACAATATGACAGTATCTTCATTGCTTTTCTTTACCTTTTATTTCTTAAGAAAAATTATGGACAATGTGAAGAAACTTGCATCCTTTACATTTGAGAAATTCCTGAACATACTGGCTTATAACATTGTGGGATATTGATGCTGATACCATACAGGATCTCCTCTTGGTCATTTCTCATTTCTGTAGGATTTGTCTTAAATAGTTTAGGGCCAAAAATGGTAACATTTGCAATGTTCTCCTGAATCGCTGTCCATCTTTGAGGACTAAGCCTTGATTTTCTCTTCTTTGTATACTGAGATTCACACTTTATCCTTTGCTTCATTTTCTACAAGCCTGCAATGACACCAGCAATAGAGAAAGTGGGGGTGGTAGATTTTAGCTCATCAAATTTGACAGCATCAGGATTCTGAGTACAAACAGCCTCTATTAAAAGAGTTCTCTTCTTTTGTACTAAGAAACCAACTATCATTTGTCACTAGGAACACAGAAATGGAGGCTGCTTCTTTGTTGCTGAACATACAAAGGTGGCCATCCTCTCCTCAATAGGTGAAGTAACTCCCACTAAAAATCAATGAGACTTATGCAGAGTCTAAAGGATTCATTGTAAGACTAGCTCTATTTCTTACTTTGCTCATAGAAGAAATCCTTTGTGTTAATTTAAAAAAAAATCCGCTCTTAATACAGTGTCTGGTCCAACCTCGATCAGATGCTGGAATTACAGATATTCTCTTTGTGTTTAACAAAATGCAGCTAACATGCTTTAAAAAAAATACAAAAAATAGTGCTTCAGAGGATCCAGTTGTATTACTGTCTTTTCTGTACATGTTTTCTCTGTGAATGAAAACTAGACATGATCACTATAGACATTCAGTACAATTTATTTTATTAATTTATTAAAAGGGGTGAGATCATGAGAAATGTCCTTAATTTGGTAAAACAAAAATGAGAATTATGCAGTATGAAATTTAGCAATGTTAAAATTAGTTTGAATGTCAAGAGCATTTTTCCTTTAGTGATATGTGTTTGATGAAGAACTCTCTCCCAAAAGAAGCCCTATTCAGAATTCATTTAAAAGTGGGCTGGACAAAGCATATGAAAATATACAGACCATAGTGATCAATTTAGCTTTGGAAGTGAGACAGAGTAGATGGCTTAGTAGGTCCTTCCCTTCTCTAATGTTTACAATTGTATAATCCATCTATTTCCCCTTTTAAGAATCCAACTCCACATTTCAAAATTGAATAAAGGATGAACTAAAATGAAAAAAGATTGAAGAATTTCAAATAACATTTATTAATTTAAAAGAACGAGGAGTACTTGTGGCACCTTAGAGATTAACACATTTATTTGGGCGTAAGCTTTCGTGGGCTAAAACTCACTTCATCAAATGCATGCAGTGGAAAATACAGTCTACTCTCTAAGTTGTTTCCTCTACTTAATTTATTCTTTTTCTTTAAATATCTTTCTGGGCAATATGCCATTAGAGTTGATTGTACCTGGCATTTTTTAAAGGAGTTATGCTTTCTCTATACTTAAACAGAGATAGAATGTGATAACAGGAGTGTTCAAAGGGAAGAAGAGAACAGTAATATGCAAAGGGGAAAGAATAGGAAAGAGGGAAGACAGAAAATAATGATTATTACTAGAGTCTATTGTGGTAGAAAATAAAAGTGATTCCAGTCTGGGATTCGCAGCAGAGGATTCAATGCAATAAATCTTTAATTGTGGCAACTAAATGCTTTCTTCCTGAAAGAGAGGGTTTGCACAGCTAGAGAATCTTGCAGAAATTTCTTGTGATATATTTTCAAAACAAAATGCAATCACAGCAGAAATTGTTAGCAAGGTTTCAGATGACTCCACTTTTACTTTAAAAGGTTTCTGAGTTGCTCAAACTTCTTTAGTTCAAAATGTCCATAAACATATATATTATATATATGAATGAATGAAATGCGCTGACTTAATATATTACACACACACACACACACACACACAGGGGCTGTCAAGCAATTAAAAAATAAATCGTGATTAACTGCGCTGTTAAACAATAGAATACGATTTATTTAAATATATTTGGATGTTTTCTACATTGTCAAATATATTGATTTCAATTACAACACAGAATACAGTGCACAGTGCTCATTTTATATTTATTTTTTATTACAAATTTGTAATCTGCACTTTCACGACAAAGAGAGTGTACAACAGTAGTTGTATAAGGTGAACTGAAAAATACTATTTCTTTTATCATTTTTATAGTGCAAATATTTGTAATAAAAATATACACTTTGTATTCTGTGTTGTAACTGAAATCAATATATATGAAAATGTAGGAAAACATCCAAAATATTTAATAAATTTCAGTTGGTATTCTATTGTTTAACAGTGCGATTATAACTATGATACATTTGAGTTAATCACTTGAGTTAACTGCAATTAATCAACAGCCCTAATTTTTTATATATAAGTGCTGTCCAGAGTAAGGAGAGCAGCGATTTGAGCAAGAGGAAAAGGGTTTTAGGCAAAAACAGGGCTAGGAGTTTGTGATGAGAGAAAGATGTAGAGTGCAGTATATCCAGGAAAAAGGGTGAGGGGGAAGTGATCATCTATAAGGAATATAAATTGTACAGTACAAATTAAATAATCTTTAGCTAATCTTGTAGGCACCTATAAATGGATATTTGAGCCATTCTGCAATTTGTATAGTACAAACAAATAAGATATTATAACAAGTGTAGCAATTACTAGTTCCATCTGTGTTTCGGAGACTTTTAAGCTATAGTCACTGTACATTTTAAGGCACCGGGGAAAAATCAGCTGTTTGAAGGTAATGGAATATAAACAAGTATATTTCTGAGAAAACTAAGGTTCTGATGCCAATTCCTTTAGAAATCCCTTTTTCACTTCTCATATCTTTAGTTAACATTTTTTCAAGGAGCTGAAATGTTGCATGCTTAATCTCTACACAAAATGTGAAGCATGATCAAAATTTGAAGGTGAGAAAATTCAACTTTGGTGCATTTCTAGGGCCTTGCATGGAGGGGGCTTGTATACCAGAAAGATTGAGCAGCTCATGCACCATCCCCTTCACAGCAGAGCACTCAGAGACAGACTGTGCAGCATGAGGCACTAGCTTGCATTACCCTTGAGGAAGTGCAGCTGCCTCTTACTAAGGGCTGTGCCTATCTGACACAATCTAGACTAAACAGGACAGGTGTGTATTAGAACTTGTCAGCAAAGAGTTTCTCTTCTGCATGAAATTTCGTGTGGAATGGGAAAAAAAATCAGCCCAGAAATACTTCATTTCAATAAGGTAAAAAAGTTTAATTTTGATGTCAAAATGTTATCATATTAAATATATAATTTAATATTTTGTGTGCATTAAAACAGACAAATCATTTCAATATTATCAAATTTAAGTGAAAGGTAAAAGAAATCAGTTTGACTTTATCCCCATCAAAAATTTAATTGGAATCATTAAAGTTTCTCTTTCAGTGAAAATGCATTTTCCAACAGAACTGTTCCACTGAAATATTTTCAACCAGCTTCTATGCCTAGTTATCTGTTAAACAACCTCATAAAAACTAAATGGTGGGGTGCAGGTGGGTTGAGTAATCAGGAAACAAAGCAGCTTCCAGAGGCTTCAGCAGTAGAATGTGTGCTAAATCCCAAGATTTGGGTCATGGGGCATATTGGGTACATTTGCTAGACTGCAATAAAATTTTGCAGTTCATCTACATAAACACTACAAAGTAAAATGTACTTAGAGCCCTTTGCTGTGCTGATGATGCACTGTTATATTCAGTTTTCTCAGGCCATGTTCTGTCTCGGATACATTCATGTAACTCTCATACACAACAGTGGAAATTGCACAAATGTTTCTGAGGGTAGGGTAGAATTGTGTGTTGTGAGGCTGCTCCCACAAACACAAATCAAAGTTTTGATCTAGATTTCACTGGAAGCAGGATCGAGCCCTTCACCTTCAACCCTTGGACGCACACAATATCTGTTACCGTCAGCTTCGGAGGAAACATCAGTTTTCACTGCGGTTTTAGAAGTGACGCTTCAAACATATTATTACATTTTAAATTGATAGCACACAACTAGTAATTTTTCACATGACATCGCTGGAACCCAAATGCAAAGAAAACAGGTTTGATATCATCAAGAACAAAATCTAGTCCTGCATAACAGTAGTGTTTGAACTGAATACAAATCCTGTAATTGTTCTCATGGGGTAAACTGCCTCCCTTCAAACGGTCATTGGATAGTTCAGTGGTTTGAGCATTGGCCTGCTAAACCCAGGGTTGTGAGTTCAATCCTTGAGGGGGTCACTTAGGCAAAATTTGAGGCAAAATCAGTACTTGGTCCTGCTAGTGACGGCAGGGGGCTGGACTTGATGACCTTTCAAGGGCCTTTCCAGTTCTAGGAGATAGAATATCTTCAAATGGTCACACAACAGCTGGTCCCGCTGCACAGGGGGAAGGCAATACATGTGTAATGCAGGGTGTGGCTCCATATCTCCTGAGAGCCATGAAGTGCTATTCTGTAGTTGCTAAAACCATAGGAGCACAGACATGGGCTCATGGGAGAGATGGAGACCAGCAGTGTCGACTCAGTGAGTCCATGAACGATGTAGATCCATTAACCACAAATGCAGTTTGTAGGGAAAGTGGCAGCAGTGCATGGACACTAGTAACAACCACAGAATGGCTGCAGAGATGTTCCAGGTTATGGGGAACAATTCCATGCACACACATCTCCCCGCCAACCTCTGGGTATGTCACCTACACAAAGGCTGCTTATTTAGGCTGTGCATGGTTAATGCAAAATTTACCAAGAGGAAACTGAAATTAGCTAAATGGGGAAAAAAAGGCATATGCTATATCCAATGTAAAAAAAAAACCCCAAAACCAAACAAAAATAAACTGTAAATGAAGCAGAGAAACAGAGGCATAGAATAGTGTTAGGGATTATACTGTTGTTCTTATTTGAATTATGTTCCATGATCAGTGTTAGAAGAAAGTGATTTTGTTTGATAAAGTGTGAACCTGTTTATGTAGTTGCAAGAAAACTAACATGAAAATTGTCACACATCCTTAAAATTTTATCTGATCATCCAAACAAGTATCATGAAATTGCTCCTTCATTTGCTTTTTTTTTTTTTTTTAAGTTTAGGAACAGAAGAGGACGAAAGGGGAAGGAGAAGTTAGTGACATATACTTGCGACATTATGATCCAGTAGGAAGAGCTAGATCAAGTATAGGCGGGGACTGAGGTTAGGGAAAAAGGAAGAAGTGAGGAGGCACCAGGGCCTCATTCCAATGACTGTTAAAGTAAATGGTAGTCTGTCCCCTCACTTCTGGGCATGTTGAATCAGGCCCCATACAGGGAAGCAGAAGGATCCATATATAGGGAATGGAAATGAAGATGTGACCTGACAGAGTACAGCAACAGATGTGTCAGCTGGTTGGAGAGAGAAGCTTCAAATGGATGGACTAGATGAAAAGCTTTGAAGACCATATCCTAACTTTCACTAAAGGAACAGAGATAGGTTTAAACAGTCAACCTAAACTCAGCATTTCCAGATTTTGTGTCCTTGAATTTGTAGCCTAAATATTATTTACTTATTTTTGGCAAGGAATACAAATTGACATGTTACATGTTAACAACATGGTTAAACCATTTTGAGGGATGCTCAGAAGTAATTTGGACAACTGACAGTTGTGCGCTACCCACTGTTTGTATATTTGGCAATTTGTGTTCGCAGGAAGTCATGGATTTGTGTGTGTTGTTTTTAAGAGCTTTAACAATAGGGCATTTCTTCCCAATACTAGTTATTTCAGTCAAATGTACAATGAACTCAAGACTAAGGTTGGCTAGAAAACAAGAATTCCATTTTGTGCAAAATTTTAGGATTTTAAAATTATTTTTGTTTCAAATTGGAACAAAACAGATCTTTCAAAATGCCAGATTTGGAGCAGAGACTTGAACAAGGGGTCTCCCACATCCCAGGTGATTGATCTAACCACTGGGTTATTGTAGGGTGGTGAGCTCTACACCCCTTCCCCCCACCCCCCATTCCAGACCTGAGAACTCTTCCTGACAAAAGTTTAGTTTAAACAGATATATTTTTGAGTAAAGTTTCAGTTTTGATGCATCATCATTTTGAAGTGGGAAAAAAAAAGGTTGTAAAAAAATTTCCCACCAGCTCTACTCAAGAGGACTGTTTGGCAGTCCTGTGACAATCTCTACACTATAGAGATATATTGCAGGAATAAAGTTAATAATGTCAGCAGACAATGCTACTGGCCATATTACAGGTGCTATCTAGTACTACATTTACAACAAATGTCAAGCTGATTTTACTGAGGCAGGTCGTCACATTTCTATTTATGATAATATTTCACTGAGAAACTAATCAAACAAAGATGAGGGAGAAATAGTTTGGCATAGGTGTCTCCAAGATGACACATGATAAACTGAAGCTTTGTGGGACAGAACAACCTCATGGCTACTATTCCTTTTTACTGACATATTGCACTATCTCAGGCCAATGACTTCTTCCTTGCTTGCATTTCTTACCATACTTTACATTTTGGCTCAAAACATCTCCATTATTTCTATGCTGAGGTCATACACTGCATGGTATCCTGTGGAAACAACAGGAGGGATCAGCAGTAAGCTGTGAGGGCCTTTTGGGCTAAGATCAAGTGTTCTTTAAATCTTTAAGATCTGTTCTTCAAATCTGTAGCAGGAAGCCAGGCCAGAGAAAAGGAGATTGCTAGGGAGGAAGTGCTGCAGTGAAGTTGAGAATAGCTTTTGAGATAAAATACATTTTTAGAACACAACAGCTCTCTTTCATTCTTTAATGTTGAGGCTGCTACACTTTTGCTCACTACAAAAGCAATTTTCCCTCTCTTGGTATTGATACCGCCTCATCAATTATTGGGAGTGGACAACATCCACCCTGACTAAATTGGCCTTCAACATTGATTCTCCACTTGTAAGATAACTCCCTTCTCTTCATGTGCCAATATATATTTATGCCTGTCTCTGTAATTTTCACTCCATGTATCTGAAGAAGTGGGTTTTTTTTACCCATGAAAGCTTATGCCAAAATAAATCTGTTACTCTTTAAGGTGCCACCAGACTCCTCGTTTTTGTGGAATTCTGTGACTGATTTAGACTAATAGAACCCCTAGTGCACATGTCAATACTATTGTAAGATCAAATTAACAGAGGATGAGAGACACTCTTTAGACCTTGTTGAAGTGTTACCAATTCTCACAATTGTATTGTGAATCTCATAATATTTTGTGTTCTTCTTAAAACCCAGCTCCTGGAGTCAAGTCATTATTTGAGAATCTCAGCTTTCATTTAAAGGAAAAGGAAGTTTCTACCCCTCATGGTTGCAGAAAAAAAAAAAGCTTAAAAACATGGCCAGAGTATATCCTTAAAGCTCAGAAATAAAAGGCAGAAGAATAGATAATCTTTAAAATTCTCATGATTTTATGCAATTCAGGATTTTTGAACAATTAAAGTTGAAATTCCTGACATTGCTACAATATTATTCTCCCAGATTTGATGGATTAGAGATAAACATGTAAAACAAATACTGATGTGTCTGGATGTTGTGATTTACAAGAGAAATAGGACATTTTTATGGGGAACTTTCTAATGTTTCCCCAAGGTACTCATGCGTAAGGAATTCTCAGGATTTTCATAGGAGGGAAAGTGTAACAACCTCATTACCACAAGGGAGGGAGAGAGCTAGCAAGATGTGGGACCGGAAATACTCAGGCATCATATCCTATTCTGGGTGGGGAGCTAATAAAGCCACAGGCTGTATTTTCTCTTCACACAGATCCCCATGTTCCTTATGATGAAGATCACTTTTAATGGTGGTGGGGGAGGGGAGGCTTTGGGCAGCTGCATTATCAGGAATGGAGAGGAAGGTGCCAGACATTCAGCCAGAACAAAGGCATTAATTTTAATAGAAGTTAGGGTGCTTTCACCTTACAGGATATTGTCTTCAATATAAGAGCTTGGACTAGCGACTCTTCAGTACAGGCTGTAACACTTACTATCATGGGTACAGATCTCATAAAAAAATTGATGGGAGTTAATGTGTTCAACATGTTGCAGAATAGATTGCAACTCTGCAGCTGTTTTTAAGAGGGACTCAATCAGTTCTGAGAAGTTCTGGGACCTCTAAACACAAAGGTTTTCACAGATTCATTGCTAGGTCAACTTTCTTGACTTCTCATCCTAATGGAGATCAGGTGCCTGATGCCGTATTGAATGACAGCTTTCTGGGTAGTATCACTGCCAATGGGTTTTGTTATGGAAGCTGCATAATGAATTGAACAATATTGGTGTCAACTGTAAGCACAAATTCCAGTAATTAGTGTTTGAGAATTTGAGCCTAAAAAACTTACATATAGTCATCTAACCGGCATTCAGCTTTCATGAATCAATAAAAATTAAAGCATTTAAAATGTAACTATTTATACTTTACAGGAAATTGTCATTCTTAGCTAAAGTCCAGTCACTTATACTACGAAAAATGCTGTACAAAAGTATTTGTCAGAGATTCTATCAATATAGATATTTTATAGATGACGTAAATTTGTTAGCTGCTGGTTTTATGCAGATCCAGGCCTCAACTACACTAGAAAGGGTTTGCCAGTACAGCTGTACCAATGTCCCTTGTGAACACACAACTTATACTGGCAAAACGGTTATTTTTTCCACTATAGCTTATACTGGTTGCCCAAGTGAAATAAGCTTTACTGGAAAAAGGTCATGAGTTTTTGCTGGCATAGTTATATCAACTAGTGGGGTGATTCCCTCCCCCCCCCAAACACACACACACACACACACACACACACACACTAACAAAAATAGCTATGCTGGCAAAAAAAAACCCATTGTTCTTTCACTTCAGGAATGTAAATGGACAATCGCCATCACATATTGAATACAGTATGTGAAGACTATGCTAAAGATAGTTGAATACCAATATATTCAGATTCAAATAATATTCATATTCAGGCATCCTATTTGTAAAACAATGAGACTGGTTTCAGATTGGAAAAAAAAATTAAGAGACTAGAAGTAAGCCCGTCATAAGAAATTAGTGAGAAAGTAATAGGGCTTAAAAATTCTCTGCAAAGGGCAGAGCAGTGGGTCAGTATCAGCTTCACAAGAGCAAGCTAAGAGGATAAGAGAACTGAGATTTGTAAGTATGGATATCAGACAGGAGAATTCAAGCATTATACCCCCTGAAAAAAGGCATACATGATGCAATGGCCTACTCAGAGATGGATGTCAAAGCAAGAGGAGATGAAATAAGCATTTATCTGACAGAGATTTTCTCCTCTGACTCTCCTCCCCCATCCTCCTGTGTCAAAAAAATAAACACATTCTTTGCAAAGGGACTTTTTAATGTTTTGTAGGTGTGGAAGTTTGACAACAGTGAGAGTAAGGAGATTTTTTCCCCCTCTGAGAGCAGCAACCTGCTTATAAAAATTCCTCAAACAAGTGAGGAATGACTGGAAAATCAGAGAGTCAGATCAGAACTGACAGAGTTGATTGTCTGCAATTCTCTCAGGACACCTGTAAATCTCCATCTAACTTCTGCCATTAACTCCTGACCTCTCAGTGCACCCCCAAATGTCTTTCATTTGCTATTTGGAAACATTTGGCTCATTAGATACAGTTTAACACATGCATGCTCTTCAGCAAATGCATTATTTGCCTCACCCATCTCTAGTGCTATTGTTATCCTAGTGCACACTTACAATGCAGTCATCATCATTGGATGTACTCTTTAAACAGTTTAGATTAAAATACAAAGCATACACTCTAAGGCAGTGGTGCGCAGCCTAGAGGGTGGGTGTGCACCCACCTGGGGGCATGAAGAAACTGGGATCCCACAGGACCCACTGTCACAATAGTGGGAGCAGGATAAAAATAAGAGTGGGTAATGCGCGGTGGGATGGGAGCGAGATAAAAAAAAAGTCCTCCTGTGCCACAAACTCACATGAATTCCACAGCCTGCCAGTCTCCAGCCACCCAGTTTTGAAGGCAGTACCACCACTAGCAGCACGTAATATACCCAAGGTGATGATATTTTTTATTCTTTTAAATGCTGATTAAATACAACTTAGTATGTCAGAATGGTGAGGGATAGATGTGTGTGCCAATAGCATAGACCAGTATGAACAGAGAAGCAAGGTACAAGTGAAAACAGAGACAGAAAAAGAAGAACATAGAGGCTTCAATTCAGGAAAGTGCTTATGCATGTTCTTAAGTCCCACTGATTTTATGCATATATGTTTGTTCTGAATCAGGAGCTAAAATAATTATTTTGATCAAATTTTTGTTCCAGACTATCCACAAAACTCTTGGAAGTAAGAAGTGGGGGTCAGAGTACAAATAATGAACGTATGAAAATAACAATAATACCATATGAACAAAATAGGAGTTAGTGACATTATTTCAGTATTTAGATTTTTCTCTGAAATTTCATCCACATTTGAATATATTCATACACCCACACACAAATGTATACTTGAATTAATGTGAAGTAAACAATATGGGGCATATGACATATTAATCACTTGTACATCTGCCACAGATACCCAGAATTTGTCAATGGTCAAGAAGATCAATATTAATCTATTGTGGTCCCATGTACAGAATAACTAAGGTTCAAGATAAGCCTGCCTTGACCAGCTGTAACACAATCTTTTCACTATGCTGGTCTTTGAGGGGGATAATATATGCAATTTGGCTCTGGCCACATCTTTTTGGTGGGATCTTGGCCAAATTGCACCCAAAAGGTAAGTAGGCCTTGTGCATGGCATTATCCCCCACCCCAGACTATAAAGGGACACCCTTTTTTTTGGTATAACATGAGGTGATTAGATAAAACTTGCAAAATTTTTGCCAAATGTAAACTGTGCCCCAGATGTGATAATTGGCTCGTGGCGCTACGAAGGAGAATTAGACTCCTGATATTTTAAATCTGCCTTCTAGTGTTAAAATCCCTTTTCTGTCTCACCATGATGCTGGCTACATTAGTGAAAGGTGTTACATAGCATAGGTAAGGTGCAGATTTTTTTTTTAATCTAATGATTTTCAAAGCAAGATAGCCTGTTACTGTGCCAATTATGCATTGGATATCAACGTCATCTAGGGCAGTATCACTAGAAACATCTTATTGTAATGAAGAAGTAATGATAAGGTAAGCTGTAAGGAAGAAGTAAGACAAACTAAGCACTTCTGTAAGATGAATATATTGTAAAGCAAGCTGTGCAGGACACGTCTTGCTGTATTTTGATGCTATTATATACTGCGATGTGTTAGTGATCTTTTCAAGTGAGAACACTTTTGATGTAAAACAAACTGTGCTGGAATCGGACAGTCTTTAATAAAGTGGGTTTGGGCTGTGCTTTGTGTTGTCAGTTCCTTGAGGAGTCACTCAGAGTTTAAAGTTGCTTTTCGTAATTTAAAAGGATTTGCAGCAGTGTCATTGGGTTAATGGTTTTACTGGGAACCAATGTGATGTCATTCCAATATCTCAGTCTTAAGTCCCAATGTTCGTGTGCTATTTCTTTATTTTGGGCACATACAGCAGAGGGATAATCTTTCATGATCCTCCAGTTTATTCAGCCTCTCTCTCAGACCAAACACCAATCTATAGATAATGCTAGTTTTTCCATATGCAAAAGGGTATCAATGATTTATTTTAGATTAAGAAAAGCAGCAAGACAGAATAAAAGTCAAGTCTCACTGAAAGGACACTCTGTGATTCCTGTCTATGTTACATTCTTATTTGGCATCCATTACCAGAGTGTTGAAGTGCCTCACAATCTTCAGTGTATTTAATCTCACGACACCGTCAAGAGCTCAGAAAGTGCCATTATCCCCATTTTACAGATGGAGAACTGAGGCACAGAAAGATTAATGGTTCAATTCACGATAGAACTTATGCATGGTGACACGGAGCATTGCGACATCTAACTTTTAGGTGCCAAGAAAATCACTTGGATTTACAAAGCCTGAGTTCGCCGCCTAGGCTTCCTGCACAATGAATGGGGAAAGACAGGCACTTCAGTATGGGATTTACAAAAGCCAGCATGCCAGGGCTCTTTGTCTAAGTTAGCCAAGAGAAGATGCCTAGCCCAGGAGAGGATGAGCTCTCAGATCAGTGCCTAAATCTGGGCTAAAAGGAGACACCTCCCTTTGGTTGGTATTTTCAGCTGCAAACCTTCTGATGCAATTAGATGCCTACACTATTTTAACAAGAAGCCAAGTTTTGGGGTAGAAGGAGGAAGAGGATAAATAATGAAATAATCATTGGATTCACAAACAGCAACAGCTGCTGGGCTGGCTCTCTTTTGTCTGTAACTGGCCAGGAGACAACACTTCATCTCACTGGATGATGATGTGGCTACTGTGATCAGGTTTGTGACAGCCAGTCTTGGCTACTGCAGTGCACTGTTCCTATGAACAACACCAGCCGTGAAAAAGTTCCAGCTGGTTCAAAAGTAGCAGCCCATCTGTTCTGCTGAGCAACCCTAGATGATGTGATGCACATCATCCTGGTACTCTGCACACTGCACGGGTTATTCACTTAATACTGGATAAAATTAAATTTTCTAGCACTTTAGAGACTGCTTTTTTCTCTGCCACCAGGCACTACTAGAACCACTTCATCTGTCACAGAAACCACAGTGCTATCTACTAATAGAGTGGATTTCATGGATGCAGGAAGACTGAGTTTTCTTAGTTTAGGTTCTGAGGCTGGCTTCAAAACATCTGCTTGTGAGAATGAATGTTGGAGCTGGGAGGAAATTTTTTTTTTTCCAATCCACCAAGAAAAAAAAAAATTGACTTTTGGCCAAAAACTGCCAAACACTGAAATGTTTCAACTAAGCCAGACACTTCACACAAAGGTTTTCATTTAGTCAAAAACCCAATTTTCCTCTGAAAAAAGAAACAGAAAAACATCTACTAATCCTAATCAATGGGCCCTAAGAACAAGAACCTCTTTAGCTTTGGAAATCAAAATTAGTCATGGCTGTGACCCTGGCACTAGCTCTTAGACTAGGTGTTTCAGAAAACTTTAAGGAGATTATCTACAGGCTATATAGCCTGTAGATAGAGTAGTCATATGCCTAGATTGTGCCAGAAAGGCATAGCCTGGACTAGGGACAAATATAGCGCTTCATGGCTCCAAATGGTGCCCTGAGAGGGCTTGTGTCTTTGAGAATCACAATCCCTCCTTGAGCTCTCTGGTGAATACAGAGGCTGTGCAATTAGTTCATTCCTATGAGCTCAGCCCCTTTTTGAGCAGTATAGAGGCAGCTATGGCCTGCCCTGCCGCGCGTGCGCACACACACACACACGACTGGCCCTTGTGCAGGACTCTCTCCATCTCCCTGCTTGGATACCCACACAAGGCCCTAATCATGACATGGTACTCGTTTTGGAGGAAGTATAAACACCTCCTTCATAGTTTCATTGCTTCAGAAAGCAATAGATGTGAACAACACGTTGAGCACCTGTTGCCTTTCTGCTGTAGAAATACTGATCACTTTAAACCAAGATCGGTGCAATGCTGGGCTTGGAGATCTGTGTGTGCCGGCTGTGTGTGTTCTCTGTTTAAACTTATTTTGATTAAAGCAATTACTTTTGCTTAATACAAAGATAGAGACTGTATCGCTCTTTGCAACAGATACATCACCACCATGAGGACCTGCTCTTGTATCCTTACAGTATTTGTGCAATCTGTTATTTGAACCAACTGTCTACTCTTTCTATCTGTGCCAAATTAGTAGAAAGCAGCAACCTCTCTTCCCTGTCATTAAAAGTTTCTGTCTTTGTCCTTGAATCTCAAAGACAAACAACAGATGCCTATTTATAGGAGACTTTTATAACATAGCTTCTTCTACCTTTCATATAATTAGGACTTAACTAATGAGTGTTGCCTGTCATAAGACCTGGTTAAATAACATTAATCAAATAATTTGATTAATTATGTCATAATATTTTGCATGCATATTATTTTTTATTTATTAAACTGTGATAACATATTTAGCACAGTACAAGACACAAAATTAAGACAGTCTGGTGTCCCAAAAAGCTGAATCCCAATTCTGTCATTCCAAGTGCAGAAGTGGGGTCCACAAGGATTTAAAAAAAAATAATACTGGCCACTCCAGGCTTGTATTAAACTCCCAAGGTTACAGCCTTTTCTCTGACCTTGGCTTGGTAAACTCTGCCACCACCTAAATGCAAAGAAAAAAAAAAGACTAAAACCCTTTGAACCCAGGAAGGAACACTTGGGAATTCCTCCCTGTGGGGTGCCCTCAAGCCCTTTCACCACCACCCTCCCTCTGCCACACCAGGGAAGAGCTGAAAAAGGAAACAAAGGAAATTAGCTGTGGCTACCAGCTAATCAAACATGCACAAATCTCTTAGGACACCAAAAATCCAATCCTGTTCTTAAAAAAAAGGTAAATGTTATTAAAAACAAAAAGAAAATACATCTGGAACTTAGTCTTTTGCTATATTTTAAAAGAGCAATTCCAAAAATCAAGCACCCAAAATAGCTTTCTTGGGGGTTCAGCTTAAAGGTTACAAGCAACCAAAAGCCTCTGGGGTTAGCACAGAGGAGTCCACAAGCCAATAAGAAATAAAAGAAATAACCCTAATTGCATCTAGTTAACATTCTGATCTACTTACACATTGGAGTTCAGATAAGTAGTTCTAGGCATGATCTGATGACTTACAATCATACTTGGCTAAGCTGCTTATAGCATGGCTGCTCTGACCCTCCAGCCCAGAGAGAAGAGACAAAGGGAAAGTTTCTTTCTCAATTTTAAAAAGTTCTACCTTCCCATTGGCTCTTTTGGTCAGGTGCCCACTTTTTTTCTTTACCTGGGGGACTTTTTAACCCTTTATGGGTAAAGCAAGTAAAGAACAGCTACCAAGAGGGATTTTACAGCTAACTGGCTGGCTGGGTATCCATCAAAAGGAGCTACTTCCCCCCACTTTATTTATCACAGGGGCGGAATTAACATAAGAAAGGCCGTACCGGGTCAGACCAAAGGTCCATCTAGCCCAGTATCTGTCTACCCACAGTGGCCAATGCCAGGTGCCCCAGAGGGAGTGAACCTAACAGGCAATGATCAAGTGATCTCTCTCCTGCCATCCATCTCCATCCTCTGATGAACAGAGGCTAGGGACACCATTCCTTACCCATCCTGGCTAATAGCCATTTATGGACTTATCCACCATGAATTTATCCAGTCCCCTTTTAAACATTGTTATAGTCCTAGCCTTCACAACCTCCTCAGGTAAGGAGTTCCACAAGTTGACTGTGCGCTGCGTGAAGAAGAACTTCCTTTTATTTGTTTTAAACCTGCTGCCTATTAATTTTATTTGGTGACCCCTAGTTCTTGTATTATGGGAATAAGTAAATAACTTTTCCTTATCCACTTTCTCAACATCACTCATGATTTTATATACCTCTATCATATCCCCCCTTAGTCTCCTCTTTTCCAAGCTGAAGAGTCCTAGCCTCTTTAATATCTTTCCTCGTATGGGACCCTCTCTAAACCCCTAATCATTTTAGTTGCCCTTTTCTGAACCTTTTCTAGTGCTAGAATATCTTTTTTGAGGTGAGGAGACCACATCTGTACACAGTATTCGAGATATGGGCGTACCATGGATTTATATAAGGTCAATACTATATTCTCAGTCTTATTCTCTATCCCCTTTTTAATGATTCCTAACATCCTGTTTGCTTTTTTGACCGCCTCTGCACACTGCGTGGACATCTTCAGAGAACTATCCACGATGACGGCAAGATCTTTTTCCTGACTCATTGTAGCTAAATTAGCCCCCATCATGTTGTATGTATAGTTGGGGTTATTTTTTCCAATGTGCAAATTGGGTGGGAAGAGGTGGGGCGGGGGTAGGAACTTGAGGGAAGCTGTGAGGACGGGGCCTGGAGTGGAGAGGGGGCGGGAAGAGGCGGGGTATGGGTAGGGGCTTGGGTGAAGGTGGTGGACAGGGGCAGAGCGGGGGGTTGAGTACCCTGAGGGCTCGGAGGAAGCTGGCGCCTGTGGCTCTTGTATAGGTTGTCACACCTTTAGGTGCTACTACAATACAAATAAATAGAACTATTAAAATAGAGATCTTCAGTTTCTGGAGAGCTCAATCAGGAACTTTTTACCAAGATTAAATTCACTTTAAAAATTAATAAATATAGCAAAAAAAAGTATTTTTTTTACCCCCTGAACCAAGCGAGTATCTGGGTGTTTGCATTCACTAGCATTATTGAAAGCAGCTAACCCATTTATCATCAGTGCTGACACTATCTCAGAGGAAATCTTAGGAGTTCAAATGTATCTCTACTCTTGTTTTTTGAAGAGCTAAGACTGTCTCTTATAAAAAGAAAACCATGTACATATCTGAACTCCTAAAAAATTCCCCGAATGCTAATGCTAGGTTATTTACTACTTTACTAATTATTTTACTAGTCTGTTGTAAGTGCTCTGAATGGACTAAGACAGAAAACCAAATGTTTTAAAAATAGTCTAGATAAGAAACTTGAGGGAAGATGAATGACAGGAAATAAGTAAAGACTATGGAGAGAAAGGTCCAGGAATACTACCACACATCAAATTCTTAAAGGAGAAAGCCCATGAGATTAAAGGGAGAAGTTAAGGGACCTTGTTGAGTGCACATTTTACAGGATGACATGTGGGTCGACAACTACATGACAGGTCTGGCAAAAAAACAAAATTGCAAAAGCAAAGGGGTACTATGATTGAATGAAACATCAATACAAAAAATGAACAAATTTTCATGCCCCCAGAATGTACGGTTGCAATTCACCTTCCTGCTCCCCTTGATCATTAGAGTAAAAGACTTCCTCAGTCTGGCTTGAACAGTGGGGTATGGCTGTGTGAATTGTCAGCCATTACATACCACACTGTATCCAAAGGAAGATGTTCAAAGTCACATTTTTTTCTCTAGATACAGCTGAACCTTAATCCTAGATGTTACACTATTTTGTTCTGCAGTTAACAATTTTCCACTGGCGTTTACTGATATGAAGTACAAAGAGAAAAATTATTCAGCCTTCATAATTCTACCTGAGTTTTTACATATGGTATTCATTTGCATTTAAATGGTTATTTTATCAATTACTAGAAATTTCAAAATTTTTAAAGGATTCTTTATAGAGAAAAATGCACAAAAGACAGAAAATCTGAGCTGAAAATTCACCATCAAGTCAGACTAGTGAGCTTCAGAAAATAAAGAAATTAAGAGTTTAAACTTCAACACTAAACATGTATATTTTTTCTTGATTTAAGTCTGACACTTATTACATGGATACTAAACTAGATGTTACACTATTTGGTTCTGCAGTTAAGTTTGCATAAACAAACTAGGGAAATGCAATCTAGATGGAGCTACTATAAGGTGGATGCATAACTGGTTGGAAAACCGTTCCCAGACAGTAGTGGTTCACAGTCCTGGTGGAAGAGCATAACGAGTGGGGTCCCACAGAGATCAGTTCTGGGTCCGGTTCTGTTCAATATCTTCATCAATGATTTAGATAATGGCATAGAGAGTACACTTATAAAGTTTGCGGATGATAGCAAGCTGGGTGGGGTTGCAAGTGCTTTGGAGGACAGGGCTGCCCAGATGTGAGGGGGCAAGTGGGGCAATTTGCCCCAGGCCCCGGGCCCCGCAGGGGCCCCCACGAGAGTTTTTCAGGGCCCCTGGAGCAGGGTCCTTCACTCACTCTGGGGGCCCCAGAAAACTCACAGGTCCCGGGCCCCTGGAGCTTCTTCCGCTCCAGGTCTTCGGCAACGGGGGGTCCTTCCACTCCGGGGCCCGCCGCCGAGGTGCTGGGTCTGCGGCGGGAATTCAGTGGCAGGGGGCCACCCCCGTGGCCTCCAAGCCCCCTGAATCCTCTGGGTGGCCCTGTTGGAGGACAGGATTAAAATTCAAAATGATCTGGACAAACTGGAGAAATGGTCTGAAGTAAATAGGATGAAATTCATAAGGATAAATGCAAAGTGCTCCACTTAGGAAGGAACAATGAGCTGCACATATACAAAAGGGGAAATGACTTCCTAGGAAGGAGTCCTGTGGAAAGGGATCTGGGGTCATAGTGGACCATAAGCTAAATATGAGTCAACAGTGTAACGCTGCTGCAAAAAAGCAAACGTCATTCTGTGATGTATTAGCAGGAGTGTTGTAAGCCAGACATGAGAAATAATTCTACTCCGTGCTGATTAGGCTTCAACTGGAGTATTGTGTCCAGTTCTGGGCATCACATTTCAGGAAAGATGTGGACAAATTGGAGAAAGTCCAGAGAAGAGCAACAAACATTATTAAAGGTCTAGGAACATGATCTATGAGGGAAGAGAAGAGAAGACTGAGAAGAGACATGATAGTTTTCAAGTACATAAAAAGGTACTGGAAAGGTTACAAGGTGGGGAGTAAATTGTTCTTCTTAAAGGATGAGGACAGGACAAGAAGCAATGGGGTTAAATTGCAGCAAGGGAGGTTTAAGTTAGGAAAAAATTCCTAATTGTCAGAATGGTTGAGCTTTGGAATAAATTGCCTAGGGAGGGTGTGGAATCTTCATAATTGGAGATTATTAAGAGCAGGTTAGACAAACTTGTCAGGGCTGGTCTAGATCAGGGATCCGCAACGTTTGGCACACGACTCACCAGGATAAGCACCCTGGCGGCCTGGGCCAGTTTGTTTACCTGCCGCATCCGCAGGTTCGGCCGATTGTGGCTCCCACCGCCCACAGTTCCCTGCTCCAGGGCAATGGGGGCTGTGGGAAGCGGCGTGGGCCGAGGGATGTGCTGGCCGCCGCCTCCCGCAGCCCTCATTGGCCTGGAGCAGCGAACTGCGGCCAGTGGGAGCTGCGATTGGCTGAACCTGCGGACATGGCAGGTTAACAAACTGGCCAAGCCCACCAGGGTGGTTACCCTGGCGAGCTGTGTGCCAAATGTTGCCGATCCCTGGTCTATATAATACTCAGTCCTGCCATGAGTGCAGGGGACTGAACTAGATGACCTCTCAAGATCCGTTCCAGTCCTATGATTCTATGATAAATATAGTATATTAATTGCTTTGCAGTTGAATTTTAGGGCTATTTTATGGCACTTTCATTTAGGTGAAGTGTTGATTTTTTAATTGTATTACTCAAGCTCATTCTCATATAGTCAAGTGGCTATGCATCCAGTTACCAACTTGATTCTTTAATTGTCTATTACATAAATAACATGTTAAAACTAGAGATGGTTCTGGCCAGAACAGTCCCAAACTTTGCCACTTTGTTCAGATTGAGATCTGAATGTCGTCACTGATATCCATTTGATTAAAACACCTTGACCTTTGGCATTTTACTTTCAAGCAACATAACGGGATAGTGCAATTCATTTTTAAATAAAGACAACATAGAAAAAAGAATTACAAAGTAACTTGAGTAAAAGGAAATTAGCCTAAAAATTACTTTATGCTGAAAACAAATCCCTGGAACAGAAGATATTGTACAAGCCTATCCCAAGTAGTGGTGATATAGCCTTAACAAACAGTTTTAAAACATGAAGTCCAGCCTCTATTCAATGTAAATGGTAAATAAGATATAAAAGCCTTTGACTCTTTTTAAATCTGCCTCTTAGTTTCTGTTTTGGTTTCAGGATTTTTCTTCTAAATGTCTGCTTAATGATGCTGGATAATTTTTTTCTATTTCAGGCACACTGTACATTTCGAAATGTGGTTCTTCAAATTATTGGTTCATAATTGCATATGTATTTTTCCCCGTTATGTTTGTGCTTTCATTCATGGTAGGAGTGTGTTTTTATACCGTGGCTAATGTCTGTTTATCCTTCGTTCTTATTCTGGCTCATTATTTGTTGATGAAATTTTCTCTCTTCATTTCCTCTGTCTCTTCCTCCAGCATCAAGTCCTTTTTAAAAACACATTTACCAGTTCTTCTACTGAATGAATATTTATAGGTCATATCCTGCAAAGTACTCGGGCCCTTCACTCATGAAGTGGAACTTTGTGCCAGACTGCCATGTGTTGATAAGAATCAGACCAACAGAGCAAGGAGTGCATAGAAGTTCCTCAGCTACTCTGTAATCTGGAACTATGGTGCCCAAAAAGAGAGAGTTCCCTGCCTTCTCAACCAGCCCTGTTTGTACTTTGACTAGTTGGATGGGAAAATGTTTCTTTTCCCTGAGGAAAATTGTGACAGGGGGAGGGGGCGGGAGGGACACGAGGGAGACACAAAAAATCCCCACCCGAAATACTACAATTCAGGAATTGTACAATTCAAAAATATGCTATGGTGTCATTGGACCACATAATGGTTTAGGTATGTCATGCTTCCTTTCCCCCCTGTGGGCTGGACTCCCTACTTGGACTATATCTATCTATCTCATAATGCACTATGGTCTTCCCTCTTAATGAGGGGAGGTTGTGCATCATGGGACTCTTTCGCCAGGTGTCATCATGGGAGATGTAGTCCAACTGGGAAGCTAGGCCCATAGAGAACAATAGGAATATGAGGAAACCAAGATACAACTCCCATGGGGCAGTGTGGTAACATGTCTGAATTCAAATATTTTGGTTTTTAAACTAAATTTTTGGGGTGTCCTTTTTCAAATGGAGGTTTTCCTCAAAAAGCTGACACTTGACCTAGCAATTTAGTCACCTCCCCCCGCCATTTTCAATTAAAAACAACTGTTTAGATGGAAAAATTTTAACTGGCACTAACTCTGACCCTCCTCCTCAACTGCCCAGATGCCACAGAAGTTTACTGCATTCCTGAGGCTGCAGTATACACCCACAGAGGAAACTTTAGAGGGAAAACAAAGGAAAATCAGATGGTTTTAGGGATCATTGTTCACTCAGAATCCTGGAAAAAACAGTACTTGTGGGTGGGCATACCACTAAGATTGTAGGAGACTCTGCTGTCCTTCTTTACTTCCATTCCCAGTGGATCCCTCCCACAAGCTGGTAACTCTATTTCAGAATTATCAGACTGGTCCAAGTTGCCTGGAACCGTAAGGCAGCATGGAGTCAGGGATTCCAAAACTAGGAACAGGGGTTGGTATTGGTTAAAGTAAAACAGTTCTACAGCTGCTGCTAATTTCTCCACTCACTGAAGATACAACTCCTAACTGGTTTGGCTTTGTTCCTTGACAGTTCAATGCATGGTCAGGATTTGGGCTAATATGTTATGTTCAGTCTTTTTTCTTTTGGTTCAGATTTTTCCCCAAGAGGATTGGTGGGTAGTGGCATGTCTCCCATACTTTTCAATGTGCAGCATTATCCATCAATATTTTGTCAGTTTTTAATGTACAGAATAAAGTGTTATAATAATATGCTGTCTTTAGACATTTCCAATCATCAGACCATCATTGCCATATGTTCTGCTCATTAAATAATCAGTTTTACCAGGATTATTTAAGCAAACTATATATGTAACAATCTGAATATCCAGTTGACATTTAATGTTAAATAATTAACTTTTGGAAAGAAGTGATGAGTTTGAGTGCAGAAAAGTTCATTTTGCTTGCTTAGTTTTTTCTCTGTGGAGTCTGATTTTCTATTACTCTGAGGGTGGAAAGCAATGGCTTGTGCCTCTACTATTATGGGCTGTTCTTAGTATGGCCTCTAGAGCTGCTTGTTTTTCTTCTTGTCCGATGCTCCTGACCTTTGTTGACCATGTCATTCCAATAGTTACTTTTCTGATTAATATGATATAGCTTTGACTTCTACTCTATTAAACCTATGCACTCTCCTAGCAAACATAGCTACTTTTAATGACTGTCATAAATTCACAAAAAATGTATTCAAACCCTCCCTATCATTCTTTTCTTCAAAAAAGAGAAGGCAGTTAAATTGGCAGAGAGGGAATGATAGCACATCACATATCCATTTATGTAGTCAAAAATCTGGCATAGCATTTGGCAAGAAGGCAATTATGAGCTGAGTTAACACAATACACGTGGTTCACGAGTGATTGATAAACCAAATGCTTAACTGAATAGTGAGTTATGTTTGATGTCAGTCAGTCTTGGACAATTTTTTTTCTGATTGACTGTATGTATTATCAAGGTGCTGAAAAAATGTTTTCTGAATGCAGCAATTTTATAATTCTGTTTTTCCTATTTGAAGGGTAGGAGAAATGTGCTGCTATTAGGTCTAAAGTAAACTCATAGGGATTGTTTGTCAACTGCTCTGGAGGCTTTAGGAGATAGGAACAACACCATCAAGATACCCCCAGTGGAGGCCTCCCTGATTAAAGTAAAGCTGGATTAAGATCTCTACACTGAGCTTGCTCCCAGCCCTTGTGCAGGGGTGTGGATAGACCTATTTTGCTTAAGAGCCTTGGAACAGGGACCTTATTGAAGGTTTTCTGAGTGTTCAAGTTCACTCTATCCACTGGATCATCCTTGTACACATGTTTGTGGAACCCCTAAAAGCATTCTAATAGATTGGTGAGGCATGATTTCTCTTTACAAAGGAGGTGACTTTTTTCCAAAACAGGAGATTTTAGATAGAGGCTTTTGAAACCCACAAAGTGTGTAGAACCATCCCTGGAACTTTTTTCCTCAGTTTCCTACTCAATAGGCAGGATTCAAAAAAAAAGTCAATAATCAAACATTGTAGTCCCAATAGAAGTACTCAAATACTTTCAAGGAAATATCAGATCTTGGACCTGAAGGGATGGATGGAAATATGTTTTCACTGTTTCAAAAAACCTATGGTGGTTATAGACAGTGTGGGACAACTTGTCATTTTATCATTGGCAATAGGAAAGAGGCACTAGACAAACTGTACTCTGCCAAATGTATAGAGTAGGCTTTTGGATTACTCTTGAGACCGCAAGCATGAGCTGTTGTTTGGTTGTACTCCCATTAGAAATAAGTCAATGCATTGTGGCTGACCGCTGATGCGCAGAGGTTGGTCTTAGAATATCCCAGAGACTTTGCTATCCACTAAACCAACAGGTTTAAATATCTTTCCCTTCGCTGGAACAAGTCTAATGTTTTATGTTTCTTTCTGTATTACTAGTTGAGTAAAGGTTGTTTTTCTTTGCCCACTGCAACAGCATCATTTCTTTCTGGAGTTTGCATATCCTTCCAGTTCCTGTATTTCCTGTTCAGATGCCACTGGTGTAATGCTATCTGTCATTAGGATGTGTTGCTCTTTCAAAACAAACTGTGTTTTCAGAAGGATGTGTCAGACTGCTGAGTACCAGGAAAAATATGCAGTTTTCTCCCCCTATTCTTTGGAACAAATGCTTTGAATTGAGATGTCCCTCACATTCTTTTCCAATCTTTGAGTCTAGTACCAGACATGGCTGCTGTTCTTTGATTTATCCGCCACCACTTCAAAGCATCTTCACATTGTCTAGAGGCCTGACTTAATGGTGCATAAAGAGCTGTTGTCTCAGCCATTTATTCAGTATGACTCTTTTCAAGTACTCCATTTTCCACTTTACTCATGAGAGTGCCTCATTACTGGATGCCATCACCCTTAGGAGGGCAAAGTAGAAATGTATGTTTCCTGCTGGACACCACCCGGAGGATCACTGAATGGAGCTTCCAGAATCATTTCTCCATCACGGGTACTGTACTTTTTACTGTGTCTCTGACAACTGCTAAATGAGCAATCAACTGAGTGTGAGAGAGATTGCTCTTCTCAGATTTGAAGATGAGTCTATAGGCTTGCTGTGTAAGGAGAGACAGATTTTTTGAAGCGTAGTTGGCTGATCTGATGTGATCCTGAATAAATATGGCAGCTGGGAATGGCTACATATGTCTACCCAGCAGTGAAGTGATAGCTGTCAGAGATTTAAACATTCAAGGGTACTCAGTAATCCTAAGGGCAGTGCCCTGTATTAATAGCAACCTGAACTGTAGGCCAGCTCCAATAACTTTTTGTTGCAAGGGGTGGGTCAGTATATGAGATAGATATCTATGGAGGTCATCATGATGTCTGTGTTTCCATACAATGTCAGTGAAGGGATTCAGTTCATGTCTTATGGATCGGCAGACTCAGAGAGAACAGCCAACACATCAAAATGAGATAAGTGCATAAGGCTTTTGTTCCAAGTGTGATGTATAGAGTATATGCCAATGTGAGTGAGAACAGTGATGGGTTGGATCACAGAAACCCCCTTGGGAGCTGCCAACCGATGTGCCAAGACTACTTCTATCCCTGTTTTCCCTGCCAGCTCAGGACTTCAGCACCCTGTCTTGCTGAGCCAGACATTCTTGTCTACTTCAGCAAGACCCAGAGTCTGAATTACCTGCCCCAAAACTGCAGGTTTACCTGAAAACAGCTCACAGAAGTGTGCTTGTCTTTAGCACCCAGATGCCCAACTCCCAATGGGGTCTAAACCCAAATAAATCTGTTTTACCCTGTATAAAGCTTATGCAGGGTAAACTCATAAATTGTTCACCCTCTATAACACTGATAGAGAGATGTGCACAGCTGTTTGCCCACCCAGGTATTAATACATACTCTGAGTTAATTAATAAGTAAAAAGTGATTTTATTAAATACAGAAAGTAGGATCTAAGTGGTTCCAAGTAGTAACAGACAGAACAAAGTAAAGTATCAGAAAGGTAGCCGTGTTAGTCTGGTTCTGTAAAAGCAGCTCTGCGAGTTTGGGCTGACCCCGGAGATGTACCGGAAAAGGTTCCGGAGTCAACATAAGACCCGGGAGGTCACATACTTACAACTGGTCAACCGGGCGCAGGGGTACGCCCGCAAGTGGACAGCTGGGGCCCAAACTAGAGAGGACCTGCTTCACCTATTCATACTGGAGCACCTGTATGCACAGTGCCCATCCGACCTGAGGCTGTGGTTGATGGACCAGAAGCCGGAGAACCCACAGCACGCAGGCCAGCTGGCCGACCAATATGTGGACAGTCGGGCAGGGGATGGCAGGGAGGAGACTCGAAGGAGCAGGCCTGCCTCAATGCAGAGAGAAAATCACCATGGGACCTCCCAGCAGGGGCCTATGGAGAACCCCCACCAAAGGGGAACATCCAGCGTCAGGTCCCTCCGACCCACTCGAGGGGACCCACGAGACATGGGCTGCTATCACTGTGGGCAGCGAGGCCACATATGGGCCCAGTGCCCCAAGCTCAGGGACAGACCAAGCAGACCCAACCTGCAGAGGTTTGACTGGGTAAAGACCCAATCGGATGAGGGGCAGCATTCCCAGGAAAGGGGGCCTGGCAGCATTCCACCTGGGAAGGAGGGAGGAGGGCCCCAGGTCAGCTCCTCTGGGGGGCTGGATGCTTCAGACACAGGGGTTTTGGTTTACATGGTGGGCACAGGGCTGCCCCTCAGGAAACAGTGCCTTGTTTCCCTGGAGGTGGATGGGAGGAAGGTCACTGGGTACTGGGACACAGGCGCAGAGGTGACACTGGCCCGGCCCAAGGTGGTGGCCCCAGATCGGATGGTGCCTGATACCTACCTGACCCTAATGGGCGTGAGTAGGACCCCATTCAAGGTGCCTGTGGTGAGAGTGCACCTGAAGTGGGGGGTCAAGGAGGGCCCCAAGGATGTGGGGGTACACCCACATTTGCCCACGGAGGTGTTAATGGGGGGGGACCTCGAGGCCTGGCCAGGCAATGCCCGGGGTGCCCTGGTCGTGACCCGGAGTCAGAGTCGGCGCAGGGCACTGCGCCCTGACAACGGGGAAGGTACTCTGCCCGAGGTGCAGGACCCTAACCTGGTGGGGAGGGAACGCCCAGAGACACGACCCAGAGAGGCTGCGGCCTCAGTCCCAGCTGGGGAGAGAGAGCAACTCCCCATCCCTGTCCCAGCATCTGAGTTCCAGGCCGAGGTGCAGAAAGATCCCTCCTTGCGGAAGCTCAGGGACCGGGCCAACCTCAGTGCAGTACAGACCATGAGGAGAGGTTGCAAGGAGAGGCTCCTGTGGGAGAAGGGGTTCCTGTACCGAGAATGGGCTCCCCCCAGGGAGATGGAGTCATGGGGGATCAGGACGCAGCTGGTGGTTCCCCAGAAGTTTCGCCACAAGCTACTGTACCTGGCCCATGACATCCCCCTCGCAGGGCACCAGGGAATCCGACGCACCAGGCAGAGGTTGCTACAGAACTTTTACTGGCCTGGGGTCTTTACCCATGTCCGACAGTACTGCCAATCCTGTGACCCCTGCCAGCGGGTGGGGAAGGCCCGGGACAAGGGGAAAGCAGCTCTGAGACCTTTGCCCATCATAGAAGAACCTTTCCAGAAGGTGGCCATAGACATGATGGGACCTCTCAGCAAGGCGACCTGGTCAGGGAAGAAACACATCCTGGTGGTGGTAGATTTCGCCACTCGCTACCCCGAGGCGATGGCCTTGTCCTCTACCAACGCAGACACTGTGGCAGAGGCGCTGCTGACCATTTTCAGCTGGGTGGGGTTCCCCAAGGAAGTCTTAACGGACCAGGGGTCCAACTTCATGTCGGGCCTGCACCAGTCCCTGTGGAAGAAATGTGGGGTCCGGCACAACTGGGCCTCAGCGTATCATCCCCAGACCAACGGGCTGGTGGAGAGGTTCAACGGGACGCTAAAGATGATGCTAAAAACATTTATGCACCAGCACCCACAGGACTGGGACAAGTACTTACCTCACCTGCTGTTTGCATACAGGGAGGTACCCCAGGAGTCTACTGGGTTTTCGCCTTTTGAACTGTTATATGGAAGGCGGGTAAGGGGGCCCCTGGACCTGATGAGAGACGAATGGGAGGGGAAGGCCGCTCCCGATGGAGAGTCGGTGGTGGAGTATGTCCTGACCTTCCGGGAAAGACTTGCCAAGCTCATGGGCCTGGCCAGGGAGAATCTGGCCCAAGCCCAGAGGAAGCAGAAGGTCTGGTACGACCGTACGGTGCGGGCCCGCGCCTTCGCCACCGGGGATCAAGTGATGGTTCTCATCCTCGTGAGAAAGAACTCCAGGCCGCCTGGGAAGGACCCTTCAAGGTTATCAAGCAACTAAATGAGGTAAACTATGTGGTGGAGCTGTCGAACCAGGCGCACCACCGCCGGGTGTACCATGTGAATATGATGAAGCCATATTATGACCGGGGGAATATGGTGTTGGCCGTGTGTGGACATTGGGAGGAGCCGGGAGATGACCCTTTAGTGGATCTATTCCCAGGGACAAAGGCTGGTTCCCCCCTGGAGGCGATTCCCCTCTCTGATCAGCTGACCCTGGCCCAGCAGGCTGAGATCAGAGGGGTGCTGCATCTGTACCGACAGCTGTTTTCCAACCAGCCTGGGCGCACTAATTTGACTGTCCACCGGGTGGAGACCAGGTCACACCCCCCTATAAGATGCTCCCCTTTTCGGGTCACCGGGAAAACTGCCCAGGACCTAGAAAGAGAGGTCAGGGACATGCTGGCCTTGGGGGTGATCCAGCCGTCCACCAGCCCCTGGGCCTCCCCAGTGGTGCTGGTCCCCAAGAAAGACGGGTCAATCCGGTTCTGTGTGGACTATCGAAAGCTCAATGCCATCACTGTATCGAATGCCTACCCCATGCCAAGGCTTGACGAGCTCCTGGACAAGCTGGGAGGCGCTTGGTACCTCACCACCATGGATCTTAAAAAAGGCTACTGGCAAGTGCCACTGGACACAGATGCCAGGCTGAAATCGGCCTTTATCACCCCTGTGGGGCTCTACGAGTTTCTGACCCTGCCCTTTGGCCTCAAGGGAGCGCCGGCCACCTTCCAGCGCCTGGTGGATCAGCTACTGAGGGGGATGGAGAGTTTTGCCGTGGCGTATATTGACGACATCTGCGTCTTCAGCCAGACCTGGGAGGACCACGTGTCCCAGGTTAGACAAGTGCTGGACCGACTCCGGGAGGCTGGACTGACCGTAAAGGCTGAGAAGTGCAAGGTGGGGATGGCGGAAGTATCTTACCTGGGCCATCGGGTGGGGAGCGGCTGCCTAAAGCCGGAACCAGCCAAGGTGGAGGTGATCAGAGACTGGCCCGCTCCCCAGACCAAAAAGCAGGTCCAGGCCTTTATTGGGATGGCGGGGTATTATCGAAGGTTCGTACCCCACTTCAGCACCATAGCCGCCCCCATTACTGAGCTGTGCAAGAAGGGGAAGCCAGACAAGGTGGTCTGGACCGAGCAGTGCCAGCAGGCTCTCCAGGCGCTGAAGGAGGCTCTGCTCAGAGGCCCAGTTCTGGCAAACCCAGATTTTGACAAGCCCTTTATGGTGTTCACCGACTTCTCAGACACAGGACTGGGGGCGGTGTTGATGCAGGAGGATGAAAAGGGGGAGAGACACCCCATCGTGTACCTGAGCAAGAAGTTGCTACCCCGGGAGCAGAACTACGCGGCCATGAAGAAGGAATGCCTGGCCATGGTGTGGGCCCTTAAGAAACTGGAGCCATATCTCTTTGGGCGCCACTTCACCGTGTACACCGACCACTCTCCCCTGACCTGGCTGCACCAGATGAAAGGAGCCAACGCCAAGCTCCTGAGGTGGAGCCTGCTCCTGCAGGACTATGACATGGACGTGGTCCACATGAAGGGAAGTGCCAACCTGATAGCGGACGCGCTGTCGCAGAGAGGGGGCCCCAAACTTCTCCAGGTCACTGGTCACAGTGACCCCGCTCAGTTCAGTCTCAGAGGGGGGAGAGGTGTGGTGGAGTAGGGGCTGTCGGAGATAGGTGAGAGACAGGTATTCAACCTGTAACATGAGCTAGGCCTGGGGGAGGGGAGGTCGACACCCCTGCCCGGGAAGCTAGACAAAGGAAAGGAGTGGAGTGGGGAAGGTGGAGAGTTTTTTCAGTCTTCGGTTTGGGACCTGGGTGGTGGGTTTGCAGGGGAACCTAGGCTGGAATCCAGACACCCTGAACCCCCAGAAGGGCCTGATTGAGGGGTCCTGGCAGGGGCGGCTCTAGACCCCAGCGCACCAAGCAGGCGCTTGGGGCGGCCGTTTCCCGGGGGGGCGGCATTTGGCTCCGGTTGAGCTCCCGCCGTCATGCCTGCGGCAGGTCCGCTGGTCCCGGGCTCTGGTGGACCTGCCGCAGGCATGCCGGCAGGAGCTCAACCGGAGCCGCGGGAAGAGGGGACCCGCCGCGGGACCGGGGAAGGGCGGCGCAGCGCTCCGCGCTGCTTGGGGCAGCGTGATTTGTAGAGCCGCCCCTGGGTCCTGGCTCGGAACATGAGCTCTGCTATATCCTGTGTTCCTTTTGTCCAATAAACCTTCCGTTTTACTGGCTGGCTGAGAGTCACTGAGAGTCCCAGGAAGAGGGGTGCAGGGCAGGACACCCCCACACTCTGTGACAATTGTAATAACTAACAACAAACCAACAGGACTCACTGGCCATCACCGGCCATTGTAATAACTACAATGCATTGGTGACCTTCCAGAAAACACCATCCTAGCCACCATGGATGTAGAGGCTCTCTACACAAACATCCCACACACTGATGGAATACAAGCTGTCAGGAACAGTATCCCTGATGATGCCACAGCACAACTGGTTGCTGAGCTCTGTGCCTTTATCCTCACACACAACTATTTCAAATTTGATGACAATATATATCTCCAGATCAGTGGCACCGCTATGGGCACCCGCATGGCCCCACAATATGCCAATATTTTTATGGCCGACCTGGAACAACGCTTCCTCAGCTCCCGTCCACTCACACCCCTTCTCTACCTACACTACATTGATGACATCTTCATCATCTGGACCCATGGGAAGGAGACTCTGGAAAAATTCCACCACGATTTCAACAGCTTCCACCCCACCATCAACCTCAGCCTGGACCAATCTACACAGGAGGTCCACTTCCTAGACACCACGGTGCTAATAAGTGATGGTCACATTAACACCACCCTATACCGAAAACCTACCGACCTCTATGCCTACCTTCATGCCTCCAGCTTCCATCCCGGGCACACCACAAGATCCATTGTCTACAGCCAAGCACTGAGGTACAACCGTATCTGCTCTAACCCCGCAGACAGAGACCAACACCTAGAAAATCTCCACCAAGCATTCTCAAAACTACAGTACCCGCACGAGGAAATAAGGAAACAGATCAACAGAGCCAGACGTGTACCCAGAAGCCTCCTACTGCAAGACAAACCCAAGAAAGAAACCAACAGGACTCCACTGGCCATCACATACAGTCCCCAGCTAAAGCCCCTCCAACGCATCATCAGGGATCTACAACCCATCCTGGACAGTGATCCCACACTTTCACAGGCCTTGGGTGGCAGTCCAGTCCTCGCCCACAGACAACCTGCCAACCGGAAGCATATTCTCACCAGTAACTGCACACCGCACCATAGTAACTCTAGCTCAGGAACCAATCCATGCAACAAACCTCAATGCCAACTCTGCCCACATATCTACACCAGCAACACCATCACAGGACCTAACCAGATCAGCCACACCATCACCGGTTCATTCATCTGCACATCCACCAATGTAATATATGCCAGCAATGCCCTTCTGCTATGTACATCGGCCAAACTGGACAGTCTCTAAGGAAAAGGATAAATGGACACAAATCAGATATTAGGAATGGCAATATACAAAAACCTGTAGGAGAACACTTCAACCTCCCTGGCCACACAATAGCAGATCTTAAGGTGGCCATCCTCCAGCAAAAAAACTTTAGGACCAGACTTCTAAGAGAAGCTGCTGAGCTTCAGTTCATTTGCAAATTTGACACCATCAGTTTAGGATTAAACAAAGACTGTGAATGGCTTGCCAACTACAGAACCAGTTTCTCCTCCCTTGGTTTTCACACCTCAACTGCTAGAACAGGGCCTCATCCGCCCTGATTGATCTAACCTCGTTATCTCTAGCTTGCTTCTTGCTTGCTTATATTTACCTGCCCCTGGAAATTTCCACTCTTGCATCCGACGAAGTGGGCATTCACCCACGAAAGCTCATGCTGCAAAATGTCTGTTAGTCTATAAGGTGCCACAGGATTCTTTGCTGCTAGAACAAAGTAAGTTACCAAGCAAAATAAAATAAAACACGCAAATCTATGTCTAATCAAACTAAATACAGATAAGATCCTCACCAGTTCCAGAATGCTCCCTTTTATAGGCTAATCTCCTTTTAGCCTGGGTCCAGCACTCACTCACACCCCCTGTAGTTACTGTCCTTTGTTCCAGTTTCCTTTAAGTATCCTGGGTGGGTGGAGAGGCTCCTTCTTTAGCCAGCTGAAGACCAAATGGAGGGGTCTCTCACGGATTTAAATAGACTCTCTCTTGTGGGTGGAGACCCCCTTCCTCACTCCTATGCAAAGTCCAGCTCCAGGATGGAGTTCTGGAGTCACCTGGGCAAGTCACATGTCCATGCATGACTCAGTCTTTACAGGCAGAAGCCATTGTCTACATGGTATCTTGTATGTCTCCAGGAAGACGTCTTATGTGGATTGGAGCCTTCCAAGCTCTTTTGTCTGTTAAGTGCTTCCAGATTGAGCACCTAATTTGCACATTCCTTTCCCAAGAAGTGACCAAATGTTCTAACTAAGGCTACTTAGAAATCAAGCAATTATACAGACAACGTTCATAACTTTGAACACACAAATGGTGCCTGCATACAACTAGGATGAACATAACCGGTAGATCGTAACCTTTACATAGATATGTTACATGGCATATGTAGCAAAACCCTATTCCAGTTATATCATGCATACATTTATGAGCTCCCCCACCCCATAAAGCCTTATGGGGTACACTGTCACAAACAGGATCTGTCCCCTGCTTTGCAGTTGAAATAGTAGCTGCACCAGATGCACAGGCAGGGCTGATTACTTTCAGAAGACACCTAAGAAACTGGGAGGCCAAGGTAAGATAAAAGGAGGGACAACTGAGCACTAATATGTTCAGCAACATTTTGCACCAAACCCCCCAAAAATAAAGATTTTGTTTTTGCTCCAAGTTCTTAAATCCTCAGATATCTTTCCTAATGGTTTATTCCAATCCCTATTGATTTTAATAACTGAACTCAAAATCCATTTAAAAGACAATGACAATGGAATAAACAAATGAGTTAACCCAGCCACGGCATGAACTCAAACCTCTAGTAAAACTCCTTCATCCTAAGTAGCCCCTGCCTTCTGCCTCATCTTGAATTCCACCATCCTTAACATTTGATGTCTTAGGGCTTGGCTACACTTACAAATTTGCAGCGCTGCAGCAGGGTGTGAAAACACACCCTCTCCAGCGCTGCAAATTGCGGCGCTACAAAGCGCCAGTGTGGTCAAAGCCCCAGCGCTGGGAGCCGCGCTCCCAGCGCTGTCCGTTATTCCCCACAGGGAAGTGGAGTACGGACAGCGCTGGGAGAGTTTTCTCCCAGCGCTGGCGCTTTGACTACACTTAGCGCTTCAAAGCGCTGCCGCGGCAGCGCTGCCACGGCAGCGCTTTGAAATGCAAGTGTAGCCAAAGCCTTAGAGGGGATGTGTTCCCTAGCAACTGCACTGAGGACTACAGGACATCTCTGCCATGGTCAGGGCTCAATCCTCACCAGCTAACAGTGTGATTTGAAATGTGTCCCTGTTCTTCTGCTGCCCTGTAAGCGGGTCAGAGGTAGAGGGGTGCACATTATGACCCTCTTCCAAAGATATTGCAGGAACTGTGAGCAGTACCTGATAACCAGTTATTACCCAAAGACCCTGAGAGGGAAGTGTCTCATTGTCCCCAGAGAGCAAGTAGTGAGCCAGCAGCTTAGGAAGACTGCACGGGAGGAGGGTAGAGCTTGGTGTGATGCTGGCAGACCAGACGCCAGCTCATGCCCAGGCCCCTAGGCCTCACTGAACACTGACAAGTGTATAGCTGGAAACCAGTCTGGCACACCTGGGGGTTACCATTGTTAAAATAAATGTAAAGTTTGTATGAATGCGTTTAGTGTTTGGACTTTATGAAATACTCACAAGTATCTGCAAGTATTGATCTCACTTATAATATCCGAGCTGTGTTATAAGGTAATATTAAAGTGTTTGCTTTGTAATTATAAAAGCATTTGCTATGAAACTGGAAACCCTGACAGTCAGGAGAGAAGCATTACCAAGTGTGAAATACTAGTTTACTTCAAGAGGCCATTTCCTGGTCAGCCAAAGAAGGCCTATAGACACTGGACAAACCATCGTGGAACATCAATGGACAAAAGACTTAGTCGATTGTTCCTCCCACACCCATAAAGAGGGGACATGCACAAACTCTCATCTCATCACAGTTTGAACTCTGGGAGAAGGGAATAAATATGCCTGAACAGAAGAAACTGTATCATTATGCTGCCTGCAATTTGCAAAGGGCAGTATTTCTAAGCTCAAGCAAAGGAACCTCAAGCTACTTAGTTTGGGGTAGCCCTAAAGGACTGTCACAGGGTGCCTCTTCACTACCTGGTGTACTCCATTGCCTGGCCAGTTTGCATGGTCTCACAATCAAACACACACCAGGTTGTTATCCTTTCACCAATGTCATACCCTTCCCTTTATAGTTAACAGCCCTCCTGTGTACAATACTATAAAATTCCTCCTGGCCAGAGACACCAAAATCTTTTTACCTGTAAAGGGTTAAGAAGCTCAGGTAACCTGGCTGACACCTGACCCAAAGGACCAATAAGGGGACAAGATACTTTCAAATCTTAGTTGAGGTGAAGGCTTTTGTTTGTGTGCTCTTTGTTTTGGGGGTTGTTTGCTGTTGGGACTAAGAGGGACCGGACATCAATCCATGCTCTCCAAATCTTTCTGAACCAGTCTCTCATATTTCAAACTTGTAAACTAACACGCCTTGCCTGTCTGTTACTTATCTTTGTTTTCTCAACTTGTAAATGTTCCTTTTTGCTGAGAGGATTTTACCTCTGTTTGCTGTAACTTTGAACCTAAGGCTAGAGGGGGTTCCTCTGGGTTCTATGAATCTGATTACCCTGTAAAGTTATTTTCCATCCTAATTTTACAGAGATTATTTTTACCTCTTTCTTTAATTAAAAGCCTTCTTTTTAAGAACTTGATTGATTTTTCCTTGTTTTAAGATCCAAGGGGATTGGATCTGGACTCACCAGGAATTGGTGGGGGAAAGGAGGGGGGATGGTTAAATTCTCCTTGTGTTAAGATCCAAGGAGTTGGATTGGTGTTCACCAGGAACTTGGTGAAGAAGTCTCTCAAGACTATCCAGGGAAGGGAGTTAGTATTTGGGAGTGATGGCAGCAAAAAACCAGATCTAAGCAGGTAATTCAGTTTAGGAGTTCACATGCAGGTCCTCATATCTGTACTCTAAAGTCCAGAGTGGGGAAGGAACCTTGACAACCAACATGTGTATTTATTCTTTCATTACAAATTATATTGTAATACAGGCTTACAGCAAGGGGGGTTTCCCCTGAAGACTTCACTTCTCAGCCCAAGCTCATCCTCTGAGTTTTCTTTCTGAGCCCCCCCCCCGCCACTTGTGATTTTTGGTATAAGTCATCTATCAAAGCATAGCTAGCCTAGGTGGCAAGATAGACTGGAGTGCCCAAGGGGACTGTCTGTGATTCCATGTCAAGGCTGTTATAGTGCTTAAGGAGTTCACATGTGATACTTGGTTGGTGATATATAATTATAGAACATTCAACCAGTTTGGGGTTCATGTCCTATTGTGTAACAGTCTGCCCTGAGGTTGGCACACAGGGTTGTGAGCCACTCGAGACAGCTTGACATCTAGCTCCCTCTTGAAGACAAATAATTCAGGGAGGGGAATACCTGGGAGGGGTGAGTCACATAGGAGGTAAAGAGCTGTCTGAACACCATCACCCCAGGTTCAAGAGGAAGATGGGCAGAGGTTTGTGAAAAAAATAGAATTCAGACTCACTTTGATTTCAGGTGAATTCTGACATGTATGAAAAACTTTTGCAGCAGTTCTGGTTTTATCTTTTGGTCTACCCTATCCCCTCCCTCCCTCTTTGTGTTCACACATTTACTTCATGCACACAAGAAGTTTGCTTCATAGACAGATTCACTAGCTTGAGTGCTTTCAAAAATGTCTTTTTCTTTTATATAATTTTAATTTTTACTTATATGAATAGTTATAGATAAATGTATAGACATTGCAGGTGGACTTAAAACCTATTCTGTTTTTAGAGCGAGTCTCTGTGCTTAAAATGGAGAATACATCTATACCCAGTAAATCTGTCTAGCGATTGAATGAACTTTTTATATCACCCACTGTCTGAGGAAGCCAACAAATGGTTACCATCTTCTAGATAATTATTATACTTAAAATATTACGTGTGTTATATATGTATCTATTTGTGAGAGCGCGTACGTGGATGTGTGTGTATAAAAAGAGAAAGCATGTTAGATTATGTCAACTCTTACAGGCAAGGAAAGAGTTACTTTGTACATGCACAGAACCCAGCACAATGGATTCCTAGAGCCAGTTGAGACTCTAGGTGTTACTAGAATGCAAATAAGAATGTATATGCATGCAATATCTATGTTTAATAAACTAGGGAAAACATGCATGTGCATATCATGAATGTTTCAAACAAAATGTAAATTATGTTGAATATTATAGGGTACTCATGGATACGAAGGAGCTGGTGTTTCATAGCCATGGCTAACTAATAACCAAGAGTTAGCTTTTAGAACACAGAATCAGCCTCTGTGTCAGTCTACGTCAGCTATACAACTCAGATGGAAAAGATGATGGAAACAATTTCCTCATACAGCTGACTGGTTGGTGGTGAAACATAGATAAGTGAAAAGAAAAAAAGTGCTACTGTAAGTTTGATAATAGTGAAAAGGAAGCAGGAAAATTCTCTCTAGTGCAAACAAATAAATATCACACAATGATCTGTATATGAGTATTGTATAAATTAGTTGATAATGTTTCCTTGCAATCACATCCAGTGCTACAAACTAAATCCCAATACTAGGCCTTTTATCTCCTTCATTCTTTCCCCCTCTTCTGCCCCCTGTCTTCCTTAAAAGAAGATTTTGTCTTGCTTTTGCCCCTTGTAATTATGGTACACTCTCCATTAAAAGATTGTAATTAGCATACCATAGCCCTCTGAGCCAGCACCCCACAGTCATATACAGTACTGGAAATATTGGATGTTTTCATCAGTGCTTAGGCTCCATAATTTACCTGTGCAAGGAACTGATAAAATACCGCCAGGTCAGAATGATCACACAGATGTAAGTAACTTTACAAGGTGCAAGCCAATAGATAACTCTTGTTTTCTCATCATTGATTGTGATTTCTCCTTAAAAAACCCAAAACCTTGCAAATGCAGCAAAAAATATTTTTATGGCTGGTGGTGGTCTGATTTTTGAAACTTTTGGCAGAGATCTTGTAGAGTTTGTCAGGCTTCTTTTGGTCAAAAGGTTTGATTGTCTGAGCAAGTGCTCAGCTAATTCAGCCAGTGTTAAAACTGTCAGTGGTACCCTTTGCTCAGTAATTGACTAGTGCTGAGGAGCTTCATGACCTTTGAAAATGCCAGCTTCCAACCAGAATCTGATGTAAAGTCTTTGCAAGCATATAGATCCTTGTACAAGATGCAGCAGTCATGCTTGAGCTTTTTAAAAGCCAAATCCAGTTTGCCTTGTGTTTGTTCTACTGTATGCTGTACATACTAGTAGATGACAAAGGGCTTTTATGTATTCTATGATGAGATAACCCGCTCTGTGGATGAGGGGAAAGTAGTGGATGTGCTATTTCTGGACTTTAGCAAAGCTTTTGATACAGTCTCCCACAGTATTCTTGACAGCAAGTTAAAGAAGTCTGGGCTGGATGAATGGACGGTAAGGTGGATAGAAAACTGGCTAGATGGTCGGGCTCAACGGGTAGTGATCAATGGTTCCATGTCTAGTTGGCAGCCGGTATCAAGTGGAGTGCCCCAAGGGTCGGTGCTGGGGCCGGTTTTGTTCAATATCTTCATTAACAATCTGGAGGATGGTGTGGACTGCACCCTTAGCAAGTTTGCAGATGACACTAAACTGGGAGGGGTGGTTGATACGCTGGAGGGTAGGGATAGGATACAGAGGGACCTAGACAAATTAGAGGATTGGGCCAAAAGAAATATGATGAGGTTCAACAAGGACAAGTGCAGAGTCCTGCATTTAGGACAGAAGAATCCCATGCACTGCTATAGACTAGGAACCGAATGGCTGGGCAGCAGTTCTGCAGAAAGGGACCTAGGGGTTACAGTGGACGAAAAGCTGAATATGAGTCAACAGTGTGCCCTTGTTGCCAAGAAGGCTAATGGCATTTTGGGTTGTATAAGTAGGGGCATTTCCAGCAGATTGAGGGACGTGATCATTCCCCTCTATTCAGCACTGGTGAGGCCTCATTTGGAGTACTGTGTCCAGTTTTGGGCCCCACACTACAAGAAGGATGTGGATAAACTGGAGAGAGTCCAGCGGAGGGCAACAAAAATGATTAGGGGGCTGGAGCACATGACTTATGAGGAGAGGCTGAGGGAACTGAGATTGTTTAGCCTGCAGAAGAGAAGAATGAGGGGGGATTTGATAGCTGCTTTCAGCTACCTGAAAGGGGGTTCCAAAGAGGATGGATCTAGACTGTTCTCAGTGGTAGAAGATGACAGAACAAGGAGTAATGGTCTCAAGTTGCAGAGGGGGAGGTTTAGGTTGGACATTAGGAAAAACTTTTTCACTAGTAGGGTGGGTGAAGCACTGGAATGGGTTACCTAGGGAGGTGGTGGAATCTCCTTCCTTAGAGGTTTTTAAGGTCAGGCTTGACAAAGCCCTGGCTGGGATGATTTAGTTGGGTTTGGTCCTGCTTTGAGCAGGGGGTTGGACTAGATGACCTCCTGAGGTCCCTTCCAACCCTGAGATTCTATGATTCTATGATATTCCATTCAAAGGTGTGTAGGCAGATACCATTTGGATGTAATTATTCTTGGAGGTTACCCTGGAACACACAATGCTGAAAAGCTCTTGTATACAGGGTGAACAATGAATGTTCTTCTCTTTATGTACCTACCAAGGTTCTTATGCTGAAGCCCATCAGCATGGCATGTGAATGTCTCAGCCTCCTGTTGGAATTTCACTGTTTTATGTATTTTTTTATATGACAGTTCAAGAGATTTTTTTTATGATGAAAGATGTGCTATCCTGAGCAATCTATTTCCAGTCCAATTTTATGATATCACATCAGAGTATCATTTGTCTATGTTTATCTGCTTACACATACATATCAATATTGCCATAAAGTGCAACAAATGAGCTAAGGAGGGGATGATATTCATAGGTAAGTTGGAGTATTATTGTACCCTTCACACCATTGAGCTCAGTAGGAATTCTTATATTATTTCAGATTCTTCTCAGAAGCACTACAGAAAGCTTCAGTGTCTGATATAACTCTGACAGTTCTCACAGTCATTACAATTCACTTTCAAGTTAAAAAATGTGTGCAGATGGAACAGCAGAAATAGGGAGAAGAGGTTGATAGAGAGAAGGCTGCTGGCAACACAGAAGAGGTCCCAAGGTGGAGTGAAAGACACACACACACACACACCAGAGCACAGCTACAGACAAAAAACTCAATTCATTTGCCAGCCAAATTTGTGACCAGCAAAATTTTGAATTTTATATTATGCTACAAACAAACTAATACAAATATTACATTTTTACTGGGTTTGAAGTAATTTTATATTAAGACGACAGAGTTTTAAAACAACATTCAAATAAAATATATTCCATTCATATAATTTATTTAATCCCAAAATATCCCGATCTCTTTTATATCCCAACTACTGTATCAGCACCACCAAAGTGGATGATGGAAACCAACCAGGAGACACACTGCTAGACAGTAGAGGAAGGGAAAATTTAGCTAAGGAGAGATACATAAAATGAAATAAAATAAAAACCCTATTCATTTCAAAAGTGAGATCTTTAGCATTCATATAAGGCAAACAGGATTTCATTTTTTAAGAGCTCATTCCAAAACATCCGCAATGTTTTACAAACTAATAAAAATGTTTAGGAAGATCGTGAAGTATTTCCCCATCCCATATATCTGTCCTAGTCTAATATTGAATCTGCATAACTCATTGAATATACTACTTAAATTCTTCTAACAATAATTTCCCCATATACTCTGAATCTCTCCCTTTTGTTCAATTGGATTATTTTTCTCTATTTACTATCTGAAGTAAAATAGTTTCCCACTGTCCTTTTTTCACCATTGACAGGGTCTTACTCTCTGAATTATAGCCCTCAATGACCCATCCATGTTCATCTTAATGTTATTGATAGCTGTACTGTCTTCTTACTATTAATTCCAGGCATTAAACCCTTGTGGTTTAAAATTGTAAGCAGATTATGCTGCATTTCTGTGGAATAGCTATAGAAATAATTAATATGGTCACCAAAATTGTCCAGAAACATACATTTGTGAATCCCTTTTCAACACGAAAATACAAAAACAAAGAGCAAACCATAAAGGGTGGGGGGGTTGAAAAGCGCTTTCATTTTAGGATGCTGACGTGAACCTTATCCAACCTATCAATGTCTCCCTACAAGACCGGGCTATAAATTTCATGGGACCAAACAGGTACCTCTGAGATTGCCAAGATTTTCCCTGTTCTCAGTCCGATTGGAAATCCCTCTTCTTGTATTTTAGACTTCACTTCTAAACCTGGCTAGAAGAAGTCTGGATGTGCATGAAAATGAACAATAATGAGGAAAAAAATACTGAATATTTTGAACCATGAAAGGTTCCATTTGTCAGTGACCAGGACATTGGCAGTTTCCTCCAGTGGTTAGAGCAGGAGTCAGGCCAAGTGGTTAGAGCAGTTGATAGTTGGGAATCAGAGCCATGAGTCAGAGCCAGATTCAGAGGCCAAATGCCAGAGCCAAGGGTCAGAGCCAAAATCAGAAGTCATGCATCAGAGTGAGGGTCTGTTACCTGGCATGACGCAAGGTAGGAGCAAGGCAGGAGCCAGAGCTATCACAGCTGTGAGTGAATGCTTTGATCAGCCACTGAGCTGCTGCTGGATCTAAGAGCTGGTCTGCTGACACTTCCCACCAGTCAGGCAGAATAGCCAATCAGGTAGATACTACAGGCCAGATGCACATGTTAAGTTGCCTGGAGAATGGCTCTGTTACAGGCCCTGGAGAATGGCTCTGTTACAGGCCCTGATTCCTGACACGATTTGAGTTCTGCTCAAGGTTTGAGTTGGATGTTATTTTAACCTGAACAAGTTCACCCATACTTTGAAAATGTGCTATGAGATGCACTATGGGCACGCAAAGTACTGAGTATCTTCTGCTGTGTCACAAAATTGAGGGAACTGGGCACTACCTCACAAGATCAAGATACATATACCATTGCTCATATTAGCATTTGTTTTATATTAGTGCCAGAATTTGGCTTCATATCTAGGAAGAAAAGCAATAACATCCATGATAATTTTATGGGACAAGTATCTGTATAAACATTCTCTACTAGAAAAGGTATTAAAGTGGAAAATGAAATCAATAAACCAACATATAGTACATTTTACCATTCATTAATATTAGTTTACATACATACATAACATCCAATATAAAGGAATCAAATGACGCAGATGTAAAGTTATAAAAAAAAGAATCTTTTGTCAAATGTTATCAAGTTCCAAATGGTTTCTTGTCCCAAACAAGAGCGTGATAACGATATGTTATTAATGAGCTTACCCATAATACATTGTTAATAAAATGTGGAGTTGCATTTGAGCCATAAACACAATGAACTTATCTACTGGATAGCTTTGGATATACATTTATGATGTAATGTGGTGAACTAATGTTACTATGAGAGCTTTAACTATTTTTTTTTTCATTAAGTGCCTGATGCAAATCTCTCTGAAATAAATGGATTTTTTTTACTTCAGTGGCCTTTGGAGCGAGCCCTTCATTTATAAAAGTAACATTGCACTAGAATGGATAGTGGTCTTTGGAACAAATTTTGCATTTAATAGTTATTTAACACGTGTTGATTGACCCTCCATTGGCAATGCAGCCCAAGGAGCATAATTCAAAATGGAATTCAGACCTCTCCATAAAACGAATTAACCAAATGATCAAGTACATTTTCCATCTCCAATTGCAGTGATTCAGTGGACATAACTTCCTAAAGTGCTGACTAAGCTTGAACAATATAAAGGCCAAACCCAGCTCTAATGCATATTTTCAAAAGATTCTGGTTGCAGAAAATTAGAGAGCGAAACAGATGCAGACCTAACGCAAAATAATCACCATTAAGATGAGCATGGGAACTATTTAAATATAAGAAAAAGTTATTGTGCAGCAACTTTGGTCACCTAAATGCTGACTATAGCTTTAAATCTATTTTTATGAAGTACATGGATGAGCTGTCAACGGTGATAAAGATAATCCCTCAGTTCTTCCCTTACTCATGCCTCATCACCACCACATGTTTACTGTATGTGATCTTCCACCCTGAATAGAGAAATAATCTTGTTCTACTGTGGAAAGTCATTTTGGGCCACTGGTCTTCACAAAAGTGTATTAATCACCAGTGTGGGCTTGACAGATTCATCTGTGTTCAAGTTATACTTTACCAAGGAGCACAAATAAATTGGTACACAGCCAACGGGGGTTCTCTTGCAACTTATTTGTGTTTATTTTTCTGCATAATTAAGACATGCATTTTTATGAGTCCTGTCTCAAATTATACTGTTTTGTTTTAGACCAGTATGGGGTTGCTTGAATCAGCATCTTTGTGAATCAGACAGTTTTAGCATCCTACTTGAATGTCCACCTTTTCATGTTCTCTGTATGTATAAATGTCTCCTGTCTGTGTGTTCCATTCTATGCATCCGAAGAAGTGAGCTATAGCTCACGAAAGCTCATGCTAAAATAAATTTGTTAGTCTTTAAGGTGCCACAAGTACTCCTGTTCTTTTTAAACATTCTATACACCCTGTTCTCATGAGAGGGATGTCTAATCAAATCATGTTCCACTATAATGGCAGGGAGGTGTTTGCTAGACAGCAACATGGGTTACACTTCCTTAAGATGGACCAACGGTACCTAAGTAAAGGACTAAGAACTGAAATTTCCTAAAGTTTCCTGGGAGATTCTCTCTATTTCTCTCCAAACAATGGAATCCAAAGTCACCGTCATTTCTAAGTACATTACAAATAAAATTGTTGTGTACATAGACATTCTGACACCCTTACTCACTTAGTGTATTGATAGTACAGCTGAATTCAAAATGATCACCAGGGAAATACGGCATTTCTCAAAGTGAGGGCATCAAACTGGCCCCTTGTGCTTATATACATTTGTTCAGTGTAGTAGGTTGATGCTTGTCAATCTTGCATTGATTTTTTCCGTAGATTGTTTCAATAACAAATTTTAATATACTGTTTGTACATGAATTAAATACGTGTAAGAGAAGATGGACATCAAGTACAATTTACTCAAAGTCAGATTGGCCATTCTTCCTCACACTGAGTGGCACTTTAAGCCACATGCAATCCCACCATTTTCCTTGTAAGAGTAATGGAATCTGGCTCTTACTCAGCACTGGTAACAACCAGGCAAGCTTCCCCCAGTACCCCATTAATGTGTCTCAGCTCAGATCTAGGGCAGAGAGCACAAGTCAATTTTCAAAGCCATTTGATGTATGAACTCTGCTGACTCATTAAAAAAGGGTCATAATTAATGCCAATTGGGATGGTGACTTTCTGATATCGACAACTATCCATTATGACCTGATTGAGACTAATCCATTTATTTAATATAGATTGGGGTGAGTTGAGTTTTTAAAGTTTTAACTGAATTTATTTTTTTGGGAAGGGGGAGAAATAGTGTTAGAATGACAAGATTAGAGACGGAAATCTTTCAGCCACGCACACAAAAAGATTACAGCATAGGCAGTGGCAGTGCAAGGTACACAATCACTTTTCAGCCAATGCACTTCAAATGTAACCTTGAGGAACAAATATTAGGGTTGAGAGGGTAGCTCTCACTCCATGTCCACTTAAACCTTAGCCTTTTTCAGACTGCCATTAAGTATGGCACTTACTGACCATCTTGAATTAGAACCCCGCTTGTAAGAAAATGGGCTGAAAACACCAACTTAAAGGTCACTGAGCAATTGTCTGATAAAAAATTACCTTGGGTCACTATCATCCTGGCCTAAATTCGAACTAACGACCTGTAGATAAAAGGTGCTATATCCCATTAAAACACCACATACTATTTGGTTTATAATCTCCAGTGTAGGAGAGCAATCTGTCTGTCAAGCTCGCTCCCTCTCATCCCTCTTTTAGCTGTCCAAGTCTGCAAGACTATTGAAAAATCTATAGCAATAAGAAAGACAAAAGCAGTTACAGTAAATGTCTTTCTTCTACTCAGGACTCTCAAAGACTGATTTCAGTTCTGGAGAAATCAACCAAACCAAAATGTTTATGTACTAAATGTACTCATATATACACACACACACACGTGGATGTGCACGCATGAACAATATTGAAAAGACAGATATAGGCAGCTTTCAGTGTAGCCATTCTTCCTGAGATCAAAAGACAAATGCTAGCAAGCTTTTCTGGCATTGTCTCAAGTGGCAAATCTGCAAAACCATGTGATGGACATATAAAAACCATTAAGTGGATTTCATTATATTTAAGTATTTGCAATTTCTTACCAAACAGCCATCCTACTGTACTTCTACTATTTTTGTAACCACTTCTTATGCTTATTTATCCTAATGTACATGAATGGAGCTCTGTTAATGCCCAACTTAAAGGCAGTTGTAAAATGTATGGACCAACCTAAACACGACATTATGCTGAGACTGCAAAACTACTCTACAGAGCAGCATTAAAAATACTTTTTTAATTTGACAGATAAACCAGGGAACCTTTATAGGTTGGGAAGGGAGAAATAAATATAAATAAGTATCACAGTTTGTTATTTTAATGATTTTTATTGCTGCCATAAAATATTAATAATTTATCTTGTCTCTTGCTTTTTTTTTTTTTAAAGAGCTGCTTACTGAGATGGTTGGCAGTGAATGTAACAGAAATTTACAGCTTTAGTACTAGTTTGGTTAACACGCACCAACGAAAAAAGGGTGTCATAATTTCATTTGTCATTTACCACTACAATGGTCCAAAATAGTCTAAGGGAGCTTTATGTGAACACATAAATGGTAAAAAAATAAATAAATAAATACTTTCAATGTTATGATGGGGTTTTATTAACTATTGCGTAGGAAAACAGCTGATATCATCAACTCTAAGTGCACATTTTCATGTGGATAGGGATTATGTGGGCATATGAAACATAACAAGGATGCATATGCATCTTTTAGATGGTTGAAAGTGAAAATAAAATTTTCAAAATAGTTGAAACTGAATTACAGTATTAGCAATGTTGTGCTTATACAAAACCTTCATACCAACAAGCTTAGAAGCAGTAGTCAAAAAACACCCACAATGGAAAAAACCTTACATTAGGCTGAGGGATAAAATTATACTAAGACAGACTGCTTCCAAACTTTATTAAAAAAATCTTCAGTTGCTTGTGCTGAATACAGAATACTTGATGGTACTGGGTAGGAACCTAAATCTAGGGACACATGAGTCTTAATCAAAGAGAAACTTTTAACCTTTTTAACTGACATTGTTTCAAAGACAGTATTCACTTATCCAATGCCTAATCTGAAAGTTGAATAGTCTGGACAGAGATCATTCAGCTACAATGACCTAAAAGGAACGTGCAGGTCATGCTTCAGCAGTCATCTCTTAGCGCAAGCTTATTAGAGGACATGAAACTGAGAATTGAAATCTTCATCTCAGCAAGCATTTTTTTAATAAAAACTAAATTTCTCTGGTCTATTTGCGCTACTCCCTTGCTCTGTGCAGAGGAGAGCACATAGGTAAAATTCATGAATAACTGTGCTGTGCAATCAAGGGAAAAAAGTGACAAAGGAAAGCAGGTTCCCTGTCCCAATGTGCTTGTAGAAGCTAAGCACATTTTTAGTACTCAGTAAAGATCCCCTACCATTACATAGCTGCTATTAACCCCTCCATTCAGCAGAGCATTTATGTCAGGATGAAAAAAAAAAAAAAGTATGACCTGAAGAAACTGACAGAGCTTGGGAACAACTACTCTGTGATACACAATGGACACCAAAACAGCCTTGTGAGTCACTGATGACCTAAGTTGCCTTAATGACACTGCTTGCTTTCTGACCTCATCATTAAAGTCTCAGATGCAGGCTTCACTGAGAGAAGTCAATGTCTGCAAGAGGCTGTGGGGGTGCTATGAGGCATCATACAAACCTTTATATTTGGATACAAACCTGCAGGATGTCCAGTGTCATTTCCTGTGTATACCCAATCTATGCATGGCTGAGGACACAAACTGCTTATTCCACACCACAAGTGATCCCACCAATATGAGCATGTGGTAGCCATTCACAGACATAAGAGCCATAGAATTTTGACACAAGTCTGTAAGTTGTTACATTAATATAAATCTGAACAATGAAGATCAATCAAATACATGTGCTTTGGTGGCTGAGAGTGAAAAGTATGGCTATTTGGCATCACAAATACTGTGTGGACATCAAATAGAAAAGATGGTCCTAATTAACTCCATGTTCACCTTGTTTAGACAAAGGCACCACAGCAAAGTGGGAATAAAAATCTCATTTGGTAGCATTTTACATCCACTTTTACATTGGCATATATGACTAGGCTTCAGGAAAACAGAATATAAGGAATGATGTTCTTGAGTCCTCCCATGGGAATTATGATATTCAGTTGGAGTTGCTGTGAAAATCAGTCAAGCAAATTCCTAAATACAGATTTAGTAGCCTAAATTTAGGCTTTACAAAAATATTTTGACCTGAAACTGGTGTACTCTGGACGGCAATGGAGTATGCTTTAAATGGGCCAGGAGTGGAATGAAACCAAGAATTTTTCTTCTGGCATCCTCTACTCTACAGTTTGGTATGCAAGAGAAGGAACGGACAAATAACCCCAAACCCTTTGCTTTCCAGAAGCTCCTCATATGTGGGACTTAAAAAAGTAACCGTACCATTCCTGGAAGAAGTAGAACAAATGGATCTTTGAGACACTGCAGAGTGACCACAGACGGGTTGAGGAAGCCTGGCATTTGCAGTGTCAAAATACCACAGCTGAGATAGATGGCCTGCTGAGTGCAAGAATGCCTCCTTTTAACTTAGGAGATGTAACATGATCTCATTTCCAGGTGAGGAGACTGAAAGGTGCCCCATCATATCATAAAAGAACACAAACCTGTTGAACGCGTTTCGTTTCCTGTGTCCAAGGACAGCTGAATAGCTCCTAGCTGTTACTAGTTTGGAGATAATTGAAGAATTTTTATTTATCATTTACAGAACATGGATGCACCCATTTTATCTGATCAGTTGTAAACTATGCATCATATTTCCAATAGTTAGCAACAGTGCTCATTATAAACACTATTTGTTTGTTAATTCACCAAAGGTTTTGCTGTCTCTATAGCAATCTAGAGTCATTTTATCTCTGTATGATTATGTCCCTCAGCCTGCACCGCTTCCCACAGCTCCCATTAGCCTAGAGCAGCGAACTGTGGCCACTGGGAGCTGCAATTGGCCAAACCTGCAGATGTGGCAGGTACACAAACTGGCCCAGCCCTCCAGGGGCTTTCCCTGCACAAGCAGCAGAACAAGTTTGGGAACCACTGCTCTATATAAACATTAATATCAAGCAACTTCATTACATTTAGCTCTCCTTTCAGATTCCGCATAGTAGGCTAATTTGCATCATTATTGGTTTGGTTAGCTCCAAATTTTATTTCATTCAAATCATATGCTACCTGCCAAGCTACTGGCCAGATTGAAACGCTGTGCAATGACACTGATGAGACTAGTTGCCTTTCCTGATCTAGCTGCTAGTTTCTCATAGACCTTAGACATGGTTTCATAGCATCTGCATATCAGATCAACTTTCTCTTCTTCTTTATTTATAATAGCTTCCCCACACCTTAATCCTACTTTCCTTATGGCAATGGCAGAAAAAAAAGTATGTCCAGATTAATCCCTGCTGTAATTCAATTGAAGTCAATAGAGCTATGCCATGGATGAATTTTGTCCCATGATTTGACAGCCATTCATAACAAAATGAACATAAAGTCCATTGAGTTGAAATAAGGACATAATGGGACATATTGCTTTTATAAAAATCTTTAAGATAAGAACGGCGATACGGGGTCAGACTAAAGGTCCATCTAACCCAGTATCCTGTCTTCAACAGTGGCTAATGCCAGGTGCCCCAGAGGGAATGAACAGAACAGGGAATCATCAAGTGATCCATCCCGTCGCCCATTCCCAGCTTCTGGCAAACAGAGCCTAGGGACAACATCCCTGCCCATCCGGCTAATAGCCATTGCTGGACCTATCATCCATGAACTTCTCTAGTTCTTGTTTGAATGCTGTAATAGTCTTGGCCTTCACAACATCCTCTGGCAAAGAGTTCCACAGGTTGACCGTGCGCTGTGTGAAAAAACACTTCCTTTTGTTTGTTTTAAACCTGCTGTCTATTAATTTCATTTGGTGACCCGTAGTTCTTATGTTATGAGAAGTAGTAAACAGCACTTCCTTATCTACTTTCTCTACACCAGTCATGAGTTTATAGATCTCAATCATCTGCCCCCTTAGTCATCTATTTTCCAAGCTGAAAAGTCCCAGTCTTTTTAATCTCTCCAGATACAGCAGCCATTCCATACCCCTAATCATTTTTGTTGCCCTTTTCTGAACCTTTTCCAATATATCTTTTTTTGAGATGGGGTGATCACATCTTCACGCAGTATTCAAGATGTGGGCATACCAGGATTTATAGAGAGACAATATGATATTTTCTGTCTTATTGTCTCTTTCTTAATGATATCCAACATCCTGTTTGCTTTTTTGACTGCCACTGCACATTGAGTGGATGTTTTCAGAGAGCTAACCACAATGACTCCAAGATCTTTCTTGAGTGGTAACAGCTAATTTAGACCTCATCATTTTATAAGTATAGTTGGGGTTCTGTTTTCCAATGTGCATTATTTTGCATTTATGAGCATTGAATTTAATCTGCCATTTTGTTGCCCAGTCACCCAGTTTTGAGAGATCCTTTTGTAGTTCTTTGCAGTCTGCCTGGGACTTAATTATTGTGAGCTGTTCTGTATCATCTGCAAATTTTGCCACCTCACTGTTTATTCCTTTTTCCAGATAATTTATGAATGTGTTAAATAGGACTGGGCCCAGTATAGACCCCTGTGGGACACCACTATTTACTTCTCTCCATTCTGAGAATGGACCATTTATTCCTACGCTTTTGTTTCCTATCTTTTAACCAGTTACCAATCCATGAGAGAACCTTCCCTCTTGTCCCATGACTGATTACTTTGCTTAAGAGCCTTTTGTGAAGGAACTTGTCAAAGGCTTTCTGAAAATCTAAATACACTATATCCACTGGATCCTTCTTGTCACCATGCTTGTTGACGCCATCACAGAATTCTAGTAGATTGGTGAGGCATGATTTCCCTTTACATGATTTCTCTCAGGTTGACTATTCCCCAACAAATTATGTTCATCTGTGTGTCTGACTATTGTTCTTTACTGTAGTTTCAACCTGTTTGCCTGGTACTGAAGTCAGGCTCAGCAGCCTGTAATTGCCAGGGTCTCCTCTTGAGTCCTTTTAAAAAATTGGCATCACATTAGCTCTCCTCCGGTTATTTGGTAATACTGTTCTTCAGAACATATTATAACAAATCTGCAACCATCCAGGATATCACAGCTGTCACCATATTGACAATTATGGCCACTCAGAGCCTTCTAGCAACAGAAGGTGTAAATCTCATGTCTTCCTGACCAAAATCACAAACTATGAGAAATCCTCATAAGTTATTAGAAGTATAGGACCTATGAGACAAATTCTGGTTCTAATAGGTTAATTTAGGAAAGCATCAATACATATCTACACCCATGCTCTTAATACCCTTTTAAAATTCATTATATTAAAGTAGAATTCAAAATAAATAGTGCTGACAGCACACAATCTGAGAACCATCTACCATCAGACGAACACAAATACCCACCTTCCCAAACACCCATCTGTCAGTCTCTCTCTTCCCTAAATCCCTGAAGAAAAACAAGAGCTTTGCAGAATGTCAAGAAGCTGAACAAATCATAATGATCCAGGGGGAAGAGAACTCCAGAGTTGAGAGGCCATGACAGATAACACCTGGCCAGCAATTTCCTCCCATATAGGATGAGACTCCAGCTCAAGCACCTGCTTACAATTGCACAAGAATGACATAATAGAGAAAGAAACTGTCTCAGGTAATTTGGTGTACAAGCATTTAGGGCGTTAAAGGTTTAAATACAATCCTTCCACTTCTACCCAAGAATTCCCAGGCAGCCAGTGCAGTTCTTTAGCAATGATGTGTTGTACTCTGAGTGAAGCTCCACTATTTCAGTAGGATGCCTCATTTTGCCCTAGATCCACTTTTTCAGTAAGAAGCTGAGCCGTTTTGATCCCATCTAGCTATACACACACCAGCCACGTAATTTTAGTGTTCTTTCCCCGGCTATTTTCCCAATGATACAAAAGGACAAAGGAACAATATCAAAGAACCACAAGTCTGAACATGTCACTGTAACTCAGGGTTGGTTGATGAACCAGACTAATTTACACAGCCTTTGGTAGAGGGACCACAGTTATCATTGTTGCAGCCATCAAATATCCCCTTTAAGATTGTGCCATTAGATTTTCCATTCAGGGCCAAATTTTGTGCTTGGATGAGCACAGGCTGATCCCAATGAAATCAATAGAGTCATGCACATGCATCTGAAGGAAAGAAATGGGCCCTTAGGCTGAGCTTTGTTCCAAACTAGAATCCTATTGCATTGGGTTTATGGAGCAGAGATTTTACTGAGATGTAGAATAAACATAAGCAATTCCACAGACACTGCGTAGTGTTTCATTTTAGTGTTATAGATAAATGAAATCTGGACTGAACTTGGACTAGCAATAAGGTAAAGAGCTATTTTTGGCAGATAATAGAACTGGCCAAATATCAGAAAATCAGTGGTAACACTAAAACCCATTTTGCAAATGTATCAGAAAGGTTTAGGGTGAGATTCTCCATTCAGCCAATTTCCAACTATTTTTCAGTTATTTCACTTACATTCTGTATTATATTATGAGCATTTCCAGTGATGAGCTGCCAAATTTTTAACAACCGGTTCCCTCCTCCCTCCAAAATTTTAACAACGGGTTCCCTCCTTCCCCCCCTCCGGGGGGGGGGGGGTCGTGCCCCATCCAACCCCTCATGTTCCTTGACACACACACTCCAAGACCCCTGACCCATCCCCCCCTTCCCTGTGCCCTGACTGCCCCTTGCCGCCCCACCCAACCCCTCCTCTCATTCTCAATGGCCCCCCAGAACCCCTACCCCATACAACTACCCCTTCTCTCTGTCCCTGAGTGCCCCCACCACCTCATCCAACCCTGCTCTTTCCTGACTGCTCCCCGGGACCCTTGCCCCCATTCAATCCCCCTGTTCCCTGCCATCTGACTGCCCTGACCCCTATCCACCCCCACAACCCACCTCCCTGCTCCCCTTACTACACTGCCTGGGGACCGGGTCCACTCTGCCAGGACCACGACCGGCGCCGTGGGGCCCGACTCCCCGGGACGGCACCGGGGCCCAGCCGCTCGGCGGCAGCCGCGGGGCCCGACTCCCCGGGCCGGCACCGGGGCCCAGCCGCTCGGCGGCAGCCGCGGGGCCCGACTCCCCGGGCCGGCACCGGGGCCCAGCCGCTCGGCGGCAGCCGCGGGGCCCGACTCCCCGGGCCGGCGCTGGGCTGGAGGGAGCCGCGGTCTGGGACTGGGAGCTGCTGAGCCAGCCGCACCTCCCCTCCCCCTCCGCGCCCCAGCTTACCTGCCTCCATGCTGCTTGTTCAGGCTTCCCGCGAACATCTGATTCGCGGGAAGCAGGGGAGGGTGAGGAGAAGGGGGCGGAGCAGGAGAGGAGCGGGAAGTGAGTTTGGGCCGGAACTTTTGTTAAATTTAGCAGCCCTTAACAACCGGTTCTAAAATGGCTGCTAAATTTAACAACGGGTTCGCGCAAACCCGTGTGAACCGGCTGCAGCTCACCCCAGAGCATTTCCCTTAAAAATCATGCATTCTCCTGAAATTGCATCCAATGTAGCACTGTACATTTAAACAGTGAATAAAAAATGGAGTCAGAAAGAAAGGAAGGTTTCAGGTATTACTATGGCAGAGAGAGAGAGAGAGGAGCTCACTGGAACTCAGGGGTTTACTTGTGTGTGCTGATAATTTCACAAAGAAAAGAGATGGACAGTAAGAGAAGCAGTGACCCTCCTCCTTCACCTCCCCCCCAAATAAAACAAAAATAAAATTCAGAGAACAAGTGACTTATGAGACTGAACAGAAGCATCTGAAGAGCTGAATCAGAGAGCCACCTCCTAAATCTCAGGCTCATGCCTATAAACTCTTATTCATGTGAAGATAATGACAGTACTTGCAAGGCCTAATCGTATGAGCAAACATTCGCAGATTAGGTCCCCAGATTTTTTTTGCACAGATGAGAGAGATCTGAGTAGAAAGCAAAAATCTGCACGTCAGGTCACGGAATGAGGACTATTAGCACTGCAGCCTCTTGGCATTTACACCACTTACATTTTAAAATTATCTATACCTAAAAAATAATCAAAATGGCAGGTGCCTCTAGCAATCACCACCACCAATGGCAAAGTAGCTACTGTTTTAGGCAGCTTGAGATGAGCTGCTGTGATGCTTCTGACATGTCTAATTTCTGATAATATTTTAGGTAGAGTTTTAAATATATAAAACATGTTAGCTTATTAACCACTTCAGATGAATTTCTCTCCCCTCATTACACACTTATCACATCACAGATAGTCAGCATCTAATATATATTCTCCATTATTGCCACACACACACACACACACACACACAGTGGCAGGGCTCCGACCTTGTCCCCATGGGTCCTGCCCTTCTAGGCGGTTTATGCTAGCCTCAGTGGCTCACTGTGACCCTCCATTTAGCCCTTCTCTCTCTAGGCCCAGGGTTACAGTCTACTGAGCCCTTTTCATCATAGGCCAGCATGGAGGTTGGTGAAAGAACTCCCACAGTCTCTGTTGTCCCTGGGGGCTTATTTCAGAACAGTTTAGTCTCCTGTCCTGACAGAGGCCTGACTTCCCCTCCCAGGAGATGTTCCTGTAGTGGTGGGTTCGGGGGGACCCAGACCCACCCTCTACTTCAGGTTCCGGCCCAGGGACCCTAATGGTAGCAGCTGTTGGCAGCCAACCTTTCACTGCCAGAGTTGCTACATTTCCCTGGGCCACTTCCCCACAGCTCTTCTGCTTCTCCCTTACCTTAGGGCTCCCTTAACAATGGTTTGAGGGTGTCTTCATTAACCAGCCCTTCAGCTGCACTTCCTCTCCCCTGGCTCTCCTCTGCCTGACTGGAGTGAGCCCTTTTTATAGTATCGACTGGGCCTTAATTAGAGTTAGGTGGTCACATTAGCTTAATGGACTCACCTGACTCTTTGCAGGTTAATTAGAGTCAGGTGTTCTCATTAGCCTGCAGCAGCCCCTGCTCTGGTCACTCAGGGAACAGAAAACTTAATCCAGTGGCCAGTATATCTGCCTTTGGCTATTCTGCTGTACCCAACAGGCCTGGGGCTATCACAATATATATGATGAGAAGAGCATGACCTAAGACCACTGCTAAAGCAAACTGCTGATGCATCTCTTAAGTAAGCAGAATCTATAAGTATCATTGAACTTAGTGAATGATGTGTGTGCTGTTTACAACATGACCACATACTCTAGAGACTAGTTTTTGAAAGGAGCAGCTTATCAGCTGCACACAAAAGAGGGAAAACAATTTGGTGCATAATAAGAAGCCAGGAGAATTAGTTGCTGCCATGGTGCTGACTCAGGTTAGTAGCCAGAAGAAAGACAAAGTTGAGATGCTGCCTCTACTACAATT